>NC_073746.1:139172055-139772055 GCF_029784135.1 Toxorhynchites rutilus septentrionalis | reverse complement strand
AGGTTTTTGGTATGATAGTTGCGCCAGTCGCTTATATTCGTGCGTTTAACTCTTTGTGGTCGTTTGTCTGCTCTCAGCCACCATACCTTTTTTACCGTTCTGGTCGTTTGTCTGCTCTCAACCACCACAGCAAGAAACCATGCTAATCTTATATTTTACCCAATCAAATATCAGTTTATGCTTTTCCTAAACGAAGCTTGATGTCTAATGAACCTGTTCACGAATCAATACGGTGCTCCTATGAGTAATAGATAATGGTATTCAGTATCAAACAAAGTTGTCACCCACACAAGATAACGCACAGTGCGTTGAATGCATAAGAATGTGTGACAAAAAATCATAACAGCAGAATTTAGCCATTGTAACACTTTGGTGTGATGGAAAAGATTGTTCATATATATCAGAACTACTGTTTGCACAAATGTCCCATGTTGTTTGAATAATCGTATAAGTGTCTCAAGCGACAAAATCTTTGTTCATCTAAAATTAAAAGTTCTGATCATTTCGGATACGCCGAAATCAATATTTGAGTAACCGCTTGTTTGAATTATGTTGAAGTTGTTGTTTTTAAAGAGTAGAATAATTGTTTGCATCAGTATCGTATGTCATCTGAATACTCAGTAAAAAAATCTTTGTTAAAATTGAAAAGTATGATGTTTTCGGATACACACTGTTGGCATTAATTATACATTTATTGCATTAATGGCAAAAGTGTCTCATATTCAACGGATAGTAAAAATAAAATTATGTATTGATTATACTGCATATGATTTACTCTTGGAGACTATTTCGAAAGATTTCACACGAAGACGAATTAAATAATATTTTTTTTTTATATAAAAACATCACATTGAAATACATTGTTGAGTTAATACATACATATAGTTCATAAAATAAATAAAAAAGTGTTTATTTTTCATAATCTTGCATGTATTACTGCTTTTTCAAAAGAAAATAATTCCGACCAGTACGATACCCATGCCCAAATTTAATACGACCGCAAAGGGTTAAACGAATTTTCTTCCTCAAAATGAAATTTTGCCTCCTATTAAAGGTATACACAGTTCTCAAATTACATGATTATAGGTCTAAACTATACACCCGGAAATAGCTTACGTTTAAGCAAATTCTCCTCATACATACAACATACAATCTACTTTTAACAACTCCTGAAAACAATCATGTGTTCTCAATAATAATATGTGTATAAAATACACAAACACTCTCCACCCAACGGTTAGAAAACCGCGTCTGTTGCATTTTTTACTTTTCAGAAAATTCTGAATGTTAACCAATGATGTGCGTCGAGCAAAATGTGGTGTATGTTTCTCAGTAAATCCTTTCCATACGTTCTAAATATCACTTCTCAAATTGCGTTGATACCTTATCTTTTTTATATTGCACAGAGGCTTTTGAACATCGCACATAATGATAATAAGTTCATTGTCAAAACAACTTTGAATGCAAAACGGCACGATCATTTTTTTATTGAACCGTCCAACCATTCATTCATTCATTCATCCTTTTCCATATGGAATGCAAATGATGCATCCCGGCAGTTGCAATCCGACATCGGTATAAATGATCAAACAATTGTCGTGCTATACATCATCATTATCAACATCCATCGGCTGTGACAACTATAAAAGGCACGACGCAGCGGGCAACTAAACCACAAGATTTTTTTGGAACTATGCCAACGGATAGCTCTTCATGCCCAGTCCATTATGCGAGATGAAAAGTGCAACTGATTCTCCCAGACAGTGGCGCAAAAATGAGAAATCGACTGGATATGGATCAATAGCGGTATCGAGTTTGAAGTTCTAGCTTTTGCGTCGGGAGGCATAAATGCTGGAACATTTTTGCTACTACCATTCAAGGCTCGTTGAAAATGTGGCAATGCTCTGCTGCTGCTGCTGCTGCAAACAAAAATATATATGCAAAGCCTGGTCCCCGGCACCCGGAACTGCTTTTTGTTCCGAATTTGAATATATATTCGCTCCGATGTTCCGGCTGCCATGTGAATCAATCAACTATCTGGAGTTTAAACATTGAACATGCCTTCACGCCAGCCTTGCGTTTCTTCCCTTTCTGCAAACTTCCTCAAACGACGCTCCGTTCAGTCGTAAATATTTAGATTAATGTTTTGTAGAATTTAGTTTGAGTGTAGTATCTAAGGTGATTTTGGTTCAAACTATTACATTATTATAATAGTCTCTCGCCGTGAACTATTGTTCAATGTTTTGCGGTACATCTTTCAAATTCAGCATTGGATTTTGTGTGATTATGAAGTTCACACATAAATACTTTATTTTGGAACTCGAAATGTTCATCGCAAAAAGTAACATGGTTCATATTTCTAAAAATGGGTTGTAACCTGACTGTGGAAATTGTTAGCAAAAACGATCACAATCAATGGGAGGAGCTCTACATCACCCATCATAAAATGCTTCCATGCAACTACATACTGCACTCACCCGCGCAACATATGTGCACTTTCTTGCGTGAGTTAACGAGAAAATTTATTACTTTTCATATAACAGCACTTTTTACCTCCGCAAGATTGCAGTTAACACATAAACAACATTTGTACCAGAGCTTGTTCAGCCGATGAAAGAAATGCACTTCAAATCGTCGCGATTAGCGGAGAAACATGGTAATGAAGTGAATATCTTGCGCCTTCTTTGGCAAACCGCGCTGAATAGGTGTGTACAAAAAATCATATTGTGAGCAGGCAATAAACATACAATTCTCCTCCGTTTGCTCGACGGTGTTTCTAGTAATATAAAAAATGTACAAGTAGTGTACACTCTTAACGTCAATCCGGCGGCGGCTGGAGAGAAAAAAAATATGGAAGCGCGGGCTCATTATTCAAGGTAACCCATTGCAGTGTGTGCACTTGACGGATATGTATGGCGAATGTTGTACGAATTATGTATAGAATGTTTACATTTGATTTATGTTGCATTACTAATTAACACATTAGCAAAACGAAAGCTCCCGGTGGCTCGAGTAGTTGCATTTTCATCGTGTTTCCGTGCAATAAATTTCACTTTCTATGTAACACTAGTGATATCTCTTCCCAGCCTATGTCGGGCGAGTGGTTGGTAAAAAAGAGGCCATGCTAAAATGCGGTTATTTTTTACCTCTTGCTACTTGGAACACGGTACTCCTCATTGCATTGTTTTATCTTTTTCGAACTGTTGGAGGGAGCGGTGTGCATTGTGGTTGCCTTTTTCATTCACCTTTGCCGCAACAACTTTGTGACGGAGAAAAATGTTCAATACTAGTTTTAAATCATGTACGACCTGAAGTAGTAGTAGTTTGTCGTGATAATCAATTGTCTACTGAAGCACGGAACACCGAAACACCCAACCGCGGTTTGGTTGTTTATTAGCAAACTTATCAGAGCGATTATGAAATTTTCCGCAAATGTAATTATCGACACTAGACGATGCTTCGTCATGTACCCATTCATTTACTTTAATCTAATGATTATCTTTTCTTGTCTCTTTGCAGTTTTACACACATCGGCCAGTCTAGCGTTGAACGAAAGTTGGGATCCAGATGTACGGTAAGTGCAAATATGAATTGTCCCTTATGTGGACGCTCCAACAGCAAGAGTGATATCGATTCAGACAATAGGTTCATATGTATTGAAACGGTCATCGAATATATGATTATATCTTGTTCAGACAGAGTGAACCAAGTGCCAGAGAGTAAAAAAAATGTAATTACTGAACTTTTCAAGATCGATTCGAATCCAACTGTGGTCTTCATTGACTGCAATTACTTCCAAAATCACCCTAGCCCGTTTGTCGTTGAAGTATATTTTTCTTAGAAAATCAATAACTGTTCTTGGTTCACTGTACTATGCGGACTGCGAATGTGGTTCTGTCTAGGGATTGTTAACCGGTTTTACCGGTAATACCGGGTCGTTTTTCATTACCGAATTACCGGTAATTTTACAATTAAAAACGGTAATTAATTTCGGTAATTTTAATTTTCTAACCGTAAATAACATTTGCCTATATGCCGCTTTGAAATATTACCCGAGAATTAAAATAGGATCGGATATACAGAATTGGCAGTGTTGCGCCGATTTTACGACCTCCGAACTTCAGTTCAAAAATAGCTGCTGGATCTGAAAACGAAACACAGGATAAGCATCATCAATGAAGAACTAACAGCGGTGAAGAAATTGGTTGATTCCCTCGAATCAGTTCTGGTCAACGTTGAACTGCTATGCCGGAAGAACCGCACCCTTTATGTAGTTGACGTCGGATTGTAGTTTAGGCTAGAACAGCTATCGGAGCAACTATCAGAAATTTCGAAGCAGCTGCTTGAAGCCCTGATTGCAGAAAAACGTTTCGTATATGCAGATTTGTTCGCGTATATTAATTGGGTAAATGATTTTGGTTTGTCCGATTCAGGGTGTTGTCACGCAACTAGTGAATGCAAATCGATTTTTCTTAATGAAAATCACATATAATCAAGACGAGTTTAGGTTTGTTTAAAAGCCCTAAGTTTCGGGTTGCAAATAATACCATAAGGCGTTCAAATTATCCAAATTTCTATGTTCTTTAACGATTTTCTTCAAAGCGGAATAATGATCATGGTTTGTCCACCTCTGACCAAGGTTTGTCCTGTTTTAGAAATCATTGTTTTTGAATGAATAAATTCGATTTTTCAAGTAGATGATGCATTTCTCATTGCTTGAGTTCGTTGTCATCATATTGATCCATTCATAATTTAGGCTTTCTGCAGAATATTGCCTTTTCTTGGGCATTTCAAAGATGAACACCACTCAACACACAGAGAAATTTTATTTCAGCTTCGTACGACGGACAACAAAACAAAACAAACAAAGAGCAGCGCGTTAAGCTGTTTCCATAGTGATCATGTGGACAAACCAACATCAGGGCATTGAACAAACCATGATCAGAATGGAGTTTATCGAGATGCATTAATTACATGATTTAGATGCATAATTCTGATCCAAATGATATGCACGCATGATGTTTACAATATTTGTAAGTGTTATAATTAACACCAATAGAAGGTGGACTTTAAAATCCTTTCAAACATTTGAATCCGTAAAAATATAAACTATTGTAAACCATGGAAAAGACTATTTTACTCACATGTTTGGAGACATTTGAATACCTGATTTGACACAGGTGCGCTGAATTAGAGCATTCAAAAAAGTGGGCGAACTATGATCATATTATCGACTGGACAAACCAACATCATTTACCTTAATCATTCTCGTGGTCATAACAAAATTAATGATAACTTCGGCGTCTTCTATCGAACGTCAGTCTGCATTAATCAAGCAGGCATTGGAAAATTGTTCGTAGCTTGATGAAATTTGACGATTATGGTATTGGTTCAGTAGCTGAACAACAGTTGAGCATCAAGGAAAAACTTGAACAACGATTGCAGCAATCAATGATGACAATGATTTTCGATACTCTTCGTACTGTATTCACAACATCATTGAACTCTGACTGCCTTCTGAAAATTTTGTTCATGAGTTCTGATCTAGATTAGAAGACGACAACATTAACATCCTTTGTGTCCTTGAGTATTACTTTAATCAACACACTAAGTAGCATAAACATTCATTTTTTTTTGTTATCTAATTATTACCAATAAAAGCCGTATCTTTAAGAAAATGATTTATTTTAATTTTTTTTTACCGGTAATGAAATTTTCATTACCGAATAACCGGTTATTGAATTTTGGGACGGTAATGCAATTTCTAGTTCTATCCGTTCGGCATGGTATTTCGAAGGTAAAATACACAGACTTCACTCATTTGCTGAAATACGTTCTTTCCAATCCACCACGAATTTTACGAGAATTTAAAGCAGGATGCCGACATGGTTGATTATTTAGATTAAATTTTGTTAAAAAGTTTTGTAGTGATGCTTATCGAACTAGTCGTAAAACCCGCTTGATTGATTCAAAAAAAATTTTTTTTGTAATAATATAACTACACGATCTTATTAAAGAGTTACTAAGAGCTGAGAATGATTGAAAGCTATTAAAACTACACAGCTTCAAACTTTGAGTTCGATTTACTCGAAATCATAATTATGTTACATAGTCCGGTCTGTCTGAATACCGACCATATGCCCTTCACACCATAGATTGACAGCATTATTTCATCGGTGATAACATGAACTCGCGAACTCGCGTTGTTGTTCCTGCAAGGTCTGCTTACTTTGCTCACCGGGTCGAACACTCCAACGCTCAGAGACCGTAACTAAACCCAAGCAATTCACCTTAAGGTATGCACCGTTTGGTACTATTTCTTTCATTCTCAATGAAACGACATACGGCTGGATATCGACGATGGGCAAAACTTTTTTTTTATTTATCCGCATTTACCTCGTCTGAGTTTTTCGGATACTTCTCAGTATTTCACCAAATATCTCACTCCCAAATTCGTGGGATCGATTTGTCCTCCAATCCTATGCGGTCATTGCCTACGGATGTAGACATCATGGATGTAACAGTCTTCAGTGTCGTTGGAGAAAAATGTAAACTGTTTTTTTTTCTCGAAGCTCCCGATAAGTACACGTTTTTTCTTGATTCTCTCTCGACTCAGTTTATTTCCTTCGTCGAGAAACTCACGAGATCATTCTAGCTGCTCTGGCACTAGACGTACTGATAATGCTTGGTTCGACGTTGACTCCAACGCACCAGAAGTCTCGCTCCGCATTTCCTTCATGCAACTCTCCTCTGTAACTATTCACCGTGAATGGAATGAATGAATCTTCTGACGATTGCTTCAATATGTGATCTTCGTCGGCACACCCGTACCCGTACAGCTTTCGTCCGTTGAGCCCTTATCCTTGAACGGGTTTGTCTCACCTATTTCGGTAGAAACTTTTGAGCAATGTTGGGATAATTTTGGTAGGAGTTTTTCAGAGAAATGCGAAACCATTATCTTCTATTTGATCAGTTCAAATCTATAAATTATATTTGTCCGAAATTATAATCTAATCCGACTGGTGGCCCTGAACCGACCACTCCTTGGATCTCGGGAGCACTACCTACCGGATTTTCAGTTGTGTCAAAATGTCACTACGCTGACAATTCGGTTGTATGGTTACATTTTTCAAGCTCAATGTGTTTTCAATGCTCAAAAAAAAGGAAAAATTAGATTTTTGACCTTTACGGAAAATGAGTTGAACATTCTTGTAGATAACGAAAAATTAAAAAACTAGGCAATTTTGATTGCTTATGGTCTGCTCTTCGAAACAAGCTATATATTATAAATTGAATTTACCTTTGTTTTTGCTATGTTTGTGGGCGCTTGTGTTTGCGTGTTGAACGTTTAACGGTAAGCGTTGTCGTAGCATTTGTTCCTGTTTCCGGTTCCGGTTCCGGTTCTGTTTCCGGTTTCATTGGAAACGCCAGTTTCAGCAACATTGTAAATGTCACACGCAGGAAAACGATACTGAGCTCGTATATCTCCCAAAGTTGGAAAAAATAAGTCGCAATTTTCTTTATTGACTGCCATTAATCGAGCCGCTGAGGTATTTTCTGGCTTTCTCAAATATAGCTTATGAGCCTTCATAAACATTTCAACCCATGTCCGTCCAGCGCATGTTCCTTTGAAAGGGTGCTCTATGCCATTTTTAACCGCGAACGAATAGGCAGTTCTTCCAAGCTGGAACTTTGTAAGACCAAGCGCGCGCTGGTCAACAGCGACCACCAAATCATACAGCTTTTTTAGTTGAGCATCGCTGAATGTGGCTTTAAAGCGGCCTTTATTGGACGGCGTATCCTGAAATTGATACAGAATTAATATTTCATAAAGAACATGGAAACGCAAATGCTGAATTGAAAATCTTACCTCCATGTCTGGATATTTTCGTCGATAGCGTCTCAAAGTTGATTCTGGCACACCGAACTGTTTTGAAGCACCCAGAACAGACGAATCTTCTTCTATAGCTTTCATAGCACATTCTCTAAACTGGTGTCCGACCAACATTGGACTATTTTTGGCATATAAGTTCTAACCATCTGCAATAAAAAACCAAAAATTAACATAACGTTGCAGTTCGCCAACTTGCCCCCAAGCGACTTTTTCCATAAAAATTTAGCTGAAAAAAATTAATGATTGAAACTCGCCGGAAACAAACAAATTATGTAAAATATAGTACCTTTATCATGTATAAGATTATTTCGAAATTTTAACTTTCCTCGTAAAGTGGATAATGAAATTTGAATAAACGGAAAAAAATAACAAAATCACAATTTTTCACATTCTATATTCTTTTTTTTTGTGATAACGTTTTCGGCTGAGTTACCGAGTGCAAAGTTTGGCCTTGTTATGATGCATCTTCAGTAGAAAGTAGGTGGCGCTACCTTCATTACAACGGGTTAAATTACCGATTTGTCAACTTGCCCTACATCTCAAAAAGTTGAAGCGTAGAAAACAATGTTTTTTGCCACTTCGAATATGTCGAATTTCGTAACAACGAGAGTGTTTTTGTGGGAAGTGTTACTTCATTACTTCAATATGAAAAAGGAAAGTCGCATTTTGGTGGAAGTTTATGGTGACGATGCTCCAACTGAGCGAACGTTTCAGACGTGGTTTGCACGGTTTAAAAGTGGTAATTTTAATTTGAAAGATGAAGAACATTCCGGACCGCCAAAAAAGTTTGAAGATGAAGAATTGGATTATTTACTCGATCAAGAGCCATCACAAACGCAATAAGAACTTGCACTTGAAGTAGCTCAGCAAACGATCTCCGATCGTTTAAAAGCAATGGGAATGATCCGAAAGATAGGACATTGGGTATGAATTGAAGCCAAGAGACATCGAACGCCGTTTTTTCACGTGTGAACAACTGCTCCAACGGCATAATAGAAAAAAATTTTTGCATCCAGCTGGGTGTGGTGTACTATGAGCTGCTAAAACCGAATGATACCATTACCGACGACAATTTACGCGTTTGAGCCGTGCACTGAAGGAAAAAACGGCCACAAAACGAGCAAGGACACGATAACGTTATTTTGCAGCACGACAATGCTCGACCGCATGTCGTGAAACCGGTCAAAACATACTTGGAAACGCTGAAATGGGAGGTCCTATCCCACCCGCCGTATTCTCCAGACATTGCTCCGTTCGATTACTACCTTTTTCGATCGATGCAACATGGCCTGGTTGACCAGCACTTCTCCAATTTTGATGAAGTCAAAAATTGGATCGATTCGTGGTTAGTCGACAAACCAGTTGATTTTTTCCGCAAAGGGATCCGTGAATTGCCAGAAAGATGTTAAAAAGTTGTGACTAGCGATGGGCAATACTTTGAATATAAAATTTGTAACCATTTTTGCAGAATGAAGCATTAATTTTTGAAAAAAAAAAACAAGAAACTCACTGGTACTACTATTATACTCCTATATTATTCTTGCATCGAATGGATTTTGACGATTTCTACCAATCGAATCGGAAATTCCCTAAGGTTTGTTAAATATGCTATACATTACGATTCCCTAATCCGTGAATGGCGAAAATAAAAAAAATTGGAAACATTCCCATTTTTCCATACATTTCTCCTGCACAATTGTGTACTTACCGACCCATGCTGTTAATGAAGTGCTTCTTACGCATCTCTGAGTTACAATATGCATATACCACTACGATTCAAATGCAGCGTTAGTTCTATGGACACAGTCGAGAGAGGGAATATTGCATCTCAAGCTCCTCCCGTTGATAACATATTTGGTATAAAAGGAATTATTTGCGATTTCTATCACATAGGCTCATTCAAACAAGCGCTGTGTCAACGGATTTGATCAATGGCATTCTCTAAAGTATTTGTTCTTAGCTTTGTGCAGTGGCGATATCGTAACCAATGAAGTACATCCGAGGTGCGATTATTGCTAGTTGAAAAAAGCATTTGTTCTGTGCATTTGAAGTCTATATCACTGCGGATCAGTAACGCGTAAATCGCACGCTGAACATGCAATTATTACCAATTATTACTGAGGAGAAATCAAATATTGCTGTTCAAGTTCCCTAGGTTTCCATCTACTACATTGGCTGAAAAAATCCTGGGATTTTTCAACAGATGGCGCCACTTAAAATGAACAAGATTCATTTCGAGAGGTTAATCTGTCACTAGCTTATGTGTGAAGTTTCATGACATTTCATTTATTTGTTCATTTATTTACTTTTTTATTTATATAAACTACAGTTGTTTAAGTGTCGCTACCTGAGCATTCATGTAGAAAATGGAAAAAATGAATATCGTATTTTGATCAAACATTGTTTTTTGATGGGAAAAACTTCTGAACAATCAATGCAGTGGTTGACGAAATGTTATTCCGCTTCTGCTCTTTCGAGAACATCAGTTTATCGGTGGTTTGGTGAATTGAAATGGGCCGTACAAGCGCCGCACATGCACCTCGATCTGGAAGGTCAAAAGAGGCTAGGAATCCAGAAATCATGAAACAAGTGCATCGACTCGTTTTGAACGATCGTAAAGTGAAGTTACGCGAGTTAGCTGAGGTCGTAGGCATTTCAAAAGAACGAGTTGCATACATTTTGCACGGCGTCTTGGACATTGAAAAGCTATCCGCGCGATGGGTGCCGCCTTTGCTGACCGTCGACAAAAACAGCGATGCGATGATGAATCAACAGCCGGTTTGGCGTTGTTGAAGCCTAATCGAATGGACTTCTTTCAACGTTTCGTGACAATGGATGAAACGTGGATCCTCTACTACACTCCTGAGTCCAATAGGCAGTCTGCAGAGTGGGACTGGAGCAAATTTCGAAGACTTAGACGTTTAGTACTACAGAAAGGGAATCGAAATGTTGGAAACTCGCTATACCAAGTGTATTGCCCTCGAAGAACCTATGTTGAGGAATAAATACAAAACGATTGTTTTCATTAAGAATCCCGGAACTTTTCAGCCTTAGCAATTAAAAGTGGGTTTACTCTCAGAATCCTGAAGGTGTTAGCGATCCATAGTTTGAGGTCGTCCATGGGCACCTCACGCGTTCAGTGCTATCCAATGTGACCGATTCCGGCAAAACGATCTTCCGCTTTATTGCCGACTGTCCGGGGTCCATTCGACCAAAATGAATGCTCACGGGCCCAAGGTCTTGCTTCGTGTTCCATGGGATTTACTCGGCGTGATATATATTCAGCCATTCCATGCAAAACCGATATAATGGTTTTCAGATTTTCATCAAAATTGAAAGTTTTGTTCTTTAACGCAAAATATTAGACCCGTATTTTCGTATTTTTTCATTCACACAATGACTTTTTTCAAAAAATTATATCTTCTAAACCGCTAAGCCGATTCAGATGATCGACATATTAACTGAAAGTCAATTGACTAATCTTTTTTGAAAAAATTCTACACTTGCAAAAAAAAGGGATTTTGTTTTCGTAATTATTGATTGTATCTGTTTTTTATGGTTTATATGGTTACGGGACCAAGGGCGGTATATATTTAAAAAAAATTTCCTTGAAAGCTGCATTCTAGCTGAGACCGAAAGCTTGATTTTTTTACAAAAAATATAATATATTTTCTTTTTTATTTTTAAGTTATGATTTTTCAAAGTAAACCGATAGTTCGAAATATAAATTTTTTTCCCTTTTTTCTATTCTCGAAAATTTATCTTTTGAACTTCTAGACTGATATCTGAATAAATTGAATCCAATGAACTAGACTTCTTTGGAAAAATATTACACTAGCGAAAAAAATGGATTTTGTTTTCGTGATTATTGATTGTATCTGTTTTTTATAGTTTACATGGGCAAAGATAGAGGACGCTATATTTTTGAAATATTTTTTTCATATCAAAAAATCAGAGATGTGTTCTTTTTCGTTTTTGAGTTATGATTTTCCAAAGTTAACATGTTTTTAGTCTTCGTTCAATATTCCTATGCGACTAGACTAGATCTATGCGAATAGAATTGCTTTTTTTTTGTAATATTTTTTTCAAGGAGACTAGCTCATTGATTTATGCACCCGTTAGCGTCTCACATTATCATGCCGGGTGTTCGGGTTTGATTCCCGTTCTGGCCGGGGGGATTTTTCGTCAGAGAAACTTCCTTTGACTTGCACTGTGGTCACGCGTATTCTAGAGCTTGCCCCTCGGATTACATTCGAGGCGTGTTATTTGGCTTAAGAAATCTCAACTAAGTATTAATGAATGACGCTAGTTAATGCATACGTTGAGACGGCAAAAGTTCCACAGGGAACGTTAACGCCATTCAAGAAGAAGAAGCTCATTGATTTTAATATAATGTGTCGATTATCTGAATCGATTCAGTAGTTCAAAAGTTTTTTTGAGAAATGTCATTTTTGGAAAATAGGGAAAAAATATTTTTTTAGACCATCGGACAAATTACGTAAAAAACGTAATTTTTAAATATGGTCCATTAGTTGCTAGAAATTTGACACCATATGATAAATAAATTTGAACATAAGTTTAACGTCTTCCGAACGCGTCGTTATTGTGCACAAAATATCAAAATCTATGGGCATATCCTAGCAATATTTAATTTTATAATAGTACAAACTACCCAATATTAACTCTGTAAACTTTTCAGGGACGACATGGAAATGATGCTAAATAAGATTGTGCCGGAAGGACTACCATATCGACACTCATGCGAAGGTCCTGATGATATGGTGGGTATCACAATCGATATCTGGTTGGAAATGTGTGCGAAGTTAAATTAATACCTTTTACAATTTCAGCCCGCCCACGTGAAAGCGTGCTTTCTTGGCAGCTCACTGACAATCCCCATCACCGATGGCAAACTGTCGCTCGGCACATGGCAAGGTGTGTGGCTGTGCGAACACCGTGATCACGCCGGCTCCCGAAAGCTAGTGATAACGCTGTCCGGTTGCCCTCGCGACTCGGCACGGAGTCCACTGTCGCCGGTATCACCAATCGCGTCCACCTCCAGTTAGGGACGGCCTCGCTCTGCCCGCGATAGTCGGTAATCGTGGGTTAGAGCGGTGCTCTGCTGTACGTTTCATACTAATAAGAGTTATAACACTACTACTGGGAGGGGGGTACACTTTGGAAGGAAAATTACAAGAGAAAAACCTATACATCGCTACGATAATTATTATAACGTAACGGGCAAGCAAAAGCTAATGAATTATAAGAGAGAAATTTTAATACGCAGAACAAAAAAAAACTGAGTCGACAGGTGTAGGCGACAACAAGTAAATACTAAAAATCTTGCGATTATCTTATACGCAAAAAAAACCGGAGCGAAGAAAACATCAAAAGATTATTTAATTAACGATTTGTATGAGAATAGAACCTAGATATAACAAATAGAAATCGCTAAACAAATTTCATATAAAAAACGCAAGAGTAATAGCATTTAAGATATCTACTTGGACGTTTACTATCGAAATAGCCACGAAGGAACTTTTAATTCATTTTTTTTTTATTTTCGTATCCTCTTTTTACTAACAAAAACAACCAACCAAACGAATAACTGAGAAATAGCTAATAATACCAAAACCAAGTAGATATAGAGAGATATTGTTCTATTATTTTTCTACCTTTTGATTTATATTCTTGAGAGATCAGAACAAGTAGGCTGAACCAACGCGAACACGGATGCACAAATGTAGAGAAAAAAAAACTGGCATACTAAAAACTTAAATTTCATACCGACACAATAACACTACACGAGCATATTATAAACAAAATTCATCGATTTTGTAACAGTTTGTCATTGAAGACAATGACACAACAGCGAGACCATGTCATGTAAATGAACGAATGGTTTAACAGAGCCATGTTTTCTATTATTTCATTCAAATAAAAATAAAAATTATCATTGATAGCGCGTTTCTGTGACCCGGCAGGGGACGCCACGTGAGTGTGGTTGAGAACGTCACGAATGTTGGGTGATACGTTTGGTTGAATGAGTAAGATTTTTTTTTCTAATACACACGCTAGTAGAAAGTTGAAAAAATGTGCGATTGTAAATGCTGTTTAGACTAAGAAACGTTTTTAATATGCATCTTATTATCCCGGATTCTATTATAAGTTGGATAGTGGAAAGCTCTAGCTAGCAAGCAAGCAAACAGTTGAAAGGTGATTAGAGAAAGTGCAGACCATAGCCGCCACACCACGCGTACCCGTTTGACAAATGGTTCGCCTCGCGGGAGCGATTACGAAGAGCACTACGGGGCTCGGAAAATTACTATCAATATTGTTATGAGGAGTACAGTGTTGGAAGAAGGGCGCGGGAAAGTTGATGGTTAAATAGCAAATCAATTTCGGACGCGCGTGGTACAGCGAATGTTTCACACTAGAGACTCATTCATGTTTTTGCGTTAATACAGAATGGGTGTTGGATAGCGGTGCGCAGAACAGTGTTTGCCAACTCGCGCACGTATTCGGGTTAATGTGAGGAGTCGATCGAGAGGATGTTTTATTATGCTATGTACAAGCTTTTCAATGACTTTACCCTTTTTCCTATTCCTGTGAAAATCCCCAGTCGTCAGTCATGTTTCAATGTACAATTGTTATATTTTCTAACATTGATAGTATTGAATTACGTTTGAGTCATTTGATGATGTTCAAGATGAAGCACATCCCATGGCACAGAACGTTTCCATGCTGCAACATCACCGATACATCACGAACGTTGAGCAATGCTTGACCTGAAATGAATGCAAGCGACTTATCCGTGTGGATGCTCCACCAAGTGCAAGCCACTTTCTTGTACAGAGATTCACCAAACCTAGGGTGGCAATGGATGTATGGAAAAAAATCATCGATTCTCAAAAACCAAAATCATCGATTCTCAAAAATCAAGCTCAATCGGACATTATTTAGAAGTGCCTCAAATCACTCAAAGTTTTGATTTTTTGGCTCAACTCAAGCTAAGTCTCAAAAGGTCGATTTTCGGACAATTTTTTTAGATAACATCAGATCTCGACGATTCATGCAATTTGAAGACATTTAAAGACATTTGACATCTACTGAGACCCGACAATATTTTGGATCGAAACAAGAAGCAGGAAGAAACAAGAGGGATTTCTTTGTTTCTTTCATTTTTACACTTCTCGCAATCTAAGACCAAAGTACGTAAACACGATAGTGTACCGCTTTTTCACTGCAAGTAACGTTTTGTGTGATTTTTTATCGATTTCATGCTGAACATTTTTTGTTAATAAAATGTTGAAGTACCACGTCCCGCGATGCCGGAATAGAATTTCGAATGAGATAAACTAATCAGAGATGTTTTCAGCTATCCCATTCATTCGCTCCTTGGATCGGGAACGGGAACGACACTGCTTCGATATAACCTCTCCACACATTTGTTTATCGATTTTGCATTATTTTTATAGTACGGATACGATTTCACTGTTTGAAATTTTGAAATAATTAAGTAAACTGCTATTTCATCATTTAGAAAAATATTTTGAGACAGTTCTTGTGTTGTAATTTAAAGAATTAAAAAATGTTTGACTTTATATGGATTCGATCGATGGTTTATTATTATTTTCTTCTTTTTTCTTTGCCTACCACTACTTGAACAATGCAGGGAGTAGACTACCTTCTTATTCTACGTACTTTGATCTAAGACAAGACATGACATGACAACTGGCTTTTTACTCTTCTTCCTCGTTCAAGCGCGAACAACAGAGATGCTGAGCCACTCGAGAAGCCAAGTTTCCAAATGAGATAAAGTTTTTGAAGACTATTTTTCCATATCCCTAACATATGTTTTCGTACCATATATTCATGAATAGTTTCATTTGGATGAAGTAGTGCAAAATTGTTGCATATTTTTTAACAAATTATATTTTTCTGTTATAATTTGTCATGAACACTAGCTTGAGAGTGTTTACTAAAAGTACTATATTCAGAAGTGTCTTTTCAAAAATTTTTGGCAACTCTCTAGAATTGGTCTAGAAAAGGACCCCCTATTGTCTGATCGTGTGCCCTATTATATAAATTGAAACGAAAAGTCGACACAATCACTATCATACCGAGCAAAATTTCGTATTTCGTAAACCGAGATAATCTCCTATCGAGCTCGAATTTCGTGTGTTGCGATTGCATATATTTAAGTGTTTCTGAAATGTTTCCCAAAGGAAAATATCAGAGACGCAAACCTAAACAAAATAATTCTCTGAAGGTATGCGACAAGCAAACCAAACAGCTCGAAAAATTCTGACAGTTGCACCGATAGCTATCACTTAGTCGATGCTATCGACCTGTTCGATATCTAACGATCTAACGAGCTAACGAGATAAATTCTTATCGACTCGATTTCTATGGAAGGGTCCCTTATCTTAGCTTGCAATACTATAAGAATGTGACACAACACATAATTAAAGTGCACCGTGAAGTCAACGTAAAGGAATGAAACATCAAATATGTTCCCATGGAAATGGTCGCATTCACATACACCATCATCGGCAAATAAGTCCAAGAGGATAGTTGACGGAACGATGACGGTTACGTCGTGTGTGTATCGCACTTAAGGGGCATTAGAAAATCCCATCGCCTGCTCTGTTCATGCCTTGCCTATAGGACAATGAGTAAACCGATATCGTACTTCACTGCGAAAAACTGAGGTCGTGAAAAAGAAATATTTGTTTTCATTCGATCAAATACATTCATCTCATTCAAATGAGAAGGAGTTGATTTCCGTTTGACAATGAACCCTTTCGAATCTCAATTGACGATGTTAACCAATTCCAAACGATTGAGTTTTTATGACGGATGGTTTTCTTTGTCATTTTCGTCGATTTATTTCGATTGAGTTTGATTTTTTACCGCACTAGTCAAGATACACAATTATATCACGAGCGATCTTAAGAAAAAGCACTACTTCAGATGTGTCGACTAGATCATCTGTGAGCACCATCAACGTGTGCGAAACTCTGTTAGCTAAGTTGTGCACCTAATGAATAAACGGAGTTTAACACATGATATCCACTGAACGCAATTTATCTGACATCCGTTGCTTAGGTTGTCGAGAGGAGCATTCGCCATTTGCGGAATCACGTAAATGGAAAATTGCAGAAACAAATTATCACCGACCTGTCGATAATAGCAGATAGAATCGAATCACCTATTTCGGTGATCATTGTCTGTATCTACCTGCCTTGTGACGAAATCCCGGAATTAAGACGGAAGCTATCTAAGGCGCTAGGAGGCTTGGAGGACCTAGAAATCTAGGGGACTTCAACGCTCACTGGAGAATGCAAACACCAGACATGAGGGGGAATATCATCACCGATCTTTTGCAGGTGTTGGAGGTCTCGGTCCTCAACGACGGTACGGACACCAGCAAGACAGCCTCAACTTGGTCGACAATTTACATGGTAGTCGTATTCAACGCCCCACAACACTCAACCATTTGCAGACCTAAATGGATCTATGATAAAGCTATTAGAAAACGATCTCCGATTTCTAGAACGCCAGAGATAACCTGACAATCATTGCAGAATTCAACGGGATCGTCAAAAAGCGGCGAAATTTACAACAAAGCCGCTGCTGGTCGTCTCAGATTCAACGAGTGCCATCGACGCCAACGGTGCAGCCAAATCCAGACATCCATGGGTACAAGTACCTATTGCCCGACACTGTCCTCGTGTGGATTTCTGAACACAGTGGCATTGCAGACAACGAAGTTACCGTATGTGTGACTTTGAAAAATCTCAAAAATTTCCACCCGTTTCCGGAACGCACGATAGGTCCTAATAATGTAGCCTGGATCCATTTTTCTCCAGGTATGGGTAATACTTTCTGAGGCATGCTGTACTCAGGTAGCGTTTAGAACAGACCTTGGCTTTCATGATGCGCCATACCAGCGGATTGAGATCGGGGTTGGATGGCGGCCACATATTCTTCGCCCAGAACGGTAGATGTTCCTGAAATCATTCCTGAGTGCGGTTCGAGGTTTTGGCATTTGGCTTCGGGCTGTACTGCTCTTTGACCCGCTGAAGAACATACTTACTTAATATCATCTGTTTACTTTGTCTCCTTCTGGAATAAAAATCGGGTTCATTTTTTAAACATCGGAAGTCACCGATCCAAACACCATAACGCAATGAGGATGCTTGGTCAGATACACGTTTTTTTGGCTCGTCTGTCATGTCTTTTAGCGGGAGAGAAGAACTGAGGAAATCGGCTTCTTTTACTCGTAGCATACACCCAGGTTTTTTTTACGCGGGGGATACGTACCTCGTAAAAAAAAACCGCGTTAATTCGAAAATCCGCGTAAAAAAACCGTGTTAATTGGATGCATGAATTTAATTGTGTGTGGCTCTCGACGAGCGGACTTAAATACATGTACATGAATCTTTCTTCCCCCATCCGTTAATGTGGGGTTGGATGAAACTTCGTTGCACACGAAGGTCGTACGGAGGATTTCTGCTTCGCAGTGGTGTGCTCATCAACCCATTCTTGCACAAGCTTTATGCTATCTCGAGATACTTCTTCTTGCACTTGCAGATTCATCAGCTAGCGACCCAGCTTGTATTTCTCCTGGAAATGCTTTCTCTGCAGCGCTAATTGCCTCTGTTCCAACTCTAACTGCTTCTGGTCTAATTCTTTCTGTTCTGTCAGGCATTTGCGTTGCAAAATCTGTCCTCCGACTTGACGTGGTCGTTCCCATCGAAACTGGCATAGGCGGTGGTGAACAACGCGGGCAAATTGAATCTGAGTTCGCTACAGATGCATCGAACCTGGCACATAGGTGCGGCACTAATATCCGTCAATAGCACTAAGTTCCGTCATATGGTCTCAGGAAGCATGAGGGACAGATTTGATATTGCTCAGTTTTTTTTACGCGGTGACCCCGTTAAAAAAACCGCGTTAATTGGAAAATCCGCGTAAAAAAAAACCGCGTTAATTGGAAAATCCGCGTAAAAAAAAACCGCGTTTATTGGAAAATCCGCGTAAAAAAAACCGCGTTAATTCGAAAATCCGCCTAAAAAAACCTCGTAAAAAAACCGCGTAAAAAAAACCTGGGTGTATTATGATATGAATCATAGCTTACGTGCGTCCTGTCTAGATTGATAGTCTCTAAAATAAGGAATTAAAAAACCAAAATAATGTTGCTTTCTGTGGCACATCTATTTCAAATCACGGAATTGAGCTTGAGCTTGGGTAGACTGAACACTTCGCAGTTGCTCTCCGTGATTGATCTGAATCAGCGAAATTGCACCAAAAACACACTGAATGCACATTGTGCAAGTATCGGAGATTTGAACTTTAAATAGTCAATAACGACGCCGGTCACGTCCTTACTGTCACCAGAATGTTAGTGTGATATTCGCGGCTAACCTTTTTTTCTAAAACGCAGCGGTCTGTTTTAAATCACTGGGTTACCTTCAAACATTCCAGTAGCGCTATAAAAATCTTGTCCAAACAGCTTTCAAGAAAGAAATTTAAATTAACTTCGAGTCCAATCTTGAGCTTGATCTTGTTTAAACATTCCACTATAGAAACTGTGCCGTGAGAGTTTTTAAACCCAGTTTAGCATACCCTTCATAGCATTTAATCGAATTTTGTTATTTTTACTTCAGTGCCTCAATGTTTTTGATTTGTGTGTTTGTCATAATCCTAACAGATTAGCATATTTATTGCAAGTCACTTATTTTTTTGACGATTATTTTGTCGCCTTTGATTTTTATTTTCAATCCTTTTGAGATCCGGGTCCGTCTTCCTCAGGTCCTGGCCATCCGAAAATTGTCTTTGTTTTTTTTTTAAATAAAAGGGGAATTATTCCTCGCGTAGTCTTACGTTTACGATTTATCAAGCACGCTGTGAAACAATCAAATCAGATTTAAATCAACATTGAAATTACTCAGATGGTTTCTCGATGGTTAATGTTAATCGATATCGATCTGAAATAGGTACTCCGCCACTCTCCCTATCACGACAGTTGCAGCAAACCCCGTTCTGCAGATCCTATCCACCACACTTCTGCCATCATAACATGTTTTTCCCTGGCATCTGTCTAGCAAGTTTATCCCAAAGTTTTAAAAAGAGAGAAAAAACACGTGCTAAGCAAACGTTTTTTCGTTTCAATTCGGAACAAGCAAAAATCGTAGGAAATTAAGAACAGGAATTTAGTAGCCTTTCGGCAAAAGTTTGGAAAACTAAAAAAAAAAACGTTTTGCAATATATAATCGCTTCTAATTCTAGAAACAAAAGAAGAAGAAAAAACACTCGAGCGAAAACTTATTCTTGAGCAGTGAGAAAAAAGGGATAACGTGAAGTAAGAAGAAGAAAATATATAGGCAACCATTTCTCGTCCATCTTTTTCTATGATATATTAAATTGTAAAGACGTTTGTATTTTTACAAAAAAAATATATATAAAAAGAAAAAATAATGAAAAAGGGAAAAAAGTATATATTTTGTTATGACCAGTAATTTTTTTGTAGTACCAGTCGAAATATGGAACCAACACAATAGTTACTAAAATGCTTGTTACTTTTCGACTACAGAGATCAAGAACGATGAGAACACCACTCTTTGAGTAATTGTTTTCCTCGAACAAAAAAAAAGAAGATAAACAAAGAAATAAAATAGAGGCGAATGAACTTCAAAGTAAAAACAAACAAACAAACAAACAAGAAATAAAAGAAGCAAAATGAGAAGAGCAATTAATTAGTTCGTAAGCAAATCTTTAATCTAGGAAAAGATAACGCCATGTTTGACTTGTTTCGGGATGATTTCAGTTAGGTATATTCTCGAACTTGTGAGTATATTTAGAACAGCAGGATTTTATCACGGTTCAACAATGGACAGATTGCAATCCAGGTCTTCCACAACGAGAGTTTCTTCCCCCTCGTTTTGAAGACTCCAAGTGCAATAACTTTAGTCTTATTCGTATGATTTGCACAAAATTTTTATTATGAACCCAAGTGACACCAATTGCCTATCGAAAACAAGAACTCGATCCATAAGTGTGTTGAAAACTGCGTTATCTGATTTTATTGTTCAAATCCTGCTGCTTCTAATCGGGGTTGTGTGAACTACAGAAGAATTTATGAATTTTAGCCTTCAGTTAACTCGGCATACTTGGTGTATCTCTACAGCACAACCATTTCTCATAATCAGTAAAACCAGAGACCGGAACTTCTGTATTAAGGTGAGGCTAAAACAAAGAAGTGTTTTCTTTCAAAACCAATACCACGCATCAAAATACCAACGTTACTCACATATAAAAGCACTGTTAAGATGATATCACGAGAGGTTAAACATTTTCATCAGAAACTGACGAATTGTGTTAGCGTATAGCGATTTAGTTGACAGGCTAATTAACCAAATACCAAATTTAGAAAAAAACATCCATCTCCACGAGGACGTAAAAAACCGTTGGAATGTAAGGTTAGGATTTATCCGTCGAAGCAGCCAACCAATATTGGTCGATTTTTTGCTACAAACACTTTTTGTATACTGAAAAAAACGAGAAGAAAAAAAAACAAAAAACACGTGCAAAATTTCCGCCCCTTTGTAGTAGAGTCAAACCGCACGCACAGACATGTTTTTTCTGTACCGATGCTTACCGAAACCACCCGCGTGCGCCGCAATGACACAGGTCTGCCATTTTAGGGGAAAAACAGATATAGCCAGCCAAGTAGACGGACAAAAAAACATGCAATCGATTTTTTTTCCTCGTAGCTAGACAAGCTGTATTGGCGACAATGTTAACAAGTGCATAGCTAATTTATACGTGTAAACGCTTCATTATTAGGTCTGAAAGGCGAAAGACACAGCAGTGAGGATGCAAGAAGTTTAGAGAAGAGTACCGGTGCTTAGGACCACTCTAGGAGTAACCGCTTGACATAGAAGAGATCAATGCTTTATCGAACTATTAGGAAGCCATTAATTGAACTTGTTACCGACCGAATCATTACTCATGCATGTGAATGTTATATGTCGTAATGTACGACATGTGACGGAGATGGTAATAAAGGAAGCTACAGACTATTTTGGATTTTGGAAAGTCATTTTTAAAATAAATTGTATTTATGTTGGATCTACGCATACTACCGAGTTCATTGTGGTGCTACGAATCCGTAAAATATTCGAATTGTATCCTGGTCACTCACTATTCACACTCTGCTGATAGACGCTTGATAACATCACAATGCATTAGAAGATTTTTAATGAGCAATAGAAAATTCTAATAGCTTCACGGAAAATTTACACTTAATGATTAATTTCTTTGAACAAGACTTCATCTTCTTTTTCTTCAATGGCACTAACGTTCCTAGAGGAACTTCGCTGTCTCAACGTAGTATTACTTGCGTCATTTTCATTAGTAATTAGTTGAGATTTCTATGCCAAATAACACGCCTTGAATGCATTCTGAGTGGCAAGCTCTAGAATACGCGTGATGCAAGTCGACAGTGCAAGTCGGAGGGAATTTCTTTGACGAAAAATACCCCCGGAGCACAAAGACTTCATCAGAGGGATGATTATTTACACGCAGGCTTCTCATGACTATCCAAACAGACACTTCGTTTTCAACGTTCCAATTACGAAATGCGTTCGAAAATTTCCATTCATATTACCGATTGCTTTAACGCAATCCTCGAGTCGGGTTTTTATTAAATTTCAACAGGTGTAACACTTAAGGCTTTTGCCTCGTCGTATCATCTAGAGCTGAATCAATAGTGATGTAGCCTTCAACAATTTTATAAGTTTTGTTTCGCTCTTGTTTTTTTTTTGGTATATGATTGTCGAACAGATATTCACCCTTATTCTGTATTTCGATCGATTCGAAATATTTCGAACGACTTGATAAAATTCCATTCTGTATTCCGTTCGAGTACTTTTTGAATTTCGTTCGATCTGTTTCTCTTCGAACATTAAATGGGCAAAATGTTCGAAATAGGGAATGCGAAACTATAATTCGAACGAAATAACGATTTCGAACGAACTGGAAATCCGTCGGAATACAGAATAGGGCTGATTGATACGTTAGCTTTGGTGGTCTATTCTGTTGTGAAACGGTAGCTAACAGGAAGCAAAGCTGTGTATTTAGTAAAACAAGGAAGAAACTTCAATTATAATAACGGCACTTGGATTACAAGATTGAACAAGATTCAATCACGTATTTATCGTACAAAGATATGGTTTGGAATGAACAAGTACAGTTGTTGCTCACGTTGAAGGGTTTTGTTACGTTAATATCAGCAGCGAAGTTGGGATGTCCGAAATGCTAAATCCTAGAAAACATGTAGGGGTGTTCATTGCACTACTCCAACACTCCTCACTGGACACCACAGTCGCTAAATTCGTTAGTCCAATATCGTCCAGTAACCTCCCGAACTTCGTAGCACCTAGCGGCTACGTGAGGGTATTCGCTATCATTCGCTATGATAGACAGTAAATCAGCTCGACAGTCCCGTTGTCACTCAAATCCTTTATGAAATGACTAATCGTTATAATATATGATTATCTTCAGATACAATTTTTGTTGGAGATTATTTGACCACATAAAGGAACAAGGAACATGGAATTTGTAAAATCGAATATTTTTTTTCGATGCCAAATGACTTAAAATGCATAAAACGTCGAGATCTGGGGTGACATTGCGCTTTCAAAACGAGTGGTTTTTGTTCGTTTCGACTACTTTGACTTTGCTTTATTTACGAAACCAAAAATTTTACATTTCTCTACGAGACAAATCTTGCTCTAAATCTAGTATACTGAAAATATTAACTTGAAAATGATAAATAATACTAAAACCAATTCGATTCGATTTGAGTTCGAATTTTCTCGAAACGAGTTACTCGTTTCGAAATGCGCAATGACACCCCTGGTGTCATTTCGAAAAAAATTGGCCGAAAATCGACCTATTATTTCATTATAAAGGGTGTCCCACATCAGATCGCATCACGGAAAAAACTCTTGTAGAAAATTACCTAGTTGACTGATTCTTTTCAAACTTCCAGACATTATAACCCATTAGTAAGCTTTGAGCATATTTATTGTATTCAACTTCGATACCATAACCGTATGATCGTACTTTACGTTAACTCCACTCATAAGGTTCTGTACAACATGTGGCTGCAGCTTCTTCTGTACGGAAACTCACTTTTTCTTCATCTCAAATTTTACTTCATTGGGATGCTTCCGTGGTGCCTACTTCATAATAGCCCAGTATTTTTCGATGGTCCTTAGGCTTTGGGGGGGGGGTCTCATGTCTTTGGGTACGAAAGTGACCCCATTGACATCGCGTTTCACTCCAGGACATCCATTGCACGAATCTAGATCCGGCCAGAAGGTCGTAGGGCCCTCGAGTTGCTCCAACAGAGGAAGCAGACGCTTCTGTAGACACTCCTTGAGGTAGATCTGTCCGTTAACAGTCCCGGTAGTCACGAACGGCGCGCTTTGTTTCCACATGAGCAGATGATGAGACGATGAGGCTCCGTCGGCATCTGGGTGTACAGTTTCCGGGCCCGTGACTATCCCACCGTATTTTGCCGTGTACGTGTGCATTCCCTCCCGGTCCTTGGCTCTCTGAACGAAAGACTTGAACAGATTCAACTTTTTGGCCACATCCCTGATCGTAGCATTAGGAATCCGCTTGAATGCTTCCACGACACACTTGTGATCCTGATCACTAATAGAACATCCATTCTGACCGCATTTCTCATTCCGTTCGATGTTCAGAGTTTCGTAGTAACTTTGAATCACACGACTCACCGTTGTCTGCACGAGTCCGAGTTGTTTTCCGATGTCCCGATGAGAGAGTTGAGGATTTTCCAGGTGCTTGCGCAAAATCAATTCGCGACGTTACTTTTCGGGTGCCGCCTTTTTTCCAATTTTCGAAAAACTGACAGCGATGAAAATACAGTGTAAACAATACACTCTAAACTACTCCTACCCAAATTTTCAAGAGATAATACACAATGGGTAATTTTCTACAACGTTTTTTTTCGTGATGCAATTTGATGTGGGACACCCTTTAGGTGCTTCTAGGATACCCGTTCTCTGCGTTAACAAACTGACATATTGGAGAATGCTGGACATTGGAAGAGCAAAAAGTTCTCTGGCAATACAATGCAGAATGGATTTTTTGGGCTCGATCGTGGCGGAATATGATACCACCTTGCAGGCTTCTTCTGAATCGGTGTGGTTCATTGATTTTTGCTACAGCCTTGGCATGCCGTTGGTTGGTTGATCAACCAGGCTCTTGGGGTGACTCTTTCTTGAGTGCCAGGAGATCATACACGGCTCGGAACAGTTGGCGTTTCAAATTACGTTTATTATCATCGGCCATTGTCACAGTACCACTGAAGCGACTGTAGTGGCAACTTGCTTGTTTAGCAGCCGTATTAAACGGAAGGAGACGTTTCTTCAAGCACTCTTCCCTATACATTTTCGAGTCCATTGCCTTGTTTGTGACGAAAATCTTGGTTTTCTGTCCACAGCTATAAATCCCTAGCCAAATCAAGTACTTCCTGGCAAATTTATCAGCGAAAACGAAAACGAGCCTTATAGAATTTCAGGTCTGAGAGCTGTCCAAAATCCATCTTCACCTACGTTTCCTCAGCTTTCGATCGTAAGTTTCACTACGACACGTCTTCTGATCCATCCGAACAACAGTTGCACGTTCATGAAAACGTTTCAGCATGTCATACACGGTCGATTCACCCACCCTCAGCGATTTCGTGGTTTCAGTACCTTACCACGCCAGATTTTTAATGTGCTTCCATCCTGCACAACTTTCTTAAAACAAAACGGAGTAACGTGAAGTTTTTACCTTCGAAAGATATAGGTTTTCAAAACAATTTGTTGCCAGAAGATTTCAGATACGCCTGCTACGAACGCTGCTATAAAATGAACAGCGATTCCGGATTCTAATCGTTTCAAGCTTCATGTGCTTCTCCCTCCAATAACAGTAGAAGGTACTGCAGGTTCGGTATTGTGGGAATATCCGCATTGGAATGGACCATGGAGGTGAACGTATCACGAAGAAAGACCATCTGGACAAGTCTCCGGAGAATTTTGAAAGACCAGTCATGGGTAATCTTGGAAATTCGTTGAAAGAGGATGTTATTCGCTGTAAAAGACGCATAATGTGGTAAGAAAAAACGAGTTATTTTTCTCCTTTTTCGAATTTCTTCTAGAAGTTTTTTGAGGGGAAAGAAAAGACGTCTGACTTTTTTGGTTATTCCAGCGTTTTGGTACAATAAACTTCATTTACCACACAGAGTGTAATACATGGTCAGTTTCGATCTTTGTGAAAATCAGTGCGGTCATAAAAGTTGTTTCACACATGCAAGCTACTTGGCAGATGTCAGATGATTTTATTTATCAAATGTCGATAACAGTTGTACCAACTTAATGCAAGAAGAATCTTCTAAATACTTAGCGCAGGTTTTAGAAATGAAGATTCTCGCGTATTTAATTGGAATTGCTTCCTTTTGACTTTGTTGGTAAGAAATGGAGTTCACCAATCGGATTCCCTCCAGTAATTTTTTTTCAGATTGATTCAGCACCTTTTATTGTAAGATGGATCCGAACCAGCGACACATATACATTCTTCCACTATAAAGACACGCATCTCGGCACATTTATACTAACACACACATACCAGCGCGATAGAGAGGCCATACAGCTTTCGCGGTTTATCAAAACAAATCAGACCTTTCGGTGATGCAGCTTCATTCGTCCAAAATAAATATGCTGTTATTTCTCCTCCTATATTCTCATAGCACAACAACAAAGGTGTATTTTAGAAAAGAAAAACATGAAAAAAGACATCTATTGCTTCATATATTTGCTTTAACGCTTTTACGAAAACAAAAGCACTAGGTATATTTACAAAAAGAACTAATAGCTAAAAAAAACAAAAGGACACGGGATCGTGTGGAGATCAGATATTGTACATATGGGTATACAATTACAATACACTAATAGAGGTGAACCAACGGAGAAAAATAGCGGAATATTTACGCCAAATTTTAGCGCAAATACAATACAACACAGATAATAGCAAACCGATACCAAAAAAAGATGGATACAACAAGGAATACACAATACACTAGCAAAGCAACCAATGTAAAAGTAGTGAACAACCACAGAAACCCAGAACTGTATTTTTGTCTCTTCATTTTGACCAAAATAGCAGCAAAAACATACCCGATACATGGAATAAAAATAGAGAGGGGAATAATGAATTTAGAAAATAACCGACTAACGCAACTACAGAAACCGTTTGACCGCGAAGGTTTGACCGACAAAGCTTCGTGAAAGGTGAAACGCATTTTAACACACAGCCTGACGAATTTTACGCATAGGCAACGAGACTACTCGAAGTAGTGGTTGAATAAAATAAACAAAAAAAATAGAGCAAAACAGAGAAATAATACAAATGGAATAAAGTAGTTAAAACGTGAGAAGAAACACACAAATGCGCACTGCCATCTTTTAACGAGTTTCTTCTGAGATATCTTCAAATATGTCTTTGTTGGGATTCCAACTATTGCGTTAATTCGATTTGTCCTCGGTTGTTCTGCTGAAAAATTGTAAATATTTCGTACGGATTTTGGTTCTAATTCAAGTCGCGACACTTTCAAAGGTGGGAAGTTACTGTTTCCGACACAAAATTAAAAATCCTTTTTGTAACATTCCTCAGTAAGTATGAATGTTGATAACGAAAAAGCAAAAAAAAAACTCTAAAGTACGGATAAGCATTTTCAATTTTCCTCTTCTAGAAAACACAAGAAAATCTAATTTCCCAGAACAAAATAAAAAGAAAACGGAGAGGAATAGCGATATTACCAAATAGTTCACGATTAAAGGTATATGCAACACATGCCACATGCAACATGCAACAATGATTCTACGAATAAAAGAATGTTACACAGTTGTTATACATAGAAGCCCGGCAGTAAATAAACCTTGGGAATGAAGTCTCGGAAAAGAAAGAAAAAAACGACAATATGTACATAAGAAAACAAGCATAAAAGTAATTTAATTATTATTTGAGACAAGCAGACAACAGAAAATTATATTAATGTTATCACAGAAAACTAATAAATTCGACAAAAAAAAATAATTTAAAATAATCATAAGAGAGATACTATCGATAACTACAATAAACAAAAAAGGAACAGAAGAAAAAGAAACGCGCGTAAAATAACTAGGACTTTCTTGTACATAATTAGTAATCAACAAACAAACAAAATATGAAAAAAGAACACTTAACACTGCAAAAATCATAATATTAAAAAAAATTGCAACTAGACACTATATTCATTGATAACAAAATGAATGAAAGAAAAAAAAACATGCAACCAAGCAACCAGAATCCGAGTTAGGACGAGAAGCAGCAAAAAATAAATAAGAAATTTAAAACTAAGAAAATTAGCAACACTTTGCAGAGGAAATATGATGACGATGACAACAACAAACCAAACCAATGAAAAAATACAAATAAAATTTGAAAAAATGATACGGGTAGTGCGCTTTATTTCGATTGAAGAATTCTCACATGCGGGGTGCTAGTAATTTATTACACATACTACTGGTAGGTATATTTTATTTCTTTGCGAATCGCGTTTTTGAAAACCTTATTCTTCGAATGATTTGTTACAAATCAATATAAATTCTTATTTTCCAAAATATACGCTCGAATTGTGGGGAAAATAAAGGAACAATATGAAAACTACACTGACTTTTGAATTGAATCATCGAAGGAAGGAATTTCGAGAGTCCTGCTATTTGTAACATGTTAAGGGCTTATTCTTGCTATAATGAGCTGGCTACCAGAATCAGGTCCAAAGTGAATTACAACTTGCTTGTAGAACTATTCCATGCCAATTTAAGCGGCGGATGACTCGACCTACTCCGATTTTTTCAAAACTTTGTATTTTCGATATTTTTTTTTAAATCAAAGTTTTTATTATCTGTGCTCTACATTGTGGTTTTTGTATGAAGATTTTAAATATCTAGGCGATGTAGTAACAGATACATTTCATGATGAAAAATGAAGAGCAAAATCTCTTCAAGACATAGCAAGGTAATGTTTCTGGTAACATATTGCTTGCGCCGTCTGTACTTCGTAATCAAGTTACTTTGGCAAATAGCCTCGAACATTGAAACATCTTTACTATAAAAGATTTTCAGATCGGTTTCGATAACTTGAATAAGATCATAGAAAGAGTCTTTCACGAACAGTTTACAATCCTTTCTGTATCTAAATCCTTCCAAATCCATTCAGTTTGGGTAACTGAAGCGAGTAATTTCTTGCTTTACCAGTTCGTCGATTCATTTGCAATCAAAAAGTAAGATTGCGCAAATGTATGATGAGCTCCTCGAGTTGATTTCTGTGGTCGATTATTAATGTGATAATAATTGAAGTTGGGTGCAGTTTGGATCAACAAATCGCTTAAAATTCTAGGCGTTTTTTGAGATCTTTTTTCTACAAACGCTGTTCTACGTCCGAGTTCTATAGAATATACTGGTTGTAGCGTTGTGGAAGAATGCGAGTAACGAATAATCTATATATAGGGTTGGGGAAAAAGAAATGTCGTATTTCTAATCGAAATTTGACGCTTTATTTAACATACTTAAAATTATCCAATTTAAGTCAAATATGCGCCGTTTTGTTCGCAAACTTGTCGCCATTTAGACTTCATTATCCCACCCTTGTAAACCCCCCCCCCCCCTCCTTATTTGCAAAAACCTCAGACAGCCAGTTTTCGCAAACCTCTTTTAAAGCCAACTTAGTATCACCAAGAGCGTTTTGCATGGACCGGAAGAGATGATAATCACTTGGAGCCAAGTAGGGTAACACGGGGTGAGTTGGACATATGGGGTGATTTGGACCACCCCTTTATCTCAAAAAGCACCGCTCAACTTGGATTTTTTATAATGTCATTTTCTTTCATTATTGAACCGTGTGTAACTAACGTAAAAAAACTTTGGTAAAATTCGACAGGTGGAAGGAAACGGTAGCATGAACAAAACAAGCACTTTGATTGTCAAAAAATGTGAGCTTTCCGATCGTGGTTTTAAGGTTTTTCCCGCAAATTAAACAAACTTTTCGTGTATTTTACAGTAAAGTTCTGTTCGCCTACAGAAGAGGAACAATTTGATGCAGCGAAACTGTCAGTTTGATAACAATAAATGGAATTAATTGGATTTCAATTTTTGCATGTTGTGTGGGGTGACATGGACATGTTTCTGTGGGGTGAATTGGTCCTCCAGGTTTGAGGCTTTTTTTTTATCTAATTGATTCCAGATGTCACGGAATTACAAAAAGAGGATGGGCAGACGATGTTGGAAGAAGGAGGAGCTTGGAAGAGCAAATCAGGCCATCAAGGACGGATTTTTTTTGACCAACAACGAAAGTGTTTGAAAATGCTCGAACAACAGTGAAAAGATTCATGCAGAATTCGAGATGGTCTCAATCCAATTTTTCTGGTCTGGAATCTGGCCAAGACACCTGGTATCGATCCCAAAACACTGTTACTGATTGTAACATTATCCCAAAATACTTAACATAAACATAAGTATGTTTTTTTCGATGAAACACACACTGGACCAAATCACCCCACAGACGGTCCAAATCACCCCGCATCAAATTTTAATGTCCAAAAATCACCTCTTTTATTTTATGATATATTTTTTAGTTTGAAGCTTGATATAATGATTAAACATTATTGATTGAGAGAAAACAAGTGTGGCACAGTATACAATGTGACATTTTTGATTTAGACCGTATTGGTTTGGAAATATTAGGCGATTTGCTTAGGTGGTCCAAATTCCCCCCTTTTCCCCTATATTTGAATTTAATATTTTTTTTTATCCCATTTATTTATTAGGCTCATTAGCATTGAGCTGTAACAGAGCCGGGTTTAATCGTATACATGTACATATGTTTAAGTTTCTATAAATTGTGAATTACACAGTAGTTAGTAGTAGCCATTTAGGCGTTAAGTTTTATGTTCCATTACATTATGGTAAATTACACAGTAGTAGCCATTTAGGCGTAAGAGTATTCTTTCTGTTCTTCCATTGTTCAGCAAACCGGACAGCGGAGACAGTTGATATTGATCATTGTTGAGTTATTTATAGAACAGCAGCCCGATATTTCTTGCAGAGCAGAGCAGTTGTATGGATGAATCGATCTTTGTTCCACCGTGGATCGATTTCCATCGCTGATGATGGTTACGTGGACGTAGTTATTCTATAACAACACAAAGATGGTCAATTGAGGGCCCTGAGTTTGAACTCACGATCGATCGCTTGGTAAGCGAACGCGTAACCAAGTGGCTACGAAGACCCCCAAAACATCCATTTAATAATTTTAAGTATGTTAAATAAAGCGTCAAATTTCGATCAGAAATACGACATTTCTTTTTCCCCAACCCTATAAATGAAATACAAATTTCTGCATTACTCGAGAATTATTCAAGCAAACGAAACCAAATTTGGCATGTGAAGAGGTTTTAGGGCGTATTAAATGTTTTCACGGTGGCTAGACACTCCAGCCTCCTTTCTTTCTGTCATACAAATGAAACACAAATTTCTGCATTATTCTATTAAATGAAACGAAACTTGGCATTTGGAGGTTTTTGGGTGCAATAAATGATTCTTCTCTCTTAGGGGGGCTGTTGTTAGCAGAAACACAAATTTCTGCATAACTCGAAAACTAATCAAGCAAATGGAGCCAAATTCGGCATGTGAAGATTTTAGGGGGCGCGAAACGTTTCTATGGTGAAGGGACACTTCCCCCCCCCCTCTCTAAGGGGAGAAGAGGGTAGGGGTCCGTCTTTATTCTATCATGTTTTCTGTATCAAACATTTATTCCATGTAACGGAGAAACATGTTATTTGCAAGTGGTTGAAAAATCTTGAACGAGAATTGTGTCTGAAAATAATCTAATATTATAATAATGAGTTTTGGTAGAAGTTCTAGGAATTTCATAGTAGAAGATAAATTCAACGGGGTCGATTAGAAGATCAATCAATGAACAGTTCTGCGATTGGACTCATGAACTTGCGCTTAGTAAGAAAACGTGAATGTTTGAAGGTTTTGATATCAAAAAACAAATTTTGTGCGGGACGAAGTTTGCCGGGTCAGCTAGTATTGGAATAAAACATTACTGTTTAACACATTTATAATCGCTTAAAGTACACTGAGAGGAATAATTAGTAAATATGACAATTTTTTTGGTAAATATTACCAATCCACTAGTCATTTTCTACCGTACTAATCATTGGTACATTTTACGAGAGAAAAATGGAAAACACACATGTAAAGCAAAATTGTGGTTTGTGGAACAATGTTGGTTCAAAATCGACTCAACGAAGCGTTTCGTCGATTCGATAATGGTTGTTTTGTTGGCACAATATCAGAGAAATTTTTTTTTTGGATAAACATCAGGGATGAAGACGATATTTTTGATTTTTGTTTAATAATTTATTATTAATTTAAATGCTGTGTATAATTACAAATCATTCTATAAACATTAATAATAATAACAATACATTATAAAGGAATTATTTAACATCATTCCCAACGCTCGAATCTCTCGATTACTCTATCAAGTTCCTGTTTCTTTTCCTGCTCTATCACAATGTTTTCGTCAATTCCTGTTCATCACAAACCAATCCCTTCAAGATATCGTTTATTTTCGCTTGTCACTCGTTAACTCGTGCGCAGTTTGCCTGGCATTGGTTAACCTGCTCTTGAATGGTCTCTTCAACCTATCCTCCACTGCGTAAACTAATAAAGGCTTTATGTGCTCCTGAATGATGGTTCAAATGCCTTGACACGATAAACGATTCTATAACAATATATAAAACATTTTAGATTCAACTAAAAAACGAATAGCTATATGTGAAAAGCATAACTACATTAGCGGAATTTTAATCGGAAGCGATTGGTATCCATGGGAACATACGGGGGATAACCGCTCCCGTTACCCGCTTTCTCAACCAACACATTCTTTGTGTGGACACCGACTGGACAACATCGTTGCTGGACGAGCTGGACGGCGAGGGATCGAGTGCCTTTCTCAAGGCAAGAGGGCGGAGGTGGTAGCGCTGGAGTAGAGTAATAGAGTAGAGTAGAGTTTTCAAAGGGCCTTTCTCAAGGCTAGAGACGAATGAACTGCAAAAGTTTAAAGTCTCTATAATTCAAGACCTACCACTGTAACCAACCATTACAGATGGATGAGGCGAAAATTGCTGTTTTGGGAGGAGACAGCTTATCAGCCGGCAATCGTTTTTTTCTGAATCATGGGGAGGTGCATAGATGAAAAAGAGAAATACAAATATGTTAATGAGAAATAATTAACACAAAATATACATGTTTATCTGATATTTGAAAGATAGTTTAAGTACATATATTGAGTCCAGTTCAGTTCACATGGTTTACATCCATTTTCTTATCCTCACTAGTTCAAAAAAGAAGAAGAAAAAGAAATGCGATAATATCGTAAATAAAAAATCTTCAACTAAGGAAGGTAATACCTTTTTCTGAAGTTGAAACCGTGAGTCCGTGTTTTTTAAAGTTGTTTTTATTTCTCGAGCAACATTTACTGATCATTTTCAATTCCACTATTCAAAAATGTAGAAAATCTGCAATGAATGTATCCACGAGCAAGCTTTCTCCCAAATCATTTCACATAATACATAAATAGGAAGAAAACGTTTCCCTCAGGCGTAAGTTAGGAAATAGTTTTCAACCGAAGAGGTACATAGTTGAGTACTATCCTACCTTTGTAAAATCAACATTATAACTGCTTCCTCGTTAATAGTTCCTGTTGGCTCTTACAATTTCTGTTGTGAACGTATCTCCCGGGATTTCCCAGGAATCATCGAGAAAATTAAAATTAACAACACCTGGTATATGAGAACCGGACGAAAGACATCTCGCTGATATCGACACATTAGGTCTTATACAATAGTCAGACAATAAGAATAAAAAAAATTCCTCCGAATTCCGAATTACATGTGAAACGATGCAGTTTATTAATTTTCAAGGTCAATCTGAAAAAGAAAAAAAAGGGGGTAACTATGTTGAAATATGAATAAAATCAAACTTTTTTACTCCCCGATGGAAATATGGAAACAGTTTTCGCCCGAGGAGCATCTACATTGTTGAATAAATAACAAAATGCTTACCACAGAAATTGCGTATGTGCAAACTGCTGCTTACAACCTTAGGGGCTGTCCACATACCACGTGGACATTTTTAGGGGGGGTAGGGGGTATGAAAATGTCCACGCTTGTCCACGGAGAGGAGGGTGGGGGTATAGACTATGTCCACGTGGACACGAAAAATAAATATTTTTTCAAATATAATCACCGATACATTCTAAATTGAATAAAAACTGATCCATATTCAAGAATTTTAAAACTTTCCGCCCATCCTGAGTATTCCGTATTTATCCATAAACGGATTGAGCTGCCTGAGAGTGCTTCATATATTTTTACTAATATCATTGAACTTCTTCACTGAAATCTATATTCTGAAAATAACTCATGTAAACTGTGAACGACAGAGCTATTTTGTATGATCCTATAATTTTATAGTTGCGGGCTATGCATAGACGTTCATAGCTCAAACCTATAAAAAATAAACGATTCCATAATGGTTATGTTTTCATGATATTACACATATGGTTTTTTCATCAAATATAATTTTCTATAGATTTTGTTCTATTTATCTCGAGAACAGTAAGTCTTAGGATAATTATTAATTATTACTATTAACCAGCAAAAAATTCAACGAGTGAAAGAAGTCGAAGATTTAGGTGTCCTTTTTGGACTTACCTTCCAGAATCACTACAGTAATATCATCGCTAAAGCAAACAAAAATCTGGGATTCATAATGAGAATCGCTAAGAACTTTCGTGATCCGTACTGCTTAAGAGCACTTTTCTATGCATTCGTCCGCTCAATCCTTGAAACGGCAGTGGTTGTCTGGAGTCCTCACACTGATATTTGGTCCGTACGGATTGAGTCTGTTCAGAAGAAATTTATCAGGTTTGCGCTTCGGAATCTTCCTTGGAGGGACCCGATGGCGCTTCCTCCATACGAGAGTCGATGCAAGCTGCTGAACATGGACACACTGGCTAAAAGAAGAGACGATATGCGCGCGATCTTCGTTGGAAAACTGCTTCTTGGGACAATCGACGCTCCTAAAATTCTAGCTGAACTAAACGTGAATGTGACTTCGAGATTTCTCCGTTCTACCACTTTTCTTCGTATTCCTTTCCACCGGACAGTTTACGGACAAAACGAACCAATTTGTGCTATGTGTTATATGTTTAATTCTGTTTTTCATTTGTTCGACTTCAATATTAGTTGTGAAACTTTCAAGAATCGCTTGCGTAATCGAGATTTAGTGTAGTTTAGTACCTAATCATGTAACATTTTATCATGAAGACCATGTTGTCAGATGATTTTGTTAATAATAAATATAAATATAAATAATTTATCATGCAGAATTTTGTGTAAAATTATTTTCTCGCATTACTTTTCTCGAACAGGTAGAATTTTTCAAAGTATTTGAATTCCGTAAATTTCTAGTAATGAATATTTACTTTTGCGTGAAATGATCCATGCACCACTAGTCGTCAAACTTGAATCAGTTGACCCAGTATTCTGTTTTTTTCAGAAAATTTCGCATATAATGCAGTTGTAAAACATTTGAATTGATGGATTGAAGTACCTTTCAGAAGTTAAAAAATGCTTAAAATTTGTCGTTTTTCAAGGGTTTTTATACTTTTTTTATAAATATTATAAAAATAAAATTGATTGTTTCTATCAACAAAATTAAAGCTCTCCAACCCTTCTACAATTCCTTCCTCGACACCACAATGTTATTCCTATTGTTATATTTCACTATTTAAAATGTTGTCATAACAGAACATTTTCTCATCTTTCAAATGAATTAAATTCTTCTAAGTTGCGCAATTTTGAATTGGGGTCAATTTGGAGCAAAAAATTAGTCTCAAGAAAAATTCAACTTTCGCAGTTGAGACTTAATTCCATTGTTGGGAATCAATCTATCGTAAGTTGTCTGATGTCATTTTTCCCCGCAAGCACTTTGAAAGTCATCTAGACACTCAATGCAGAATGGCCCATAAGGATTCGAAAAAAAATTTCTAAAACGCCTTCAATACCCTCTGAAAATTCACCGAACTATGGCGGAAGAAGGTTTGACTTGCGCAACCGACTAAAGGTGAATCGGAAATCCAGAGTGAAGATGAATCGGAATTTACTGTGATCGATTATATTCCGGAGTGGGCAAAGATTTGTTTCATCTAAAATTTTGAGTAACACTGTAACACTGTAACAATGCATTTGTTAAAGCAATAACTGGATCTTGTATAGAACATTTTCAAGTTGCCACAATTGTCCTTCGATTTGCTGTGCGATCGTTATGTCATAAAATATTCATAATCCAAAATGAAATGATAACTATTCATTCGATCGAGAATATCTTCTGCAATTCTACTGGAATTCAATATGAATCAAATGAAGGCGAAATAATCAAGTTGACTGGATTATTACTGGCGTCTATGTGATATCAACTAATTTTTTTTGCAAGTGTTTAGAAAATCGTAAACTAAAAATGTATTTGAGAATGATTTTAATTTCATTTATTTCTATTTGATTGGAGCTTGCAATCTCAATTAGCAAAGCTCAAGATAAATCTTTGTAGTTGTGTAGCTTATATTCAGATGCGGATTGTTCCTCACAGTTAACCGTACATTGCGTGTTTCCGGGTTAGCAAACCAGATAGCCTTTATATCTTCGCTGATAATGGAAAAACAAAAAATATTGTATACTCACAAGTGTTTCAAAATTAAACTCACAAGAAGCATGTGCTTTGTTATACCACTCATTTCGCTACCATACAAGAACAATGGGCCACAACAAAGCAGGTACAGGGTACAGCAAGTAAAATTTTGAATAAAAACAACTTAAATGGAATTAAAATGGAATTTAGGCGCAAATCAGTTATTTCCTTAATTATTTTAATTTAAAAAGGAAAAATGTCCACGTGGACAAAGGGGGGTAGGGATACGAAAATGTCCACGCTTGTCCACGGAGGGGGAGGGGGGAGTTTAAAACCGTGCTTTTTCTGTCCACGTGGTATGTGGACAGCCCCTTACAAATTTAGAAACTGAAAAAGAAAGAGAAAAGAAATAAGGTTATGTTGAGGTTTTTTTCTATCAGATGCGATGTACTGAAAATTCGATGCATCATTCCATCATACACCACCTTTTTCTTCTCCCCGGCGAAATCGAATTCTTGAGATATTTATATAAATATGAACAGAAACAAAACAGAATTCTTATCTCCGAATCGATTCGCTTTCACAAGAGGAATGGCGACTGTGAAGTGTGCACCTTACGGTTGCTAACTATAAAAACACACAGAGTTAAATACTAATACTATGAAGTAAAGTTTACGAATCTTTGGTAGAGAGGCGTATTTCATCTGACACTAATTTTACAGATTTTTGGTAATATTTATTTACAAAAAATTTGTATATTTTACCAATTTTTTGGCTACTAAAGCTTTGGTAGCTGCTTTTACTAAACTATTTCTCCAGTGTACCGTGATGTACCCATATACCGCTCAGCTAATGCGGGCGCTACACGATTCGTCACAACGTTTCATTCGAATGTTGGACTCAGACATTTGACTCGATGAATCGACAAATGTTGTGACGAATGTGCTGCTACACGGTGAAGTGAATGTTCGATTCAATGCAATCGGTCCAAACAATCGGCGAGTATGTGGATCGAATGTTTATTGTTTTTACTTACCATCAAAAACATTAGGAAACTGGATGACGATGCGAGTATTGAAATTGCTGCCGTAGCAATTGTACTGATATCGGGCAGTAAATTAAAAATGCTTGAAATCAACATTATTAAACTGCAATATTTTGAATTTTATAAATCAATTTTATAGTTCCTTCATCTAAAACATGTAAACAAACCATCTGTCAAAGATAGATTAGGACGAAACGTGTAGCGGTGTATCGAATGTCATCGAGTGTCGAATCAACGAATGACAAAAATCCTTTGACTCGTGCCACTCGCGTTGGAAGGTAATCCACAACGAACGGATTACCTACCAACGCGAATATTCGACACTCGACATTGGAGGTTAGTAGCTCGTCAGTCGACTACACGATGCGTCGAATCATCGAGCGTCCAACATTCGAGGGTGTTCGTAGCATCGTGTAGCGCTGGCTTAAGACAATGTTTAACGTTCGTATAATCTAAAAATTAACGCTTGCCTGTATATTAGGGTGTCAATGAAAATGGACATCTCTAATTTCAAAAAGTTACATCATAAAAAATGTTCACCACCTCGAAAAAACACCCTATGCCAAATATTAGCTCAATCGGACTTCATTTATTAGTGTCACAAACGTAAAAAATTGAGTTTTTTTTTAAAACGAAAGATCGCCGAAAATCGGAGTTTTCAAAAAAAAATTGTTGGTGCGAAATGTCTTAAAATTACATTACTCGTCGAGATTTACTGTTATCTCAAAAAAAATGTGTCAAAAAAATTTTTTTTTGGCGCTTGGTCGTTTTTTCGTCTGAAAAGTCGATTTTTCACAAAAAAATTTTTTTTTTTAAGTTTTTAATTTTAAGAAAATCTCGATGTGCCATGCAATTCTAAGACATTTGGCATCAACAAAAATTTTTGAAAACCCCGATTTCCGGTGATTTTCGGTTTTCAAAAAACACAAATTTTAACGTCTGCAACACAAATAAAAGAAGTTCGAATGAGCTAATATTTTGTATAGGGTATATATATCAACATTTCACAACAATTTCCGAATGAAAAATTGAGATGATTATTTTGATTGGCAATTAAACCATACGTTTCGTCTCGTACTCCAAAAAAACAAAGCTCCAGAGTGTCGATTTTTGAGAAATTTTTTTTTCCGAGATGACAATAGATCTCGACATTTCATGCAATTTTAAGACATTTGGCATCAAAAAAAAAAATATTTCAGAAACCCCGATTCCCGTTTACTCCCCCCTTGGGTGATTCTTCGATTTTCAAAAAATTCAAATTTTGACCGCCTTGTGCCACTCTCCCTTAAGTCCGATTGAGCTGATATTTGGCATAGGGTGTGTTTTCGAGGTGGTAAACATTTTGTATAGGGTAACTTTTTGAAAATTAAGGGTCGATTTCTTCCCATACATTCATTGGCACCCTAATGTATATATTGTTTAAAGGAGGTAGTGAACTATGGAAACTTAATTTTTAATAATTAAAAAATATATTTCTGGCTTAATATGTTCTCTGGGATGTCTACTATACTGTAGTTTTTGTCCCAGGTTTGCCCGATGCTCCGTTCCGAAGTTACAAGCCAAATAGTGAACCTAAATAATTGCTTAAAGAGCGCGTGAAAAATGCGCGCAACGCATACATCAGTTGCTCACGGGAATAGATATCATGCTGGCTACCAATGCTATCAAACAATATAATGGATAGATATATCTAGATTGATTTTTGAATTAGTCCTATGTGCATTTACCGATGAAAGATTCGAACAACTTGATCCGCTCAATATTGCGACCAGAGCGGATTTGCAATATTGATGCATTCAATCAAACTGGTTGCTGCTACTCAGGGGCAGTCCAATTGGCGCCAATTAAAAAATTAATGTTAAATAATATAGATAAACGATTTTGGTTTGTGTTCCAAAACATATATATAAAACCGTTTTTTTTTATTTACAGTAGTTTCATAGTATATTTTTGGGGATTCACATGTTCTAAAGGATAATAAAATCCACGTTCTATTGGTGTCAATGCGCCCCTCATTTGAGCTAACTTTTACATAGCTAAACCATTTAATTAACGCATTTCGGTGACCTCAATTCTGATCATGAGTTGTCCGATTCACTAATGTTGTTTTGACCACATGATTTCTATGGCAACCGCTTGGCGCGCTGCAGTTTGTTTATGGTGTCCTTCGCGCATAGCAGAAATAAAATTTCTCAGTGTTGAATGTGAACACTTTTGAAATGTTCAAAAAAAGGCAATATTCTGAAGAAAGCCTAAATTATGAATGGATCAAGCAATAAGAAATGCAACATCTACTTGAAAATTTGATTTTTTTCATCCAAAAATGGTAATTTCTAAAACCAGACAAACCATGATTATTTTTTGGACAAACCATGATCCGAGGTGGACAAACCATGATCATAATTTCCCTTTGAGAAAAATCGTTAAAAACATAAAACTTTGAATAATTTCAACGCCTTAAAGCAGCTAGAGCTTTAAGGCTTTTCAACAAAACCAAACTCGGATTGGTTATATGTGATTGTTGAAAATCGTGCCCCGCATGTTGAAGCCCGCTCTCCGTATAACACCTTCCAGCGCCACGTTGAGAGCAGACAGGAGAGTCTATCGCCTTGTCGGAGTCCTCTGTGAGTCTCAAACGATTCCGGCAGATCGCCTGAGATCCGCACACTGCACCGCACACCGTTCATCGTTACCCTGAATCAGTCTTGTGAGCTTTCGAGGAAAGCCGTGTTCGTCCATGATTCTCCATAGCTGTCGTCGGTCGATTGTATCATATGCTGCCTTGATGTCAACGAAGATGTGGCGCATAAGGACCTGATACTCGCGGCACTTTTGGAGAATCTGCCGCAGTGTAAACATCTGGTCCGTCGTCGAGCAACGGGGCATGAATCCGACCTGATAACTTCCACAAATCTACTTACTATTGGCGATAGACGGCGAAAGAGGATCTGTGACAGAATTTTCGTAGAAACCATTCAGGATCGTGATTGCACGGTAGTTCCCAAATCCAATAGACCTTATCGAGCAGTTTTCATTTGGTTCCAAGAACGTTTCTGTTTGACCTTCCCACAAAGAGATATTTCAGTTTGAATGAGAAATGATGAAAATGATTGAACGTCTTTGATGATGAATAATTCAATAAAAAACCATCGCACCACAAATCGAAAGGCAGTTGATGCACAATGATAATTTGTTACATTGAGGAAAAAAAATTATTTAGTTTTTATTTTTATATAACAGCAATTCCAAATGAAGTCGTCCTAAAAATGCAGATTTAAAAAAATTGTATTTTTGATTCCAATGAAAGTATGTATTCCGTTTCGGTTGAAGGAAATATGAGTTTTTCACAGCCATTGGGAATTTTTTGACTCAAGCGTAACTTTTGAAAAGGGCGTATCGATTTGAGTAAGAGAAATCTTTGATAATTTATATCTCAAAAGCTATGAGTCGTACCGAAATAGTGCCTTAGAAAGAGTTATATAGTATTGAAGATTGAATATGAAAAAAATGTACACTGAGAAAAAAAATAGTACTCTTTTTTTATTTACAAAATAAAAATTCAATTTGCAATATCCAAAATACATATTTTTTAATATTTTTTTTTAATTTTTTCATACAAAATAAAAGTCATGCAGAAAATTTAAAAAATGGGCCCAAGAAGACTATTTTTGACGAACTTTGTGAAACATCGAATTTTTAGGAATTTTCGAAAATTCGAATTTAGGTGTTAACAATCATTTTTAGCCACAAATTATGAATCCTGATGTGATTTAAAACAAAAAAGGTTATTATCAATCTCCTTCTAAATGTAGCCATTCTCGAAATATTTTAAAAAATATTTCTAATTTATTGTCTTTCTTATAGCAAATAATCCCTTTTAATATGTTTGTCGTGTTATAATGTCATGTTCATAAAATTTTATGAATTTGCTTATAATTTCCAACAACTTTTCCAAATACATCATCATGGTTAATTTTTTGACTCAAGCGTAACTTTTGAAAAGAACGTATCGATTTGAGTAAGAGAAATCTTTGATAATTTATATCTCAAAAAATATGAGTTTTACCGAAATAGTGTGTTAGAAAGAGTTATAGAGTATTGTTAGCTTAATTTGAAAAAAACATACACTGAGAAGGAAAATTAGTACTCTTTTTTTTATTTACAAAATAAAATTTTTATTTGCGATATCAAAAAATATGTATTTTTTTTTATATTTTTTAAAATTTTTTCATATAAATTAGAAGTTATGTAGAAAATTTAAAAAATGGGCCCAAGATGGTAAAACTATTTTTGACGAATTTTGTGGAACATAGAATTTTTAGGAATTTTCGAAACATCGAGTTTTTGTATGTTAGCAGTCATTTTTAATCACAAATTATGAATCGTGATGTTATTTAAAACAAAAAAGGTTATTATCAATCTCCTTCTAAATGTAGCCATTCTCGAGATATTTTTAAAAATAATTGTAATTTATTGTCTTTTTAATAGTAAATAGGCCCTTTAAATATGTTTGTCGTGTTATACCATCATGTTCATGAGATTTTATGAATTCGCTTATAATTTCCAACAACTTTTCCAAATACATATGTTTAGGAGTTACGTTACGAAACATTCGAAGACATGTGGGTTAATACAAAACGTAGCGAAACTAAAAAATCTTTTTTATCCTCATACAAACTTCGATTAATCAAAAAAATTTTTGGAAATTATAAGGAAATTCATAAAATTTCATGAACATGACGGTATAACACGACAAACATATTAAAAGAGATTATTTACTATAAAAAAGATTATAAATTAGAAATATTTATTTAAATATCTCGGGAATGGTTGCATTTAGAAGGAGATTGATAATAACCTTTTTTGTTTTAAATCACATCAGAATTCATAATTTGTGGCTAAGAATGATTGCTAACATACAAAAATTCGAAGTTTCGAAAATTCCTAAAAATTCGATGTTCCACAAATTTCGTCAAAAATAATTTTACCATCTTGGGCCCATTTTTTAAATTTCCTACATGACCTCTAATTTATATGAAAAAATTTTAAAAAATATAAAAAAATACATATTTTTTTATATCGCAAATTAAAATTTTATTTTGTAAATAAAGAAAAAGTACTAATTTTTCTTCTCAGTGTATATTTTTTTCAAATTAAGCCAGCAATACTCTATAACACTTTCTAACACACTATTTCGATACGACTCATATTATTTGAGATATAAATTATCCAAGATTTCTCTTACTCAAATCGATACGCCCTTTTCAAATTCCCAATTGCTGTGGAAAACTCATATTTCCTCTAACCCAAACGGAATACACACTTTCATTTGAATCAAAAATACTCATGTTTTGTCATTTGTCGATTTCATTTGGAGTTACTCATAAATGATTTAATTTTATTTAACCGATTTCAAAAAAGTGCCAAAAACAGGATTTTTATAGTGCTTTACAAAATTTGCGGCAATTCTGCAAATATCGCAGTAAGTTCCAATGTTTGCAGGCAAATTTTTAGCCTCATGTATTCTCTAAACATCTGTGGACGTTTCATATTGATACGTTCAGCCGGCCTGGTTTAGATAGCTTACCATCAACACGAATCAACAGTCAGAAGTGCAACGAAGAACTTCAGAATCATTTACTGCTGTTTTTGCATCAAAAGCACCGTGATAATGGGGTAATTTGACATGAATCGATAAAATCCGGAAAGTCATGGCATGGTTTAATGAATAGAGACTTCAGATGCTGCACTGGTCAGCTTGTTTACCAGATCAAATCCCTGCCAAGAACTTATGAGGAGTGGTCGTACGAATAGTAGATGCAGCTTACAAGCAGTAGGAGTGATTTGAAGAGCTTGAACGAGCAGTATCTTTTGCGTAGAACGTTATACACACTACAACATAGCTCAGCTTGGTCGAAACTACCCCGAATGGGATATTCGAACTGATTGAGAACTAAACATGACCTACGAATTAGAAACTTATTGTAATTCATTTGAAATTGATATTAATTTTGCAATTCATGTGAAATTGACGTTAATTTAGTAATTCATGTGAAATTGACGTTAATTTTGTAAGGGAGTGAGAGTTTTTACATCTGGTTCTATAGTTATGAAACACTGGAATATTAGTTTTTGGAATGTTTCGCGCCTGAACACAACAACAAAGTTCAAATGCCCAGTCTCATAAATGAGAATAGTTATTGTGTTCTATACTATATATTCCAATCCAACCGACTTCTTACATATCTCTGGAATTTCTGAAAAATGGAGTGGTTCTATTGTTATGAAACGCAGTGTATAATGATGACCCTCTCATTTAACATATAGATGACAGTATTCGTATCATATTAAGAGGCAACCCAACAAAATTGTGACCGAACTTTTTTGTCACGGTGTACAGATTAGAAATTCATATACAATCAAAATGATTGACACCGAATGAAGCACTATGGTTTGTACAAAAATCGCAATGATTTGACTAGACTTTCAACAGAAATTCAGTTCTAGTCGGTTCAGAATACCCAACTTTTATGGAGATTTCTTTCCACACATTATACCTCATTACCTTTCTTTTATTAGCATGTTGCTGTTGTATTTCAAATCTGACCGTTCACTAATCAGATAAAAATAAAAATATTTGTTACAGACTTTCGATTTCCTCGCAGGCAGCAGTTTGCAGCCGCACATCTATCATCTTTCATTGGATGATTTGTATAAACTGCTTACCCATAATGACAGTTTACAGGTTTTGGTATCATGTTTAAATCAGCAAAAAGACGAAACAAAATCACATCATACAACAAACGAGAGTGAAATATTTAAGATTAATATAAAGAAAGACTCTTGGCGTTCAATTTTGGAAGCGTCAACAAAAATAGAAAATCGTGATTGAAAGTCAGACTTTGTTTTTTTTTAGCGAATCGGTTTGCATTTTTATTCCGTACCCTCACATTTTGTTGACGCTCGAAGAAAACGTCACGCAGATGCATCCAGTTTTTCTTATCAGAAGATCAACCTGCATTTTGTAACATATTCTTTAGCTGCTGCTGTAAATCTTTACTGGGTTTGAATGTCGAATCCAGTCCCTTTTTTTGCGATGTCACACACCGATGCGGAATTTTATTTCGAACGGATATTTCCAAAGGACACGGGCTGTGGATCGATATAATAAATTCTAAAGCGACGATGGCCATTGGTTGGTTCATTCCCTAGTAATATTTTAAGTTGATCGTACGAGAAATGAAAGTTGCGATAAATTTAATTTCGGCCGAGCTAATATTTACTCAGATCGGTATTCACGTCAGCCTGTGCTGTGCCAAACCGTAAATGTCATCATCTGAATATCTTCTACCCTAAAATATATTAAATTTTAACGCTTGTTTCCTGCATCAATATATCTTGCTTCCCTATAACGTAAATTTTAACAGCGCACTTTATTTTTTACAATCAATGTTTGTCTCATGCTGCAATTGGTATTGCCAATTAATTAGTTACACAACTGTCTTGAGTTGGATCTCTAACCGCGGAAAGCAGACCTCGGAAATTCGCCTCGCTCTGTTGTTATAATCGTAGAAAAAAAACTTTTTTCAAGACGACACGCCCACTATAGTAAGCAGGTGGCGAGCCTAGAACATACAATTTCGCAACAAGCGAGATGTGGATAACAGACGAAGATGTTCACGATGCTGATGGTGCAGATGAGTATAATAAGCTAGTCACTGATCCGGAAAATCATTCCCATTCGGTCGTGCCCGGTGGTTTCGATGTTAGGTCCAACAGCACTCGCGAAATGCCATTGATGGCGCTTATTTCGTCAACCATTTTTTGCAGGACCTACAATTAACAAGAAAAAAAAAGGTAATTGGATTCATGATGTGGCTTCTGAAATTTTGATCAATCGGGGGATGATCCTTGAACTGCTTACGGGAAGGGGCAATCGATCTGTGCCAGGTACCGCTGGCACTCCTGTCATGAAATCGTTGGTGATGAATGGTCTCAGAACAACCGATCGCTGACATGAAGGCGTCTTTGGCGCTGGATCTCGGTCGAAGTGTACTGGTATCAGAATAACTGGCATCTGCGAGATCTTTCGCATACACTCGTGTTCCAAAAGAATCTGTTAAATGAAACAACAATATTTGAAACAAACGGCTTTGTATTTCAACTTGCGATGCGGACGTTACCCTATTGACGATGCTATCGGCCTGCCGAATTAGTGATACCACATGTTGAGTCAGGAGAGTATGGGTGATGTCTTGTACCGGATATTTAACCGCATCCCCAAAAATGTAGCATACTCTGTTCACGTTATGCAGGATTCGGGGAATAAGCTTGGCCAGAAACATCATGTCCTGCCAATTGGGCGCCGAATTGCTGCTAAGGCCAACTGCGTAATTGTACGACCGTTTATCACCTGTATAAGCGAAACAAAATTTGAGAAATTGCCAATAACAATAAAATATTCTCCTGTGATACCTTGAACTCCCACACTTCGAATTGGCAGTAGGGTGGCATTTAGTTTTATGCTGCTAGAAATGCGACAGAGTTCATCCTGTTCTTCCTTTGTTGTTGTTCCGGAAACACGATTCAACAGCGCATGCGTTTGCTCTAGCTTATTCTTATAATCCACTATGACTTTAGCTATGACCTGTTTTGTTTTGAAATAGTCAACTTCGTAGTTACAACAACATTCACCAACCAGAAACTTACTTGTGTCTCAGAATAATCCTTCATAAAAGCCTCTTCAGCACAGAGCACGCGAATGGCCAACCCCGGTCCGGGAAACGGATGCCGCTCAACCAAGTGCGCTGGTAGTCCGAGTTCATACCCAAGTTGTCTCACCTCATCTTTGTGGAAGTCTTGCAACGGTTCGATGACTCGCCCCGCTTCACGCAACTGCCGAATCAATTCCGTATCGTTGTGGTGAGTTTTGATTGTATCGGCATTTGAACTAACCAGCGAGGAAGCCGATTCGATTAGATCGGGCCGCAAGGTGCCCTGCGCGAGGAATACTTCCTCCGCGTTCAGATTCAACTCCTTCAGTATTTCGTTCGACACTTTCACGAAAACATCACCGATGATTTTGCGTTTGTCCTCGGGACTTACGGTTTGGCAGAGCATGGGCGTGTCCTGGTTGTACAGCGAGCCCGGAACTTTGATGGTGGTCATACCCCTAGTGAACTTGAAAAATGCATCCTTCACCAGCAGGTCAACACCCAGCTCGCGGAGAGACTTCTCCACTGCAGCACTTTCGTTCTTACGCATAAAACCTTGAAAGAAAATCAGATGATCTTTTACTAAATTGCTTCAGACGATTTTCGTTGACATGGAGCTATGAAGAACTTCTCAGAAAGTCGTATTTCATCAGTACAGATCAACTTACCGTTATCAATATGGACTGCAATAACCTGTTCTGGCTTTAAGGCATTTCGAAGAAGAGCTGCGCAAACCGTAGAATCCACACCACCGCTTACTAATAACTGTAAACATAAAAAAAGGAGTTTGAATGAGTTTATTCAGTTTATTCAGAGTATATTCAAACCGAGAGCGGTTTGTAGGATTAAACGTTATACATAGTTTCACATGTAGAATTGAGTGTAGATTCCATCTTACTTTTCTTAAATAGTTACGATTGCATAAAGTATTGCCATTTCATAAATTTTCAAAAAATCATTTCTCCATTTTGGTGAGCTTACCACGGCAGCACTAAGTGTGATTCAAATACAACATCCACATCACGTTTACGTTCCGTTACGTCACGTTGCGTCAATTATTCTTCCATTCAATTCCTATTGATGCATTCACATACACCAGCAACGGCAAATCGAAGTTGCCGTTGCCGGTGTATGTGAATGCTGGCATTTCTGTTTCAAATACGCAATGTGTCTCCCCCAGGTACATTTAGAATCAAAATATACACCCAGGTATTTGAAAAACATAGAGTGTTGGATCGTTTTGCCGGATAGGTAAAGCTGGAATTGGGCGGGTTCGTGCTTCCTAGAAAAAACGACCATTTCAGTTTTCTCCGTAGAGAATTCGATACCCAGCTTGAGGGCCCACGTGAACAGATTGTTCATGGTATCTTGCAACGACCTTTGCAGAGCGACGGGATTAGTACCCGTGATGGAAATAACTCCATCGTCTGCAAGTTGTCTCAGCGTGCAGTCTCTAGTTAGACAATCATCCATATCATTGACGTAAAAACTGTACAAGAGGGGGCTTAGGCAGGAGCCTTGCGGTAGGCCCATAAAGCTGTAACGAGAAGATTTTGAGTTGCCATGAGAGAAATTCATGTGCTTTTCTGACAGTAAATTGTAGAGGAAATTATTCAGAATTGGTGAAAGTCCACGATTATGAAGCTTCTCTGAGAGAATTTCCATGGAAACTGAATCAAATGCCCCTTTGATATTGAGGAAAACGGAAGCCATTTGTTCTTTGCGAGCAAATGCGATTTGGATTTTTAGAAGATAGCAGCGCGAGACAATCATTCGCCCCTTTACCTCGGCGGAAGAAAAACTGCGTATTTGACAGAAAATTGTTCGTTTCGTCCCACTTGTCCAAACGAAGTAGAATCATTTTCTCTAACAATTTACGAATACAGGATAACATTGCAATCGGCCTATACGAGTTGTGATCGCAAGCCGGCTTGTTGGGTTTTCGTATGGCTATCACTCTCACCTGTCTCCAGTCATGCGGGACAATATTCAGCTCCAGAAACTTGTTGAACAAGTTCAGCAAACGCTGTTTTGCCAAGTCGGGAAGATTCTTCAACAAGTTGAATTTAATCTTGTCCGACCCCGGAGCTGAATTGTTACATGAGAGGAGGGCAATTGAGAATTCCACCATTGAAAAATTCTCATAATCGCATTGGAGCGGAATATCGCGTACGACGCTTTGTGCAGGAACAGAATCGGGACAAACCTTCCTTGCAAATTTGAAAATCCAACGGTCAGAGTATTCCTCACTTTCATTGGTATGGTTCCAGCCACGCATTCTCCTAGCCGTATTCCAAAGAGTACTCATAGCGGTCTCCCTTGACAAACCATTGACGAATTTCCGCCAATATCCACACTTTTTTGCTTTAATCAGACCTTTTAGTTTGGCTTCTAGAGCTTGGTACTTTCGAAACCATTCCACTAATCCAGTTTTCCTGAATTTTTTGAAAGCGGATGATTTTTCAAGGTAGACCTTTGAACACTCCCTGTCCCACCAAAGTGATGGAGGACGACGTCGGAAAGTGGTAGCCGGTACACGTTTTTTTTGAGCTTGAAGTGCGCTATCGTAAATCAAACTTGATATAAAATTATACTCTTCAAGGGGAGGAAGTTCATGCATCGAAATGATTGCTTCAGATATTAATTCTGCAAATTTTCTCCAGTCAATATTCTTCGTGAGGTCATACGCCTGACTCACTGACTCACTAGATTTTGATTCATTGGCGATCGATAAAATTATTGGTAGGTGATCACTACCGTGGGGATCTTGGATTACCTTCCATGTGCAATCCAGGGATAATGAAGAAGAACAGAGAGATATGTCTAGCATGCTTGCCCGTGCAGGAGGGTTGGCTATCCTAGTTGCTTCCCCAGTATTTAAAACTGTCATGTTGAAGTTGTCGCACAGATCATAAATCAACGTGGCACGGTTGCCATCGTAGAGTGACCCCCATGCTGTTCCATGGGAGTTGAAGTCACCTAAGATTAACCGCGGCTCCGGCAATGCCTCGATAATATCAAAGAACTGATGGAGGCCTACCGTAGTCCTGGGAGGAATATATATCGAAGCAATGCAGAGTTCTTTGCCATTGATTTGTATCTGGCAAGCGACAACTTCAATGCCTGTAATCGATGGGATAGTGACTCTATAGAAGGAGTGACGTTTTTTGATCCCCAATAGTACGCCACCAAACGAGTCGTTACGATCTAGGCGAATAATGTTGAAATCGTGAAAAATCAGCTCGTCGGCTGAACAAAGCCATGTTTCACAGAGAGAAAATACATCACAGTTAGAACTGTGAACTAAAAATTTAAATTGGTCTAGTTTAGGGATGATGCTTCTGCAATTCCACTGTATGACAGTGGTCAGATCCTTGACCTCTTGCGCTGAATTAGGCATCGAGGGAAATGAATGCTGCTAAAAAGCCACATTTTTCTTTCAAAAATGTTCTCACAACCGGAAGCAAACATAATACTATGCTTTTAAGAGGATCATTTATATTTAAAGCATTTAAAATATTATCCACAAGGTCTGAAAGCGCAAGCAGGCCAGGTAGTGGCTGTTGCTTCGACCGCGAAAATGGAACAGACGTGTTCGTTGTTGTTCCGGGAAGTGCTGAGGACCCCTGGTTGGTAGCATGACCACGTAAACCGGGAGGTACTTGCTTCGGCCTATTCTCAGCACGTTCAGTTCGAGGCTTCATTCCAACTTGGGAAGTTTCGGTATTCTTTCTGGGGAGTGATGGAAAAGAAGTAATTTTTCTTTTCCTGATGGCACCCTGCGATGTACCGGAACATCCGGCATTGGGAGCGTCAGCAACAGGCTCGTCGTTCTGCAGAATGGAGTAGGGATTGTCCTGTGTCGTTGGCACGGAACTCTTAAGCATTTCTGCAAAAGTCCGCTTGGAACGTTCCTTTAAGGAACGCTTGAGTTTTTCCCCTCGTTGTATGTACACCGGGCATTGAGTTAAATCATGAGGAGTCCCGCCGCAATGAAGACACTTGTGCTCTTTCGCGCAAGGATTCTCATCATGGCTCTCTCCACAATCTGCGCAACGTTTTTTATTGCAACAATAGGCGGCCGTGTGACCGAGTTGCATACATTTGTTGCATTTCATTACCCGGGGTACAAACAACCGAACAGGTAAACGAAGTGCCCCTATTGCAACGTAATTTGGAAGGGCGGAACCCTCAAAAGTCACACGAAAAGAGTTTGTCCGATTGAGAATTCTTTTGTCATTTTTATGTGACACAGATTTCAGTCGATCGCATGCAAGAATCTTCACAGTTTTTAGTGTGGAGTTCTTGAAGCGACCGACACCATCGATTATCTCTTTTCGGGTCAAACCCTTTTCGGTTATTACGCCGTCTATTTCGATGTTGCAACAGGGTACGTATACACGATACTCAATCGCAAAGAGGTCGCAGCGCGTTATGTTGTTCGCTTGGGTCCTGCTTGAGACGACAACTCGTAGTTTGTCTGGCCCCATCCGTGTAATTTCGGTAACGTCAGAAAAATGTTGAGTTAGTTCCTTCGAGATGCGAATGACATTGAGAGGTTTGGATTTTCGTCTAAAGTACACAATGAATGAGCCTTTGGAGCCTTCAGGGTTTTCTTTAGGACGAAAATCCTGTTTCTCGTCGATTTCCTCATCTTCGGAACTATCAACTTCGTAAACAGAATTTTCTACCTCAATTTCTGCTTCATCTTCCTGCTCTTCAGGAGGAGGTTCGGTATCAGAAATATTCAATTGCGTCAACGGGGGGTCCTTTCCGCCCTCAGCCATATTAGAAAAATCGACCAACTGTTCGATATGAACAGAATATAATAATTATCAAAATGAATAAGTAAAAAAAAAATATTATAAGGTTATGCTGCGGATAATATTTATATTAATTTATTTTATTTATATAAAATTCTAAAATGAAAAAAAAGTTCCAATAAAATTTCAACGGTAATGTAACCAAGAAAAAATAGACACCCCTAATGCCAACGTTTGCCGATTTGGTAAACACACAGATGAACAATGGTGTAAATCGAGCACAGATGGTAGAAGGAATGATAGGAGGACAAAAGAAAAATAAACTTATACTTGCCGCTGCTGTGTGGCAATGTGTGTGGCATGTGTGATGAATCTGTCCGAATTGTATCCTCTGCGTCTCGGTCGCGCATCACTTTGAGCTTCGCTCTACTCGCAAGCGCAACCGATGAAAAAAAAACACAGTCTGATTCGATGTGGAAAAAAACACCTTTGTTGGATCGTTTCGAAAACCTGTCCGATCTACTTGCGAGTTATCGAACGAATGAACGTGTATGTGAATGTTTGCATAAGAACTGCTTGGAAGAATAATTGACGCAACGTGACGTGACGGAACGTGAACGTGACATGGATGTTGTATGTGAATCGTACTCTATACGTCAAACTTTATTAAATTTGAAGGGTTTTCCAATAAAAATGCGCAAATCCAAATCCAAATCGAAGGAGGGGTGTTTTGAGATATAAATGTTTTCAATATTAAATTCAATTTGCATCTAAAATCTAATTTTTTCTCAATTGTTCATTAGTTTCACAAAAACTTCGTCAAACATCATATTTTGATATTTTTTTCATCTGGATTTTGAGTTACGATTTTTTTTAAAGATAAACTAATGATTTTGAATACGCCGTTTTCAAAAATCAGTCGCAATTTAAGTTGAAAATATTATGATGAAAATTGTGATTTTAGGTAGTTTCCATCATTAATATCAAGTTTTGAAAAAATAGGAGTCAGCGGCCGGCTGATTTGGCATGGAATTGCTGTGGTAAAAAGTTCCGTAAACTTACCCCTTTCAAAGATGGTCGTTCATTTTTCGGGACTTAGTGACCCCACTCTTTATTATTGTTGCTTGCAACATTATTTCAGTGCTGAACCTGTGAGAGCTCCACTGATACGTCCAAAATCCATCAACATAGGGCATTATTATAATCTAATCAAGAAATCGATACAATCACAATCACTATCACACCGTGCAAATTTTAGTAATTTGTAAATTGAGATAATCTTTTACTGAGCTCGAAATTTGTGTGTTGAAAATTGCATATATTTAAGCGTTACTGAAACGTTTTCCTAAGGAAAGAATCAAAGATGCAATCCAAAGTAAAAGCAAACCAAACAACTCGAAAAACTATGACACTTGCATCGATAGCTTTCACTCAGTCGATGCTACCGACTTGCTCGGTATCTATAATAGTAAAATAGAACTAACGAGCAAAATTCTTATCGATTCGATTTCCATGATAAGGTCCATAGTCGAAAGCTCTTCCAATCGCTTTCCAGCTAATTTTTGATCTTTTTATCTTTTTATCTGTATGCAAATCGTTAAAATCCGTTCGCAGCAAAAATAGTTATTAACGTTAACTTTATTTCATAAAAACGTGACCTGTTTCCTGATTTGGCACCCTTAATGTAAGACGTAGTCCTACTTCAAAAATGTGTTCAATGCCCCCTTCTTTGCAGAAGGTACCTTGAGAGAAGTGGGCTTTCGAGAATTTGAGATGAGACCTGCACCAGGTCTCTTTCTCAAACTAGTAGTTCGCTCTTTGGGGGTGCTACTACCTTCAGAAAATTTGCTGGTTAGCTCGTTTACGATCTTTTCCAGCTCTGAAATTCTCCTCTTTAATTCTCCGATAACAGCCTTATCGGGAGAAGAACACGTTGGTGCACTATTGGTGCTAACTCTCTCAGGAGTAGCACTTGGCGCAGGATCGACTAACCTCGAGGACTTTAAAATGGCCGCATACGACGTTGCCGCCGTTTTGGCCGTCTCGAGTTTCCTTGTCTCCGCAAAGGAAACGTTAGCGTTCAATTTTGTCCTTATAATGTTTTGTTCCTTCAGAAAAACAGGACAACTTCTGCTGTTCAAGCAGTAGCCGTTGCTTCTACAATTCCTGCAAAACAAATCATTTCCGCACTTTTCGATTTCTGGGTGCTCTTGCGAGCATTTCCAGCACACCGCCTCTTTCTCGCACTTCTCAGATATGTGTCCGAATTGGTAACATATGTAACAATGTGTAGGTTTGGGATGTATTTTCTGGTCTTAATGACATCATCAACGCCGTCTTGGTCTGTGCGTTGTTCAGGTGATCATCGTAGTGCTGTCTCCACCTTTCGATCACCTCGTGTTCGTTCGTCTAGATGCCTTCTTCCTTGTTCCTGCACATTTCGAACCGCGGAACAAAGCTTTTGTGTGAGGCGTTTAATTTCTTTAAAAACTTCCGCGATTCTCGAGAACGATGAAGCAGCTCCATCTCCTCACATTGTGTCTCTTCCAGGCGGCGCTTTTTTCCGGACAGAGATGTGTTTGCTGCTTTCGCTTCAGTCTGTATTGTTCCACTTTTGTCGAGTCGCTCGTTGCAGCAATGTTGCTCGTGCTGCATCCTTTTCGTTCAGAAGCGCTCGGCACTCGTCGTTAAACCATTCATTCCATTACCCTCGTTGTTCATACCCGATGACGGTACCTGCTGTGCTGCTAATTGCTACTTTTGAGATATTCCAGCATCTATCGAAAGGGGTAGCTTCCAGTTCATCTACATGTTTATGCCACGATAGTTTCTGTCGTCGATGATATCAGAGAAGTGCCGACCGTCGATCAAAAAGTGTTCAATTTGTGTTTCTGTTTGCTGTGGTGATCTCCAGGTGTAACGGTATTGGAGGCTGTGCTGGAAGAAGGTGCTACGTATGTCCATGTTCTTGGAGACAGCGAAGTCGATAAGTCTTAGGCCGTTTCCGTTGGTTCGCGGAAGGTCGTTGAACCTACCAATTACCGGTTTGAACTCCTCTTAGTTGACTTGAGCTTCCAAATTACCGATGACGATTTTGATGTCGTGTTTTGAGCTGCGAACGTATTCATGCTCTAGCTGCGTGTAGATTTCTTCTAGCGCATCCTCAGTCTGCACATTCTTGCGTTGATCGGCCACCAGCCAATCACCCGTTTCTGCATCTCCCCCATCACGATGAAAGCTGTACCCAGCTCGTGTGTTGCTGCAGCTCTGGTAGATGGTATACCTACTACCTTGAAACGATCACACCAACGAACCTTTCCAACACACCTCCTGCAGCGCTACGATGTTGAGATTATACTCGCAAGAAAGTTGAGAGACAGATTCCACTAGCCGCAGAACACGCAATCATGTCATCCCCTAATGTGATCATACCACAAAGTCAAATCTCTTGAGGCAATACTTTCAGGAACATCAGGAAGGTGGTTAATGAACCCAGAGGAAAATAGATCATCACAAATGTGCACAAAATATAACTCTCTGCTGGTATGATGCGACCCCGAAGTAGATCAGCGTTTATCCTCGGAGATACTTTGAAAATTACCGAAAATCCCATTCTCACACGAAAGATTTAAACTTTTCTCGTCCGGTTCTGCCTCTAGCCTCGCAGCATTCGTTTCGAGTTAAACAGCCAGTGATGAATCTCAAATCCTATCTTCTCTATGGCCAAAATGAACATCTTTGGTTAGTTTTACTGCATCTACTTCTGATTCCTCGTTATAGGGCATATAATCAACATGATGAGCTTTCACTATCACCTCAGCTGCCTTCGGAAATCGATCCTGTAAGCCTTACGCAAAACTTGGCGACCACGTAGCCCCAAATGCTATCACTTTCATCGCATCAATATCTGGGTTACGATCTTCTTAGTCATCTCTTCTTAGGATTTTTGCCATTGTTGATGAATCCCCGTCACTCTAGTCTCTAGATCTCGGCAAATTCCACATTCGAATAAATTCCTCAAAAAGTTGGGTCTCTCTTAGCTCCTCAATGTTCTCGTAGCTCTGGATCAAGGCGCCTCTATATATACCAGGTGAAACAATCATATGAAATGCACTTTCAGCCATGTTGGAACAGCATCAGAACGCTGCCGGCGGCTCTCTACAAACTGCTACACGCTTATTCGAACGATGCCTACTAAGTTCGGCTTTCGCGAATTTGTGTGAAAAAGAAGGGATGATTTTGTAGAATTTCATTCTCATTTCCACTACTCTCGCATGTGAAAATGCAAAAATGGTGTATCCTAGCAATAACAAAACAAACAACCCCCGCTCCACAAACCGTAATCCCCTTCTTATTGAAGTGATGATGTTGCTTCACCTGTTATACATTAATATAAACGCCTTGCTCTGGATGTGCTTCTTCAATATTTCGTTCAACTCGTAATCTCGCTGCGCATGCTTTTTTAAACACATCCGTCATCTCATGGCCATAGCCTTGCTGTCTCGTAATACGATTGTATTATCGTACCGCCTCATTCTTTGACACATATTTGAGATTCTGTTGTTTGTTTTTGCCTGTAGTCTCGGGTCGTGAGAACTAGGCATGTAATCAACGCAATCTACAATAAAACGACATGTTTACATGCTGAAATACACAAAAAAATTCAAAACAATTAAAAACATTGAAAAAATTGATTGCCACTACCCGGCTAGCGTAAAATGTTGGTGGCAACACAGTTGCCACCTGCCCGCCTAGCGGTAAACACGTGATGGTAAAAAGGATTTTTTATATTTGAATTTTTGATGTTTCAACTAAAACATCTAATGAAACTCATGACCAGACTCAGCAGGTCCTAAACAGTTCATATGTATTGAAAACCTCAACAAATTGACTGTTTTTCAAGACTTTTCGGGAAAATAGCTCTTGCTGCTTTAAATTAGGATTTGTTAAGACGAAAATTGCTCCAAAATGAATTTTTTTTTTTATTTTTTCGAAATGCTGCTAGATATCAGAGCTAGTTGCCACATAAAGCTAGAAGTGATAATTTATTGTTAAAGAGAAAAAAAATAAAATCGTTGGTGGCAATATAGTTGCCACTACCCGTAAAAGGGTTAATCCGCAGATTCTACTTCTTTCTACTGCTTTTGTACGTGGTTATGCCTGAGAATATGGGCAGCTCTTCCACTCGTGCTTGCTGTACCGCAAGTTACTTACAGCGCGAACATCTCGTCAACAATAAATGAATGAACAAATTTGCGGCTCTGAATCAACTTCACGCGATTAAACTATACTCACCAGAACCTTACTGTTTCCCACGCGTTCCTTTATGTAGTTCACACACTCCGTTTGTCGGTTACTGATGGTGAAGCTTTGCGTCAGTCCACAGATATCGAAGAGAAAGTTTGAAAACATCTGTTTACCATTCACAGTTAAATCCACCTAAAATTCGACACGATAAACAGATTAATTGGCCGTTGCCAAATGATAAAGCTCAACGTTTTCTTTGTTCACCTCTGGGTGGAACTGAACACCGTAGATTCGCATCTGTTCATTATAAACACCTGCTACAATTCCGTTGGAGGAGTATGCGCAAGTCTTCAGCTTATTTCCTACCCGGTCGATGCTGTCGCCATGTGTCAGCAGTACTGTCTGAACCTGTGTAAGGCGGCTATGTAATAGAAAAAAGTGTTAGAGTCTATCACAACGTACACGAGCAAGCTACATAATCATTTTCGAAAACATGTAATACAATGTGTAGCTTCTGAATAGTTTGCCTCTTATTTCAGAAGATGTTCCTAGTATCTATACATTTACTGTCGGAGGATTGTATCAAGAAGTACTGAAGACTGAAATAATACTTCTTTTCTTATTCCTCCACAGAATAAACTAACGCGGTTTTTCTTTAAACTAAGAACAGACTCACCTGAACAAAGGGCAAGTAGTTTCTACTTCGATATTGTGCTCGCCGTCTTCGCGAATGTCCGTTTTGTCTACCGAGCCTCCGAATTCCTTATTAATGATTTGCATGCCGTAACAAATGCCTATAATTATACAGAACTTCTATCACTTGTGAAGGGATACAACAGACGGACATCACACACTCACCTAAAACCGGTAGTCCTATTTTGAAAATATCAGGATCGTATTGAGGCGCATCGTCGGCATAGACCGAGTTGGGACCGCCGGATATGATTATTGCCCGGTAACCAAGTTCCTTGATCTTCTGGGCGGATGTATCAAGGGGTAGAATATCGGATTTGACTTGCAATTCACGAACCTTTCTGTCAATAACCTTGAAAAGAAGCATGTGTTCGAATACAATCAGTATCATGCCATCGTATTATGCATCGTTAGATGGATATAATATACCTTGCCATATTGTGCCCCCGCATCCAGGATTACCAATCGCTCGTTATGTACTCCACCATTCTCAGTTGGTCCAGCGGATTTGTTCAGCGCGCTCATTTCTTGATCGTTACAGCACTGATAAATACAGAGACGCGAAATTATTCTCAGTGAATGAGGTACTTGAACGGAGAAAAATAAAATTGTATTATCACTTGTCACTTTGAGCAAAGATAATCTTTTTGACCTATACGCATGAAACTACGTCGAATGATTTTTACTAGTAGATCTTTATGAGGAAACAATCGATGTGGAATTTGCAATAATTTGTTTGCCATTCAAATTAAACATGGAACCCGTTCTAAGCTGACTACTCCGATCAATCTAATCGCTGTGGAAAATGTTTACAATTTTTTATCAACTGACAATTTTTTTATATATTTAAAAAAAATATTATTTTAATAATATCCTAACAAATATTCAAAACCACCCGGCTAGAGGTTGAAGATTTTAAAAGGCTCGGAGATAAATATCGAAATATATCTACGGATTGGCCAGAAGTTGATTGCAACAGCTATGTTACACAGCCGGTAGCCTCGAGAACGCAAATTAAAAACTAATTAGGGTGTCTTCTATTCTAGAAAAATCAAACATGTAAAACCTTCCACCCAAAATAATTGATAATAGCTACAATATTGTTCGAAATCAAGGTATTAGATCGGCGAGCATAGACTAGACACCATATATAGCTATGCAATGTCTGGTGCTTCGTTCATAATATGCAGTTCTGTAGGCACATTACAAAAAGGAACACATTACACAAAGTCCTCTCTCAGGCTCATCTCCAAGTTATCAAAAATATTTAAGGCTTCATAACCTAGAGCGATTTTCATTATATTTTTTGCTAATTAGTTTGATAATCTTATAGTCCAGCTTCAGCATATGCAAACTGACTCTAATGAATTCATCAAACCTGCATTGAGTAATACGTGGTGGAATCTTTTTTTTCTCCTATTGCACCATTTCGATCGTCTCCCAAAGGTCATTGGTGTAAGAATGAAAATATTGCTTATACAATGCTAGTGCAAGGTGGGGACATATCCAAAATACAAACTACAATTACACGGAAAAAGATACGCAAGAACATCCAAATTCGGGAACTCCGATTGATCCTCTCCGTTTCGTCGCCACTTCTATTGCCACTGGTAATCCTACGTGTCTCTCTGGGGCTACAGCCACCAGGCTTCGGCTCCAGTTCAGCAAGACACAATGTTCGTCACTATCCGTCTGCCTTTTGAAGAATCTTTTGGGATAATAACACACGCGATTTTATCTCCAACACGTTCCTGTCAGTGTATCTCAACTGAACAAGAACTTTTCTCGGGCCACTGGGTTCTGGGTTTCAATTGTTTCAAACACAAACTTTGCGAAAAAATAATTCACACCGATTCATCATCGACAACATCCTCACTCACACACACCCTCCACACGCTGTTCCCTCCACGGCAACATCATACGTTGGGGTTCAGTTTCGGCTCGGTGCGACATCTCATTCCTTGCATGTCATCCTTGTTGCTATTCTTTCACTCTCTCTCTCTCGCTCTTATCGCCAGCTGACACTTCTAAACTAAAGAGGCTTGCACGTAAAGAGATGCGGTCTCATCTCACACTGAAAACAGATTGTAATACTGCTTCGGCTTGATAAAGACCGGCGTTTTTAATTCTATGCAATCTATATAGTTCAAGCTAGAGATGGGCAAAACAGTTCACTTTGATGAACGGTTCAGTCACTAATCGTTCATCTAAGTGAATCAGTTCTTTTGAACCGTTCTTTCGCTCTTTCGTTCAGCAGTATTAAGAACAACGAAATGTTAGCTGGAACCCACCACCAATAGACAGCTACTAATTGATATCGTTGGATTGGATAGTGTACGTATGGGACTTATATTTTTGAAATTTAGTAGGGAAGCTTATCTTTCTTCTTTAAAAGTAGCAAACTGTATGTGAAAATATATTAATCGGCCGACAAAAGTATATGTAATAATTTGATGCGCACAAAGTATGCGCAATTTTTCATTTTTTCTGTTTGGACAACACACAGGTTCCATGTTCAGAGAATTCAGAGAAAAAATAGAGCTGCGATTTTTACTAACAATCAATCATACAAACAATCACGATAACACGTACACGCAATAGGCCAAACAATGGATTGAAAGCAACGAAAAAACTTTTTTTTCAACTTGCCCTCACTATTAGATTCTATGTTTACCCAATTCAAGAATTGCCCCAACTTCCCCCAGGTTTTTTTGATAATTAGGAAGTATATGCATGTTACGCGGAATTGAAAGAATACATGAAATTGAATTTTTTTTTCGGGCTTTAAAACTACGAAAATCTAATTTAATTTTTAACCTGCAATAGAGTATACCTGATAATAAGTAAACCCTGCGTTACACGCATTTTGCTCATAAATGACAATATCGCTTTATGTTTCTTGGAAGCGTTTTCGTTATATTTATCCATTCCGTCCAGCGCAAATCAGTTCAGCTGCACTTGTTCGTTCGCAAACAGTTCGTTCTCAAACAGTTCACTCTCAATCAGTTCTTTCCCATACAGTTCACTCGCAAACAGTTCGCTCTCCAACAGTTCACTCGCAAACCGTTCTTTCGGAATCAGTTCGTTCACAAACAGTTCACTCGTAATCAGTTCGTGGGGAGACCTACCGTTCATTGAAAAAGAACGACCGTCCGTTCACTCTTCTCGGTGAACTAGTTCTTTCGCACCGTTCGTGAACGGTTTGCCCATCTCTAGTTCAAGCCATCGGTGGTTGTGAGGCAAGCCATTAGGTCGTATGAATAAAAAAAAGTATTTACTTATTCTGCCCGTTTCCAAGTAAAGTAAACTTTCCTAGTATTTACTTGAATCCGTATGAATAAAAGTTTACTTTATTAATTTGATTTTCGAATTCGAACATAGTTTTTACTTTGTCAAACATCTATCAAATGATTGTTTAGGTTTCGTTTCAAATCGTTTTTTTTTTGACAAAGCGTGAATTCGCGATGAAAAAGGAATAGTGTCGACGTCTGGTGGCGACTTTCAATTAGGGACCATAGTTTGGGTCCCTATCTCGTTAGTGTAATACCTATCATATTAGAAGACACGAAGCCAGTTTTCAAATTTGAATGAAAATGTTCACGTCATGTTATTTAATCACTTAAAACACTTTTTCCCGACTTTTATTTAACCCTTTGTCTATACATTTCCAACATCATTACTGAAACTTTTCACTATAATATAAAGTTGTCTTCAAAAACAATATTCGTACATGATTTTTTCACCACCTGCAAACAAAAGTGTTTTTCATTTAAACAGAATGCCAAACTGGTACGGAAAGGTTATTTTTCATTCATAATTTAAATTTTAAAAACGTGTTCATTCCGCCTGAAAATCAATCAATTTTTTTACGCTCCCCTAAACTAGTAAACGAAGCTCAATGCCATCAATGCGGATCGTTAACTTGTTTAGCTTCAAGCGCAAGATAGCAGCATTAAACATAAATCGGATATGACATCAAAACGAATGATAGTGTTTTCAGATCCAAAGTATGCTCATGAGCATACTTGATAATAACGAAGTAAATACTTGGTGAATGCTGTTTTATTCATACGAAATCAGCTAAACATCCATTTTCGAAAAGTAAATACTTTGTTGTTTCTTTTATTCATACCAAACGTAGTAAAAACATAATCTCACTGCTCGACTGCTCGAATGAAGTAAAGTAAAGGTGAATTTTGTTTTTATTCATACGGCCTATTGACTACGGAATCGGCGATTGCATAATTGTTTTTTCTTGCCACTTGAAAGTTTTAGAGGTAATTCAATCACTAAAGGCAAATGTTTCCAATGCAATGTGAATTGTGTACACATTTTCCTTCATTGTACAGGGTTATCCATTTTGTGGTTAAATCTTTAGATTTCGATAATTTTTTTTCCATTTTATTGTACAGGCAAACCTTTTCTTGAGCGGGGAATAGGAACCGCACAATTAAAATCGCAATCGTATAAAACTTCACCAGTATCTTTCAAAAATCGTTTTGAATACACAACTTGGAAAAAACTTTTTTTGTGCGGTAGATAGGGACCGCAAAAAAAAAATAACTCAAATCCAAGCTGTTTACCGTTCGATTTCCTTTTGTTTCCCGGCTTTGCGATGGGACGGTTTGCCTTTTCAGTTGCGCGTGGATGTGTTGTGCTTTTAGTTGCATGTCGAACTTGTTGCTATTAGAAATCATGTCATGCGCAATTTAAAGAATTTGATGGAAGGATAGAATTGATTCAAGGAGTAGATCATTTAGACGCAAATATGCAAAAAAATGGAACTTCGTCAAATATCCTTACCTTAATAAACCGCACAAGAAACGCTAAAAAATCGCACAAAAACACATTCCTGTAATTAAATTTGGACTCTTTTTTTTTGGAAGAATTCAAGTTTCGGTCGTTGGAAATTGTCACGTGAATAGAATTGTTTGCATCACGGAAACAATTCAATACCCTTGATTCACATTATATTGGCGGTCAATCACCAAGATTCACCGAAATTACGTGATTTTGGGAACTAACACGATTGAACTTAAATAAACATAAGACATTTAGCCACGGTGAAATGATCATTTTTGCAGAAAACATACAAGACATTGAACAATAAACTTGTGCAATTGTCATTATAATACCTTAGAAATATTATTCGATCTTTGTCTGCACTATAAAGTAAATTAAAAAAAAAATCTTTTTCCTAGTGGTATTCTTGATATTTGCGAGAAGAAAGCTAAATGTTTCTTTCTTTTTTTTCTTTTTCTCTCTCTCTCTCTCTCTCTCTCTCTCTCTCTCTCGATGTCTTGAGGACCAGCCGGGTGCTATGATTGATGCTAGGATCGTTAGCAAAATCTCAAGCAGAACTGTCAGTGGGATACCCAATTCATATGAAAACAAAGGGAAAATGTCAGTGGGATACCCCAAGACGGGTCTATGGTACTAGGTGAGGCCGTTTCGTCACTAAGTTGGTTAGGGGAGCGGTATATGAAAACAGTACGGAAGAAAGCAGAAGGGGAATTTTTTCCTTGAAGTGTGAAAGAGACAGACTGATCACGAGCGAGCTTGGGCACAAGCGTATTGTGTTTTGTTTACAAACAAAACACAGTAGACTTCCAAGATGGCTGAAGAGTGGTTTTAGCAAGTTGGCCCACCTTAGGATACACTTCTACGCGCCTTGGGATACCCGATATGTTGGCTCCTGTCAGTTCAATGGGGGTTCTCTAAAGACGTCACCCACCTAGTGATCCCCGATTTTTGAAATTAATCGTTCATCCACTAATCGAATACTTTTAAGCAGTTTCTTATTCGATACGATTAATCGATCCAAATAATCGATTAATCGATTAATCGTCACACTGAGAGAAATAATTAGTTAGACTAATATTTCTCATTTGTTAGAAAGCCATCTGGAATCAAAAAAGTGTTCATTACGTCTGAAAATCAATTATTATCTTTTACGCTCCCCTAAACTCGTAAACGAAGCTCATCTCGCATCGACGGCATTGAACTTCTTTTAGTAGTTTAGGACGTGCTCCCGTGGCCGAGTGGTTAGCGTCATAACTAACATGCCGGGTGTTCGGGTTCGATTCCCGTTCTGGTTGGGGGAATTTTTCGTCAAAGAAATTTCCTCCGACTTGCACTGTGATCACGCGTATTCTAGAGCTTGCCACTCAGAATGCATTGCAAGGCGTGTCATTTGGCATAGAAATCTCAACTAAGTACTAATAAAAATGACGCAAGTAATACTACGTTGAGACGGCGAAGTTCCTCTAGGAACGTTAGTGCCATTAAAGAAGAAGAAGAAGAAGTAGTTTAGGAGAGCGTCAAAGATAATTATTGATTTTCACGATAAAACTGCAGCGGCTGTACGGTTTTTTTGCTCTGGGTTTGAATCGATTAATCGATGTAAATTATTCGTTCGCTTCGATTATTGGTTGTGCAGTATTCGTTCGATTAATAATCGATTTCTGTAGGAAGTATTCGATTAATCGATTAATCGAACGATTATCGGGGATCACTACACCCACCTGTTGAGGACATTAGAAAAAAAAATAAAGTGAGCTCTCCGCATAATGGGACATTTTAAGTGCGGCTTTACTCTTCAGACTGATGAATTCTCGCTGACTGAAGCGAGACTAGAATAGAAATCACAAACGATATCTTTGAATGCGCTTAACTGGTGCAATTTTTATGCAAGGGCGAAGCTAGAGTTACAAACGTTTTCGATCTTTCTAGCGCTGCACTCACCATGCATTGTGTCTAGAAACAACTGAATTCTGCATCGCTATTCATTGCTTGCTTGCTCGGGACTGGGCTTTGTGGGACGTGGGATTTATATTTATATAATATTACATTTCAAAAAAGTGGTTCGTCACTCGGACACGACATTACTTCCATTCTGAAAGAAGAATATCGAGGTGAAAATTAAACTCCTGGTCTTTAGCGTGAGAGGTACGAATGTTGACCACTACACCAGATCGTCTCCCATGATTTAAAAATATTCATAAGTTCTTCATTGTGTGGCAAGTCAAAACATGGTGTGACCAGTACAAGTCAACCCGAGGCTTTCTTAACGATGTGTGAGATTTATCACTCGTTCATAGAAAATATTTCATTTGCGACGAAATCTCCTGAACAGTTTTCAGTACATTTGCGTCTTATTATTTATTAGAATACCTTCCATTGGCCGGAGAACAACACAGTAGGTATTGAATGATTTGAATAATACTGCCTGAATTCAGAAATCTACTACCATTCTTTAGATATAATTTCGTTTCGTCTATCTTGAACGACGGATTTTGTTGTTCGGTGTAGCAGCGTAATTGGGTATTATTATAAGCGGGTTTGTTGAAAAATATCGCTAGATAGAATATCGAACGGGGAAAATGTGCGATGGACCTAATGCTTGTTTTACACTCTGTCCAACTTGTATTAGACCAAGCTCTCTGACTGGGAAAAGTGCGATTCACATACAACATCCACGTCACGTTACGTTACGTCAGTTATTCTACCATGCAATTATTACGAAAACATGCACATACACCGGCAACGTAACGGCCCGTCAGCATACGTTCAACGAAAACGACCGGCAGGATTTGTAGAAAAGAATAATTGACGGAGAGGGACGGTTCCTTGGGTTTTTGTCTGGGCTTTGTGTCTCAACTTTTGTTTTGATTTTGGTTGTACAGTCCTTTAAATAATTGAATTCAATGATTTTCATTGATTTTTTTTCAAAATTTAAAACTGATTCTAGGCATGCTGATTCGAAAGAGGGCATTGCAATTGGAAATTGTTGTAGGTGGCACCACCATGAACATTAACTAAATCATTCGTTTGACATTTCACGTGACGGTGCTGGTGGAAGCATTGACTGCATGTGTGAATTGGTGGAGACGTTGACGGAACGTAGACGTTCTTCTCCGTAACGTTCTATGTGAATCACACAATAAGCGAAAAGTAGTTAGAACAGCTTCGAACACCTCAAAATCGCTTATGCAAATAAGAAAATCTTTGAATTCAAATGTTGCCCGGGAGACAATTCGTCAAGTTTTGGAAAAAGTCTATACTTAAAGAGGCCTTGAAAAGTTAAAGCTCCTGATCTTACACCATCTCACATCGGAAGACGTCTGAGTTTTGCCAAAGCTCACGTCTGTTCATGTGAGCAATGGTGGGGCATGGTATGTTGTGACGAATATTTTCAAAAGACATACATTTTGCTATATACCATAACGAAAAGTTCTTCAATGTATAGGTTTTCTTCAGTGACGAAAAAAAGTTCAATATGGATGGTCCTGATGGTACCAAAGAACTAGTTCACTAAAGTGAACGGTTGATCAGTGAACGGTTCATTAAAGTGAACCGTTTTGCCCATGTTTGTAAGGTTTACATTTTTTGAGAACGCAACATATCAATACGTCCAAATTTAACGTAGTCAGCTATACGGTTGTAATGTAAATAGTATCATAAACTACAATTGATAAAAGTTTGAAATTTAAAATTCAAATATACGGCACATCAAAACTAGTATTATTTGACAAGCTACAGTTTTGGGTAGACAACCAACCATTAACAAATACGGACAGGTAGGAGATTACCTTGTTTTGCTTTTGTTTCTAACATTCATTTCTGAAACCAAAATATGGTGGCTCCCATGGCCGTGATTTTTCGCTTCTTCCGACTTGCACTGTGGAACACGTGTATTCTCGAGTTTCCCACTAGAAATACATTCAAAGTGTATGCTTTTGGCATAGCATTCTCAGCAAGTACTTATGACTCTATCACATAAAGGCAAAAAGTTGAATTGCATTCGTATTTTTTTTATATTTTATAAATGTTTTTTCCACCCCAAGACCCGTTTTCATGTTCGCTTCACACAAACGAAACACAAAGCTTAATGTAGTCAATGCGTTTTTTTAATCCAATCAAAGCTAGCTCAAATCGAGTCGGATTGATTGCAAAATACGAAATTGTGTTCCGTCCGGGTGATGCTGACTCGATAAAATTTCAGAATACGGGTGGATACTACAAACTAAGCAGCTAATGTGTCGCGCTTTACATTAGTCTGATATTTTCTTCACTTCTTATCATATAATTGCTTCCATTATCGATATATAACTGAAGTTAACAAGTTAACAAGAGACAAACCAATGAATGCACTGATTTAAGTGATTTGTTAACAAAATATATCTAGGCTAAAAAGCTGAGATGATGGCATTTTCAGAACAAAGTAAGTAAAATAGGCAGTGAGGAAATGTTACTAAACTAACCAAAGCAATATTGCGCTATCCTCCGTGCTTTTGTCAAACCACCTGTAAATTTCAGTGTTTTGCGTGTTTTGGCATTAGCTTCAAATTTCAAGCTAGTGGCGGTAAAACAACTTACGCAAGAACCAAAAGCGAAAAGTGATTGACTGTCGTTCTTTGAATCTATTGTGGCAGGATAGCTCATGTGAGCTCGGAAACATAGGATTTCTTTGAGACTCAAATCAAACTTGCAATTATAGTTAACATAGATTCTATTCAATGGAAATAAACTAAAAACATGAAGACAAAAACACACGAAACACTTAAAAAAAATTTTGATTTCAGAAATTATTCAACGATGAGAATACATAGGACCACATTTTGTGATAGCTACTTTCCTATCCCTAAACAGAATCCAACTCCTTTCTTACATGTCGGTTGGAACACAATTTTGTCGATAAAAAACACTGAATAACAGCAAATATGGATCTTTTACTTGTAGATTTAATAAACAACAAATGTTTCGAGTTTCGTTTCTTTAGGTTAGAACAAACTATATTTCTCATGTTAAATTAAAACTCACCTTCTTTGAAATCCGAAAACCACTATCTGTCGTGGCGATATGTCGAAAAAAACTCCTTGTCAATAGTTCTTTATGATGGTCTAGCCAAATTTCCGGTGAGTTTTCACTGGAGAAAATTCGCTCAAATTCAGCGATACAGTGAAGGGAAATCCGCTCCGGAAATGGGTCTTCCGGTAGATTTGAATAAGGAAATATATAACAACTAATATTTGAAGCGATCTGCGAGTTACTGCTGTTGTTGATGGTCACAAAACACCGTAGTTGAGATACACAGAAACGCCATTCACACGATGATGACGATCGCGATTAATACACAAAACTTCACCACACAACGAGGAAAAGCACCGAAACATAGAACAAATGAGCTATACGTTTGACAGTAGACTCATGAGCAGGATTGCAATATTTCTTTCTCGCTTCTCTCGATTGACAAGAACGACAAGAACAGTGTAGCATGTGCATTCAGTCGGAATCGGTTCAAATTTTATCTAGAGCAGTAGGTGGTTGAAGGAGACGTGTTAGGGTATAGATACACTGTTTGAGCGAAGCCAAATATTGAACACTTTTTGACAGATGAAATTTGATCAGTGTGAGAGATCAAACCCAATTGACATATGTAAAAATGTATAATGAAACTTTCTACTCTCTATCACATTACTAGACCTGAATGTATTTTCAAAGTTGAATGTAAATTATTGCTAGATTATTTCTGAAATATTTTGAACACGTAGTTCTCACCTACCATTTCCGCTAAAACTAAAAAATCATAATATCATATTGTAAAAATAAAGAAATATCAAAATCATACCATATTGTTCAATATTTCTTTAGCCACTTACAGAAAATATGTCACTTTACCACATAGAATACATATTGGATATGAAAAAGTAAATTTTCATTTACAATGCTTATTTTAGAAACGTGTTTATTCTACCCGAAAATCCATCATATCGATTTTCAGAAGTTTGTTCTGTATCGTTGTTGAAAAGTTATAAATTGGTACTGTGTGAAGGTGAAGCCAGAGCGAATGCGACACGCGATGCTTTGCGAAATGAACGAGGTTTCCAAAGCGACATAATGACCAAAGTAATGTAAAAGTATGTAACCAGAAAAGTATAATTTTAGAATGTATGATCACAAGCAGATTGTGGAAATTTGAAAAAAGTATGCTACTTACGTATGAACGCTATCGGAACGCAAGTTAGTAAGTTGGTTCTGAGTTTTTTTTACTATAAAATTTATTTTGAGCGTAAAGTAATAGGGGGCGAAGCCCCCATCTAACAAGGAAAGGAACCGAGATGATCCCAATCCTTCGAGGTGACGCAATCCGAGTAGGCCGCCGACCCGCTGTTAGAAGCGGCGGCCACTCTCAAGCAAATCTGTTTTCATTAATTGTTAGATGAAAATTTCAATCCCATAACATTGGCCTCACAATAAATTTCATGACGAAAAAATAAATTCATAATGAAAATAACGCTTCGGTGGCGGTAACACGTAAGTACCAATGCTACATACTGACACTGTCACTGTCTACCCTAATTTGTATTGTTAATATAAGAAAATTGAGAAAAAAACCAGCTTTATTTCCATTTTTATTGAATTTTTTTCCACATCCCGATACAATAGCACGACCGCATCAATCGATCGATTAATTCAAATAATCGAATATCTATAATTTTGTATCGAACAATGAATGTTCTAAATATGAATACATCGAATAATTCCCAGCAAACATTAAATCGCATAACAAGCTCAAATATAACATCAAATGCCCTAAATTTTGGTTGGCATATAGTGCGCCTAACTGGCATATGCATGCAAAAGTAGAGGCCACCCAGCAAACATTAAATCGTATAATTTTGCACGTGCCAAGTCTTACAAGAAATCCGAACAAATCATAATCGCATATGATATCAGTCAAAGTATGTATCGTGTATATTTGAAATCGCATAAAATGTAAAAACTTGACCAAATCAACCAAATCAAATTAAGTCCAACCAAATCAAATTAAGTCGCAATTCGATATAATAAACATCAATTTTATTATGTACATTGTCGTAAAATATATTTAATCCGCATCACCCAGCAAACATTAAATCGTATAATTTTGCACGTGTCAAGTCTTACAAGAAATCCGAATAAATCATAATCGCATATAATATCAATCAAAGTATGTATCGTGTATATTTGAAATCGCATAAAATGCAAAAACTCGATTTTATATACCATTATCAAATTAAGTCGCAATTCGGTATAACAAACATCAATTTTATGATGTACATTGTCGTAAAATATATTTAATCCGCATCATATGCGTATATTACGCTGATGCAGTTTGTGTGTCGTATAAGCCTATAATTTAAATCGATTCAGTACTGTAGTAAATCGTGTTGCATGATGAAGAAAATCATGAAACAGTAAATCATATTAGATCCTAATAAAGAACATATAACATCATATTGAAATGTCAATGAAATGCAGATGCACGCGAAAGTTTTAACCGCTGTTGAATTAAATTTCAGATAGCTGGTGGATGATAATCCAGACGACCGGAGTTCGAACCCACATTGGAGCAGTTTCATCAAATCTGTGTACATTCATATTCCACTTCCAACACAAGTCAATCAAACAATTATTATTTCTACAAACATAAATACTCATATATAAAAATGGCGATTCGTGAGGCTATAATAAACATTTTACGAAAATATTTTGCGCCATTTGTTTTTTTTCTATGTCTGTAATAAATCGTATATGAGTATGGCAAAAGTCGTATTTGGTGCTTTGACAATTCATGAATATATTCATATTAGATCGCAATTCAATTTCAACATAATCGCTATTATAGCCGGTCAAAGTTGCATATTCATCCAAACAAATTCGGTAAGCATTTGCCATGTACGTATATGGCCTCCACTTTTGCATGCATATCCCAGTTAGGCGCATTATATGCCAACCAAAATTTAGGGCATATGATGTTATATATACGTTTGTTATGCGATTTAATGTTTGCTGGGTATTACCAAAGTTATACGACGGATTTCATGCCAACTAGTCTAAGAAGTTGGCAGCACCATCTCAGATAGCAGTGAAACGTTGTGGGTGTACAGACATTTGTCATTTAAGCAACTTTGCAAATTTAAAATCTTTGAAAAAAGATTAGACTATCACCCTTATTCTCATTTACGGCCGTATCCGTATTCATTCGTCGGATGCGATACGTCGTCATAGAAAAAGCTATCCTCATTTACGGCCGTATTTCTGTGTACTAGATTTACTTGAGCAAACTGCTTTATCGACATCGATGACAGATGTTTTTTTAATTTTTACACTTGTTTTCGATTAGGAGCATTGTGTACAGTCTTTATCGGAGGAAGAAACAGAAAAAACCGAAGTTCCCGATTTCCAACAGACATTTTGTTGTGCGAAAGTCGATTATAGGCAAATTTATCGTGTTACTCCAATGACAGCACGATTGATCTAATACCAGGGACAGACATACAGCTGTACTTGCGTTGTACGTGTACAGCGTTGTACAGGTACCATCGTACCATGACAGACATACTTTGGTTGTACATTGTACCGTATGTCAAACTGACAATCAGAATTTTTTCCAATTTTCACCACATATTTCAATGAAAAAGGTTTTTATTTAGCGTCTTAGCTATCAAACACAACAAGCAAGTTTCCAGTCAAAGTTATTAACTCAAGAGAAAGTCAATGAAAAGAATGTTTACCAAGTGTTTTGATTCGATTTGTTTATGCTACCCACCACTAACCGTCTATGGCGCTGCTCACAGTACAACTGTAGCCATGTACAGCGGTAAAATAGGTCGGTACAGGTACAGCGATTGTACCGAGTTGCTTGCATGGTTCTAGCGCTGTACATGGTGACAGACATACAATTTTCGAAGTACAACGGTAGTACAGCTGTATGTCTGTCATAAGTATAATGTGATAACAAATCGATAGTATATGAATGGAATCCGCCGGATGATAAGCGCATTGGTGTAGTCGCGTGAAATTCATGCCAGTTTGTGTGCAACTGCCTACGACATTACATCGCAATTAAAGCAGACAAGTTGGTGCAAAAGAGGTATGAAACGGCTAATTGCACATGTTCACAATAATAATGTTCTTTTCCCTCAGCACTATCACACTCACCCATGAATGAAAGCTCCAGTCGTTCGAAACTGGTTGCAGTAGGTTTTTGGACCGATATCTATGTTTGCTTCGTCATGGAGAAAAATACCAACAGAGTAATAGACCAAAGAAAGTTACGCTTGGAATCCAGCTGACTTCTGAAAATTTTCCGGTCACTTTCGACAACAAACGTGTTCGCCTGTTCTGATTGCCTAACCGATAATTACAGTTCTAACAACAAGTTGGTTTTCTCGAATGTCAACGTGAAAAAAGTAAATCATATGTGCTCACTAAATGCCGATCAGGCTCTTGCAATCAAAAATTCTGTTATTTTTGGTATAATTGATGAGGTTCAAAAGTTGCACATTCGAACGGTACCAATGGGTGAGTCGGTACGTCGTTTCGGTGTTTTAACGGTGCGAATGGATCTTCAGGACTCGAGTGGACTGACTCCTTCGAGTTAGAGCGCGCCAACTCTGACGACAAATGTAACTTCCTCAAACAACATGGATCTGCTTAATCCAGGAGCCAGCAATGCCAAGTTCGGCTAAGAAGCTGAAATTCAAGTCTACATATCAACGAGCAGAATACGTTCGAGGTGCTACATGCACCTCAATTCATGCAAACGGAGAAGACTATCACCCTTATTCTCATTTACGGCCGTATCCGTATATTCATTCGTCGGATGCGATACGTCGTCATAGAAAAAGCTATCCTCATTTACGGCCGTATTTCTGTGTACTAGATTTACTTGAGCAAACTGCTTTATCGACATCGATGACAGATGTTTTTTTATTTTTACACTTTTGTTTTCGATTAGGAGCATTGTGTAAGTCTTTATCGGAGGAAGAAACAGAAAAAAACCGAAGTCCCCGATTTCCTACAGACATTTTGTTGTGCAAATGTCGATTATAGGCAAATTTATCGTGTTACTCCAATGACAGCACGATTGATCTAATGTGATAACAAATCGATAGTATGTGAATGGAATCCGCCGGATAATAAGCGCATTGGCGTAGTCGCGTGAAATTCATGCCAGCTTGTGTGCAACTGCCTACGACATTACATCGCAATTAAAGCAGACAAGTTGGTGCAAAAGAGGTATGAAACGGCTAATTGCACATGTTCACAATAATAACGTTCTTTTCCCTCAGCGCTATCACACCCATGAATGAAAGCTCCAGCCGTTCGAAACTGGTTGCAGTAGGTTTTTGGACCGATATCTATGTTTGCACCCTTCGCATACCTAATCTTGAATTTGTTCACACTGAGAAACTCGGAGGAGGTATGATTATGAGAAACATCTCGGAAAAAATGGATTTATTGTTTGTTTTTTTTATTTTAGAACCAATTCTTCGCTCTATTTTGATGGATTACTTTGAGGGTATCTCTTATTTATATTGCGCACTCGAAGACGGTTCAATGTTCTACTTCGTCATGGAGAAAAATACCAACAGAGTAATAGACCAAAGAAAGTTACGCTTGGAATCCAGCTGACTTCTGAAAATTTTCCGGTCACTTCCGACAACAAACGTGTTCGCCTGTTTTGATTGCCTAACCGATATTTACAGTTCTAACAACAAGTTGGTTTTCTCGAATGTCAACGTGAAAGAAGTAAATCATATGTGCTCACTAAATGCCGATCAGGCTCTTGTAATCAAAAATTCGGTTATTTTTGGTATAATTGATGAGGTTCAAAAGTTGCACATTCGAACGGTACCAATGGGTGAGTCGGTACGTCGTTTCGGTGTTATAACGGTGCGAATGGATCTTCCGGACTCGAGTGGACTGACTCCATCGAGATAGAGCACGCCAACTCTGAGGACAAATGTAACTTCCTCAAACAACATGGGTCTGCTTAATCCAGGAGCCAGCCAAGTTCGGCTAAGAAGCTGAAATTCAAATTCAACGAGCAGAATACGTTCGAGGTGCTACATGCACCTCAATTCATGCAAACGGAGTAGACTATGTCACTGATTTCGGTGTAGTTGTGTAACGATTCGAATACTTTTACATTGTCGGCACAGCATTGGTCAATCCAGAGGAACTAGAACCCAAAGTAAGAAGGATTATCATCTATCACTAGCGAGAAGTTAGCGAGAAGGACATCAAGGGTACGTGCTATTCCCTCGTTGAGTTCAACGGCCGAATATTGCTAGCCTCAATTAAAAAGTACGATCGCATGAATGGACTGATGATAAGGATTTGCGACTTGAATGTAGCCATTTCAATAATGTGTTGGCATTATATTGTAAAATTTGGGGTAAGCTGGTGGGTGATTTGATGCGATCTATCACGCTGCTGCTTTGGGTATCCAACGGAAAGTTGTTTTGAGGAGACCGCTCGCGACTATAAACCAAATTGAATGACAGCAGTAACAGCAGTACGATTTCCGTAGCTCGGTTTATCATATGAACAATTTTTGTATTTATTTGAAGGGGCGCAACAACGGATGACGAACGACAGCGAATACCAGAGGTAGCTTAATCCCATCTCAGTGATATGATGAATATATTCCGCCACGGTTCGCTCGTGATGCACAACATCGGTGAGCGAACGATGCCGACAACGGGCTGTGTGCTATTTGGCATAATCAGCGGTGCAATTGATCTGGTCACACGAATACCACCTGATTATGAACTATGAATTTCTTCGAAAGTTACAAGAAAGTTTGACTGACATAAACAAATATGTTGGCAGAATTGATTATTCGTATTAGCTTAGTTTACACACCGAAATGAGAACGGAACGTTGCGAGGGATTTATTCATGGAGACCTTGTAGAAAGTTTTCTGGATTTAATTCGGGAATAAATGTACGATGCATTAGGGTTGTGGATCGACGTGGATGGAGCTAAGGAGGAAGCGGTCGTAGAAACGAGAAATTAAACACTTTTCTAAAAAAGTTTATTAATGAATCAACTCATTAATCATGTTGGATATTTCCTAGCGTTCGCATCTTTTTAGGTTAGTTGACTCTTCCGAATGCGATCATATTACTCATTCTTATTCGACAGTTTCTTTCGCTCGAGCTGATCCTGCAGTGTGATGCCTTTCTTGAGCTCAGCCTCAAGAGAATCTATTATGACACCACCACCGTGGCTTTCATCACTGAGCAGACCTGAAAGACCATTTCCATCTGCAGATGACAACAGAGGAACCACATTAGAATGACCAGCTGTACCTGTTGCTGCTGTTGGTGCAACTGAAGCTGGTGGTGGTTTCCCACTGAAGCCTGTGTGCATTGGAGTGGGCGACCATTTGGGCGAATAGGTGCCGCCACTATCGTTCGGATTTTCCTAGGATCAAGCATACCATCGAAAAATCTACGTGAGCAAATCTGTTCCGGGTACCGTCCAGCTCCTGGAGGAATTTTCCGACGAGAATGCCGACCTCCGTAGGGTAGCGTGCCCATCGAGACCACTTTTCAATTTCTCCTCGAGACCTCGAACGCGAAGCTAGGGGTAGAAGTTTCATATGAGAATAGTTGAGCCAGTTTTTAGGCAATATACGAGATGCTAACGCTTGCTGGTGGTGAGGGTAAACAACGGCTTTTCCGAAAAATATTCACCAATTGCAGTCTCAAAAAATAACAAAGCGAAAAGAATGAACATTCGTTCCTATAATTTATAAACAATCGTCTCATACTAATATACTTGATGGGAAAACCTATCGACAAATCAATCGATGCAATTTTGCAAAATATAAATCTGACAGTGAGAATTTGTATCTATAATTCCGCTTGCATAAAAAATATGACAATGATGAAACGAAGCACGTTATTATAAAAGGTAATAAAATAAAAAGAACATCCACAAACATATAAAAATGTGATCATATAAATAACGGTAATATATAGTACAAAACAACATTAAAATTGAATGTTGCAAGAGATAACCATTTCTGCACTGGTAAATGCATTGTAAGAATCCGGTTCTCTCGTAACATGTAATAATTGATCTGTGAAATTCGATGCTTCCTAAGATGTTCTAGCGCTCATGGGACCACCACATTTCTGTTGACAAAATATGTGCGTGGCGGAAGGTAGTTGCTCTTGCAGTCGGCTTTGCCGAGAAATGTGTAGAAATATATCACCGGCCGGTTAGCAGTTTGACTAAGAACCAAAAGACTTCGCTGCATGTTTGTATGAATTGCTGCACAGCTGCATTTGGTTCACCGTTGTTAATTACAGCGGCAGCAATTCGACTGTTCTGATCACAAAGCGTCTTGCGTTGATCCTGCAGTTTTTTAAGGAGTAAAGCGTTCTGCATTATGAATTGGGTATGGAACTGAAGCTTACGTTGGGATGGATAGCGCGGCTGTTGGGTTGATCGTTGCTGTTGTTGCATTTGTGGTGGATCAGTTGCATTCTCAACGTTGTTTTTCATCAGCATTCGGCGCAAAATACCGGTCTGTTGGTTTTGCCTAAGAATTTGCATTTAACATTGTAAACGTAAACACCTCCTGACTGTCAACGATGTCGATAATGTAGTACACCAATAACTTGATCTAGTACGACTGTAAATTGAAAATACGACGAATGACTCGGCCGAAAACAAGGATGGGATTTGCGTACGTATCCTATTCGTTCAAAAACTATGATAAGGGTGTATATTTTGAAAAGCGTCAACATTTATTTTCTTACTTTTTACAACAATTCATTACTCAAAAACTATTATGTGTACAAAATTCTGGTCAAAGGATGAAATATATGAAATTATTTGCATTTTCATGAAAAAAATACCTAAAGAAAAATTGCTCTGAAAAAAAAAAAATTAAAAATAGAAATTCATTTTTCTCACAAACGTTTTTTTAATTCTGAAAAAAATCATGCAAATACACTTTTACAGGGAAAAAATTCTAACAAGTTTTTCATGTTTATTTTGAAAAAATTACCACTAATCCTAATTCTGTTTAAAGTCAAGATGGCAATATAGCGTATTCAACGATGTTTTAGATCTTATAAAAATATGGACTTTTGTCGAAGACATCAACTTTCTATATTTTATAGTTTTTGGAACATAAGCATTTTTGTATGGAGACTCCTGAAAAAATAATGTTTTTCTCATAACTTTTTTTTTGTGTAAATTCTAGCGTTTGACATGTACTTGACATATTTCTAAATAGAAAAGAGTTCGCAAAACATGTAAACAAGTTGTTGCTAGAAAAACTCTTTACCTGTAAAAGTGCCCATCTTCTGATGTATGAGTGACATGTTGGAAATCGTAAGGGCTATTCATATCTATTTTTCTAGAATTTTAAAAATAACATTTTTATGAGAAAAAAGAATTTTAATATTCAAAACATTTTTTTAATAAAATTTTGTTTGATATTCTTCAATAAAAACAAATAATTCCCTATATATCATTTTCAAATTAACAAATTCGAGATTTAAAAAAAATTATTCACTTCACCCTGAGATCATCAGTCCTATTCTTATTCCGGCGGATTTCCATTTCGTTCAAAACCATTATCTCGTTCGAGTTATAATTTCGCATTCCCTATTTTGAACGTTTTGCCCATTTAATGTTCAAAGAGAAACAGATCGATAGAAATGCAAAAACAACTCGAATGGAATACCGAATATAATTTTATCAAGTCGTTTGAAATATTTGGAATCGATCGAAATACAGAATAGGGGTGTATACGAATAAAAATTATACCACTGCATTGGTACTGAATTTAACAACTGTTTATTCTATTATTCAACCGGTTGATTATCTGAACCGGTAAAGTTGAACCTTCAAGGAAATGATATGGGCGCGAAAATAATAAACACGTATTCTTGGTCAGTACTTAAAAGGCAATCAACGATCATGTTTCTGTAGAGTTAAAGTTATTATTACTAGTTTTTTTTTAATTCTATATGGTTGTAAATTCCTGGGTTGAAATATTGTTTCATTAGCATTCACAATGTCTGAGAACGGAAACAATAGACCGGAATCATCGGAAATGGACGACCTGGAACAACTGCTACTAGAAGCTGAAAGTGAAGACATGATCAATAACGTTAGTTCTGTGAAAGCTAAGGAAGATCCAAGTAAGAAAGTCAAAGCGAAACCTTCCCTCACATTATCCGGATCAACGTTTTTGGAAGAGTTCGTCCGGAAACCGAACGCTAAAAATGTTGAAAATTCTGTTAAATCTGGAAGCGCAGTTCATGGTGGTGATACAGATTCTTCTGATGACGAAGAAACACGTAATTTTTTGGAGCAAAAGTATAACGAGTATGGAAAAAGTATCAACACACTGCTGAAACAAAAAGAGGAAGAAAAAATAGATAACCGAATATCTAATATGATCGATCAAGCGTTGAGAAATGAAAAGAAGGACGCATCTGAAAGACCTGCACAAAGTGCTGCTATAGCTGAGAGTACGCCTAAACAACAATTTAATCCTTTCCCCGGAACGGTTAAAGGCGATCCATTGCCCCCCTCTAAGAATGATATACCGGATATCTTCAAAAAAAGCGTTTATACGGATCCTGTATTCGGTATACGAATTGTTCATCCGTTGGTTTCAAGTGCTGTGCTTCAAGAGCGTATGGAGGGCAAAAAAGCAGTTTCAATGGCGCGTATCAAATACCACATTGAGCACGAACAGTTGAAAAATGATTGGGCCATTGCGGGTGTGGTGTTGAACAAGAGTCCTCCCAAAACTACATCGAAGGGCGGCCAATTTTCTATCTGGAGGCTTAGCGATCTTCACGGAGAAATCAAAGTCGTCAGTTTGTTCCTTTTCTCGCAAGCTTATAAAGATCTCTGGAAGACTGCGGAAGGAATGGTTATCTGCATTTTGAATCCCAATGTTTTTGAACGCAATGATGATAGAAACTCTGAGGCAACTTTATCAATCGATAAGTCTGCTAAAGTAATGATATTGGGACAATCGAGAGACATGGGCACTTGCCGTAGTAAGAAGAAAAACGGTGAGAAATGCACTGCTTTTGTGAACTTAGAAAAGTGCGAATACTGTGTTTATCACGTTAAACAAGAGTACAGCAAGGCATGCAATCGGGGAGGACTGATTTCGTCTACTGCTGGACGAGGATTGAACGAACTGAGGAATAAAGTGCTAGGCAAAAACGAGGTACGTTATTTTTTCTATGTATTGTTAGTCTCGATAATGGACAGAATGTAACAAGTGTTTACACTTAATAGGTTTTCTATGGAGGACAAAGTTTTACAGCAGTGAAGGCGAAAAAGAATCCAAAGCAGGTTGAAAAAGATAATCATCGAATGATGACCTTGTCGGAGTATTATCAGTCACCCCTTCAAGGAACAAACAGTGCAGCGGTTCCGTCCTACCGTCAGCAGCAGTCCAAAGCGCATAAACCCTCTGCAGCTGGATTGGAAATGAATATGAAACAGCGAGAAAAAGATCTGGAACGATTGAAACAATTGGGCTCGACTAGTTCCGTTCCATCGGTTACACCACAAAAAGACATCTCCAAAGAAGTTCCAAAATCTGAACAAAAACCTACGCCTCCTTCATCTGCCCCTAACGAGTTTGAGAATAGGTCATTCAGCTTTCAAGCCAAGCAAACTCCCCGGTTAAGTACTGGTAATTTTGTAATCGATTTTGCTGCAACTCCAAAACAAGCTATTTATTCACGTCAAAAAGCTATGGAAATTCTGAAAAAGAAACCTTTGGAGAAATCCAACCCGAATTTTATAAAATATCGCGGAACTGACGTAGGCAAAAAACGAGCAATTGAGGAAATCATCTCCAATGAAGATTCAAATGAGAACGTTTCGAAGAAGCAAAAACTCGAACAAGAAGAACAAACTCGAAAAGAGCGACTCAAAAAGATCCTGGAAGCCACCTCTTCGCATACGGATTTGATAAAGGCACATGAAGACGAGCAGCAAGAGAAATATTTCAAAGAACTCGAACGGAAGGAAGCGATGGAAGAGAAAATGTTGAATACTTACCAAGTTGCGTGTAAAGCTGTGATATGCAAACAGTGCAAATATATTGCCTTCTCGGCTGCTAACCGTTGCAAAGTGGAACGACACGAACTGACGGTCAGAGATGCCGAGAAGCGATTCTTCAAGTGTGCCGATTGTGGCAATAGAACCATATCGTTACATCGCTTACCTAAAACCACCTGCAAGAATTGTCAGAGTTCACGCTGGGAACGTTGTGCGATGATGCGTGAGAAGAGAGGTCCGCTATTGGGTGCATCCTTGTCGATCCGAGGAGATGAGGAGAAGCATTTGGGCAGCTGTGCCAATACAGCAAATTTGAATCTGCTGGTGCCGGAATGTGATTGAAAAATACTAATGCCTGGTGTATTTATCGACTGACTTGTAACACAAATTGTTCTGAACAATAAATAAGGCAATCAACATATTTATTGTATAAGGCGAGGCATGTGGTTTGTTGTTAGATTCCTATTCCTATTCAATAAACTTTTTTTTGAGATCTGCTTTGAGAGCATTGGGCTGAACGAAATTTGTTTCGGTTGAAACTGCCTAGTAGTCTTTGGGCCTTATTATGTAAATCGAGTCGATAAGAGTTTTGCTTTTTGCAATTTTGGAGAATTTTTCGAGTTATTTGGTTTGCTTGTCGCACATCTTCAGGGAAATAATTTGTTTTGGTTTGCATCCCTGATATTTTTTAGGCCTAGGGTTACGTCTTTTTTTCTTTGCATTTAAGAGGCTTTAAACTTTGCAGTTCAGTCGCCTCTATTTTACGTCTTTCGGGAACACATTTGGGGGTTCAAATTGAAAAACGAAAATCGTTCACATCGTGAAAAATGTCCAATTTCAAACGCTTATTGCTCAGTCATTTCTTGATGAGTTGATGAGATTTTTGTATCAAACGATTTTCACACTCCATAATATTTTTTTACAATAAAATGATATATGTCACGAAACTAAAGGTGAGTGAAAGCAAGTCACATTGAAATTGTCATTCATTTGCATTAGGAAAATTAATTTTAACAGTAAATATTATAATTGGGAAATATTTATTATCATATAACATGAATCTACATTAATTTTCCGAGAAATTGTACATGGAAGGTAAAGAGTCTGATGGAGACGTGGATTCGTCTGGTTGATGGCAGTTTAACAGGATCGTTGTAGTATTCAATGGTTGCGATCTTCGACAAGCTGTACGATGTTGCTTGTTTTGTGAGTGGGCGACCGGTTGGTAGACCGTTGATGAACAGGTTGGCTCGTTGTTATCTTGCGCTACTGCGAGCTGTTCGTATTTGTTTATTATTTGCATAATTTCAATTCTGCAATTGAGATTTAAAGTCCTTGGTAATGACGACATAGTTGGTACCAATGACAGCACAAAAAGACGATTTTCATCGTTCTCCGCCGTGTTTTTCTGTTCCAGTCTGTTCAATGTTTGTATGATTCTTTCTTCGACAGAATTTAATCTTATTCTGTCAGTTCGAGAGAGAGCTCTTTGTGGTGGCGTTGAATCTGACGAGGTACTAGTGTGCTCGGAATCTGACTGCTCTCCGCGTGGTCCTTGCCGCATATTATTTGTTTCTCGTGATTCTTGCTGCATATTATTTGTTTCTCGCGGATCAACCGGGTCTCTTAAAAATTGCAAATACTGAGAATACATGTAGGTTTTTGAAAGACTTCCTCCGCTTTCAGATTTTCTTTTATTTCCCTGCAAGTACTTTATGAACGAATCCCTTATATTTTTCCATTTTTTCTGTAGTATGATTTCTGAAAAAAAAATTAAAACACATTTCTTTATACATTATTGTATAAAAATAAAGTGTCAGGATGTTCATTGATTGATTTATACAAGTTGGGAAATGTTATGTTATTGTTAGAGACATATGCAACGCTGTTTGAATGTGCTTCGTGGAATTGCTATAAGGTACACCGGGGCAAGTTGAAATCATAACTTTTACTAGGAATGACGGATTGACGTGATAACGAGAATCGCGGAAAACGCAAAGAACTAAAAAGGACAGAAGAACAAAGACTGTCAATCATTGACATTGATTAGGTTCTACTGTGTTTTGATAAACGTTCGGCAGTTCAAACCGAGCAAATCGAAACATCGCCGGCGAGCACTAGCGTGTGCCACTTGCAAAATCACATTCCAACCAACTGTATGAAGGGTTAGCAGAGCACCAGAAGTTCGGAATAGTTTCATATGAGCTAGCATGCTGCTCATTTTACGAGGGCAGTCCGATAAGTACTTAGTCTTAGACTTCTTAAATCCATCTGAAAAATACGTTTTCTCGAGGTCTGCAAAGTAGGCCTCCAAGGCGGCGATGACCTCCTCATTTCACTTAAATTTCTGCCCGGCGAGTGACTTTTTCAAGTTTGGAAACAAAAAAAAGTCGCGCGGGGCCAAATCTGGAGAATACAGCAGTTCGTAGTGCATTTCGACCAATTTGGCCGTGGTAACGGCGGAATTGCAATTCGGCGTCGAATTAGCCCAATAATTCGGCATAGTAAAGTCGATGTAGATGACACCTTGTGAATCCCCGAAAACGGTGGCCATCACCTTTCCGGACGATAGGACAGTCTTCGCCTTCATCGGAGCACGTTCGCCGGGTGAATCCACTGTTTCGACTGTTCCTTGGTCTCTGGTGTGTACCAGTTTCGTCGACGGTCACGAAACGACGCAGATACTACTTCGGATTGCGCTTAAACAGCGTCAAACACTGCTCTGAAGTGGTCTCACGATTGCGTTTGTTGTCCGGAGTGAGCAAACGCGGCACTCATCGCGCCGACAGCTCTCTTATGGCGGGTTTAAATTAGGGAGATCTATAGCTATAGATGGATTTATTCACGTGAAAATAGGTGTAAACGGGTGAGAATAAATATGATACACTTATTCGAGGTATATATAACTTGAATAAATTCAGCATATGTAAACGCTTGTGAATTTCTCACTGGTGAGCAATCACTAAAATTGGATGCAGTTCTACTTCAGGTGAACAAATTCACCGAAAATATGAATATATTCATTATACAAGTTCACGCTAGTGTAAACGGTTGATGCGAATTCTATAAATCTCATCATATTTCTTCACATGAATATATATCACTAGTCTAAACCCACCCTTATGCCCAAAAATTTCATGCAGGATACGACCCACGCGGTCTTTTGAGATGCCTACTGTTTCAGCTATCTCGCGCACCTTCAATCGGCGGTCTGCCAATACGAGACCGTGGATTTTTGTCACGTTTTCCTCCGTGGTAGCCGTTTTCGGGGCACCTGAGCGTGGCTCATGAAAAACCGATGTGCGACGTTGAAATTCGTTAAACAAAAATTTTTGACGGTCGCCATCGAAGGAGAAGTCACCGTATACAGCATCCAAGCACTCTTTGATTTCGCTGCGCGATTTCCCTTCCAAAAACAAGAATCGAATCACTGACCGATATTGCTCTTTTACCATTTTTCCAAAATCCGCGGACACGCCCGCTTCCACACACGGTCAAAACAAAACTACGACTCCGATTCGGCTGAAATTTTGACAGTTTCCGTTTACGAGAATGTACTACACGATCGTAACCTCTTTTGCGATACTGACACAATCGGGCGATGAGGCTAAGTACTTATCGGACCGCTCTCGTATATATAATAATGCATTATACAGTGACTCAAACTCGTAATCGTACTCCACCATGCAGATCCTTTCCCCTTCTTTTGAAAGTCGAAAACAAGCTCTCGGAACATTCTATTTAGATAAAGTTATAGTGTCATATGAGAGTTAAAAGGTTTGCTATCTGTTTTCAGAATAATGGTTTTTTCTCGGATAGAGCCGAAGAACAAACTACTGCTTTGGTTGAGAACACAGTTACTAATGAAAATTTTATTTCTAGGTTTAAAGTCAGCGCCTGCTGCGCATGGATATTCAAATTCAAATTCTGCACGCTAATATTATCTTACGCTAATACTCCTCCTCGTGCTAATCTTGAATTACTCCCATTTGGCTTCGTAAATCCTCCAAACGGACTCGTTGCAGTGGCTTCGTCAACATGTCAGCTAGCATCGATTCCGAAGGGCAGTACTGCAGGTTGATTAGCTGTTGCTGATGGAGATCGCGAACGAAAAAGAATTTCGTTTCAATGTGTTTCGTCCTTCGCTCCAAACGGTCGCTTTCGATTACCTTGATGCAGCTCTGGTTATCTTCGTATACTGGAATTGGCTGGGTTGAAGACTCGCCGATTTCATCCATCAATCGCTTCGTCCAAATTAACTTCTGGGCTCCTCTGCAAGTGCAACCAATTCGGCTTCAGTTGTGCTGAGGGCCACACACGACTGCTTTCTGGAACCCCACTGGATCAGGCCTCCTCCGAACATGATCAAATGCCCAGATTTAGACTTCCGGTCCCGCTGGTCTCCTGTCCAATCCGCGTCAGCGTATAGCGACAAGCCATCGCTGTTGCATCCCAGTGCCAGCTTGAGGTGACTGCTTGTTGCTAGATATCGCAGCACTTGCTTAGCTTCATTCCAGTCTTGTTGGTTGGGGCAACTGGATTTCTGCGCCAGGATCGTCGTGCTTACTGCAATATCCGGACGAGTGTGCAGTGCCACGTAAAGCAATCCTCCAATAAGGCTAATGAATTGGTGGTTATTCGGTAGCTGGTCATGCTCCTCCTCCTTCAGCTGCAAATAGCCTGGATCGATGGGAACCTTCGACGGTTTGGCATTTTCCAAGCTGAACCTCTTGACTAGCTTCTTGATGTAAGTCTGTTGGTTCAATTTGAAGCCATTCTGTCCACGTTCTACCTCCATACCCAAGAAATGATGAGGATCTCCCAGGTTGGTAACGGCGAACTGTTGCTCTAGGTATCCCAAGATGGAGCGGAACTCTTCCTCTGACTGCGCGACGATGACCATATCATCCACGTAGATTAGGATGTACGTGAATGCTCCTCCTTTCTTCCGGATATATAGGCATGGATCTGCCTTCGACTGGATAAACCCTATGGCCTTGAAGATAGAATCCACCTTCTTGTTCCATACTCGCGCTGACTGTTTGAGTCCGTATAGGCTCCTCCTCAAGCGGCATATGGTACCCTCATTTCCGGTATGGAAACCATCGGGTTGGCGCATATAGATGACTTCATCCAGCTCTCCGTTAAGATACGCCGTCTTGACATCTACGTGCTTCACAGTCAGATTCTTCCGGGCAGCGACGGTTAGCAACGTGCGAAACGTGACTTGCTTCGCCACAGGTGCGAAAACTTCGTCGTAATCGACACCAAACTTCTGGGTGAAGCCTTGCGCCACGATCCTGGCCTTGTGCCGCACGATGTTGCCCTTTTCGTCCTCCTTGGTTTTAAACAGCCACTTGCAACCAATTGCACGCTCACCGGGGGGTAGATCGACGAGCTCCCATGTGTTGTTCCTCACTAACGCTTGATATTCTTCGATCATTGCAGCTTTCCAAAGTTCGGCGTCTGCGAATTGTAACGCCTCCTTGAAACTACGGGGGTCACTAGCGGTGCGGCTAGCGAGACAGTTGCCCTTCTTCAAACGTTGCTGCTCCGATACCGATCCAAACGACGAACCAACCGTTGGCTGAACGTTGCGCTGGCCTGAAAATTGGTAGGACGGTAGGCCTTTACTCGGAGTATAATAATCAAGGTACTTGCCTGGTAATGCGCGCTCCCTTCCGCTGCGCCTCAACACCTGTGACTCGGGTGGTTGTGAAGATTGTCGCGGGGGGAGCGCAATGATTGTCACGTCACCGTCAGAAACATCACTTTCGCTGGTTTCGACTTGCGAGTAGTAGTTGGATGCCTCCGAATCGTCCGAATCATCATCTGACTGCTCCTCTTCTTTTTCTTCCTCAGGTGGATGCGCCTCGATTACATCGACGACATCTGCTTGTGCTTCTTCGAAATCCAAGGACACGAATGTACGCACCTACGTTGGCTTCCTCACTGGAGCTGGTACGGTATCGGATGGTTCGTGGGACGGTTCACTAATGAAGACGACATCCCGACTCTTGAAAACCTTCTTCGTGGCGGTATCATACAAGCGGTATGCCTTGGTATCTTCATCGAAACCCACGAGAATTGATTCCTTGGACTTGGCATCCCATTTGCGCCGTTTTTGCTTGGGAATGTGTGCCATCACCTTGGCACCAATCACACGGGTGTGTGACAAATCCGGCTTACGGCCACTCCAAGTCTCCTCCGGTGTTTGCTTGTGCCCTTTGGTCGGGGAACGGTTGATCAAGTACGTTGCAGCTGCCACCGCTTCGGCCCAGAATGCCTTCGGTAGCTTCGCTTCAAACAATATGCATCGAGCCCGCTCGACGATGGTCCGATTAACTCGCTCGGCCAGACCGTTTTGCTCCGGGGTATACTCCGTTGACGTCTGGTGCCGGATGCCCAATACTCTCAGCCGGTTCTGGAAAGACTTATTGGTGTATTCCTTACCATTGTCTGTCCGAAGAATTTTCAATTTGCATCCGGTTTGCCGCTCTGCGAGACTGTGGTAGTGGATGAACGCTCGCAGCACCTCGGCTTCGGACTTGGTCTCCAGAAAATAGATGGAAATTCGTCTCGTCTTATCGTCGGTGAAGGACACGTAGTATCGACTTCCGCCCAACGATGTCTCCTCCATCGGACCGCAAATGTCTGAATGGACGACCCCCAGCACTTGACCTGCACGATGTTCCTCCTTAGGAAAAGGTAGACGGGACTGTTTTCCCATCGCACAGACGACACAATTTCCACAAGTCGTTTCTTCGAACTGTATACCAGAAGCTAGACCACCTTTCAGCTGCTTCAGGCTGCCTACATTCAGGTGACCCATTCTCCTGTGCCACGTGTCGATATTGCTTGATGTGCATGCCAGTGACGTTGCTATAGTCTTTTTCGTTCGCGCTTTCCTATCCTTCCGTTGGTCGACGGCTGGGAAAATTCCATCAGCATTCGCTATCGGCTTCACCGCATCCCACAGGTCCTCAAGCTCCAAAAATGTTTCCACCGCAAATTTCCAAGTTGCCCAATTGTCGCGACCAGTCAGGCGTTCTATGGACGGTAGGGTTGACAAATTTTGAACTTAAGCTGCTGCTGGTACCGGTGCTGGTTCACCGCTTCCGCTTCCTCCTGAGTTACTCACCCCTATTCTGTATTTCGATCGATTCGAAATATTTCGAACGACTTGATTAAATTCCATTCTGTATTTCGTTCGAGTTGTATTTACATTTCGTTCGATCTGTTTCTCTTAGAACATTAAAGGGGCAAAACGTTCGGAATAGGTGAAGCGAAATTATAGCTCGAACGAAACAACGATTTCGAACGAAATGGAAATCCGTCGGAATACAGAATTGGGCTGACTACCTCCAGTCGACATTTTTTCTTCACTATTCTCGAACTTTCTTCAGTTTTCCGCTGGGCCCATAACCTCTCGGATAGAGCCGAAGAACAAACTACTACTTTGGTTGAGAACACAGTTACTAATGAAAATTTTACTTCTAGGTTTAAAGTCAGCGCCTGCTGCGCATGGATATTCAAATTCTGCACGCTAATATTATCTTACGCTAATATTTTTATTTCTCTCAAAATGGCGAATGCATGAAAATTGACTCAAACTCACAATCGTACGCTGGTTGAAATCTCTACTCGATTTCGAAGGCGTTGGCCAATTTCCGAATTCCATCATTAGTATGGTATCCTTTGTTCATGGCAACTAACTTTAGCTGTCTTTGGCCATATCTACGAGCTTTTTTTGTATTCGGAAGGAATATTTATCAATTTTTTCATAAAGTGGTTTTTAAAATCGTAATTTTTTAGAAATTTAATGGTTTCTAAATTTTATGAACAGATAACTTTCTCTGTTTTTCACTGGTATTGATGTCGGAAGCTTGTGAATATCAATAACTTTTGAGCAATTGTAATGTACAAACTTTATATGTCTTGAGCTCTGGCTTATTGTCTTGGCAAAACTTGAATCCTCGATTCCATCCCATTTTGTTGACACTTTGCTTCATATTTTCCTTCAGGATTGTTACGGACAGCTGAGGCTTATCGCGGATCGAGTTACAGATCCATAAGATAAGCAATATTTGAGATTATATTTAGAAAAGACCTCCAAGCGAGGTATAGAAACGTTTAGAAAGGACCAATGTAAGGCAATTAAAAGATGTAAGAGCTCAAGTGTTTTGTTAGGCTAGAAAACGCTTGTAGTTCGAAATTATTGCCGGTCATAAATTCAGAATGGACGAATATTTAAATAGCGTCCGGTAAACAATTTAATGCATGCATCATTTAGGATGCATTTTTATTACCCTTTTCCATCCCTAGCTGCGCTCAGCCAGATACACCAGCAGGGTGTAATAAAATAAAAGGATGTTATTTAGAGCGAAGGATGGAAAGGGGAAATCCAAGAATAAGATAGGCGCACCGACGAGGTGCTATAAACTTAAGGTATTTTCTTAGGGTAGTGCAGCCGTCTCAGACTGCACGTTACCATACGCTAGAAGAAGGGACAAGGAAGGTAGATGATCTAAACGAAACCGATATGTTATCGGTTTTCAAGAGAGAGAGAGGAGATGTTCCTCGTCAATCTTAGTTTAAGGAACCATGTATATATTGTGAAACTTTTGAATAAATTTTTTAGTATTGTAACAGAACTCACGCGAAAGCGTTAAAATTTTTCTTTCAATAGAGAAATTTTTCATGGTGGCTCCAGAGAGGAGCAGTGAAGATTTCCAAAGTGGAAAAAAGTGAAACTCGCGAACTCTTCTCGACAGTGGATGCGAGAAGTGATAATTCGCGAAAATTTATCGGCAGTGGATGCCAACAGTGTTAATCGCGAATAAAAAGTCTTTTTCAAAGTTAATTCGCGAACTATTCATCGGCAGTGGATGCCAACAGTGTTAATCGCGAATAAAAAGTCTTTTTCAAAGTTAATTCGCGAACTCTTCAAATAGCAGTGGATGCCAAAAGTGAAACTCTTCTCGGCAGTGGATGCGAGAAGTGATAATTCGCAAAAATTTATCGGCAGTGGATGCCAACAGTGTTAATCGCGAATAAAAAGTCTTTTTCAAAGTTAATTCGCGAACTCTTCAAATAGCAGTGGATGCCAAAAGTGAAACTCTTCTCGGCAGTGGATGCGAGAAGTGATAATTCGCGAAAATTTATCGGCAGTGGATGCCAACAGTGTTAATCGCGAATAAAAAGTCTTTTTCAAAGTTAACTCGCGAACTCTTCTCAGCAGTGGATGCGAGAAGTGATAATTCGCGAAAATTTATCGGCAGTGGATGCCAACAGTGTTAATCGCGAATAAAAAGTCTTTTTCAAAGATAATTTGCGAACTCTTCAATCGGCAGTGGATGCCAAAAGTGTTTCTTTCAACCGAAATAAACATTGTGAATTGATTAAGAAACCGGCAGTGGATGCCAAAAGTGTTCCTTTCAAACGGAGACAAATATAAGTGAATTAACCAGCAAAAACCTTAAGCAGCAGTAGACGCAGCAGCACCAGCAGTAGCACCACCAGAGGTGACAACAACATCCGAGCCAGAAGGCCTCCCAGGACAAGGAGAGAATCGCCCAAGCACCAACACGGAAAGACGGAGATAGGACCGGATCAACAAAAAAGGTGTGATTTTTCCATTTTAGTTTAGTCATGTCTTATCAATTCATTAGGAATAAGAATGGCAATTGCCGCTTGTGCAATGAGCCTGATTCTAGGGACGATTTAGTCGCGTGCGATGAATGTGACCGATGGTTCCATTTGACATGCGCAGGCCTAAATAAAAAACCTAAACAAACAGAAAGATGGATATGCCCCAAATGCAAGACCATAGAGAACGAATTGTTAAGACTTCAAAAAACACAACCAACACCAATAGAAGAGATGATGAATATCCATAGAGAATCTATGCGGGCTCTAGTAGAAACTCTTAAAATTAAGAACGAGGGTAGAGAAGAAACCCCTGATTCAAATAGACTGTTACACCGGCAATCTCTCTTAGACCTCCCCTATTTTGATGGGTCATATAAGATATGGCCTAGATTTAAAATAACGTTCGAAGAAACTACCCTTCAAGGAAACTTTTCCGATTTAGAAAATATAAATCGTTTACAGAAATATCTCAAAGGAGACGCGCTGAAATTAGTGAGCGCTCTTTTAATCGATAAAGCTAATGTTCCAAAAATAATGGAAAAACTAAATCTACGGTTCGGAAATCCCGAAACCATTTATTCGAATTTATTGAAGGAAATGCTAAATGCGAGGAATCCACATTTTGGATCACCCCAAACAATGATTGATTTTGTAACATCGCTTGATTGTTTCGTGACAAATATAAAAATACTAAAACACGATGAATATCTCAATGATCCTAGATTGATTCGTGATTTAGTTTTAAAACTTCCAAACGACTTGCATCATCAATGGATCAAGTTTGTAGCTGATACAAAGAAAACAAGAGATATAATTGATCCATTTATACCGACGCTAGAGGACCTTTATAATTGGTTAAAACCTCAAGAAGAGTTGGCCACGATGCTACAGTCGGAGAGGAAAGAAAAACCTCATAAGAGCGGATATTTGAATACACATGCTGTAAAGGAACAAAAATATAAGCCGAAGCGCCTACCAAAGTGTTTCGCATGCCGAAACGAGCATAAGACATCAGAATGTTCAATTTTTAAAAATATGAACGTTCAACAAAGGAGTGATTTTATTTTTAAACACAGGCTATGTTTAGCATGTTGTAATTATACAAACCACATGGCAAAAGATTGCAGGATCGCAAAGCCTTGTGGAATCGATGGATGCAAACTTAGACACCACGCATTACTGCATAGAGCAACTCAGAGAGATGCTAACCTTAATAATACAGAAAGCGTTAATTGTCATGTAAATAAAGAGAACAAAATACTGTATCAAATCCTTCCAGTTACATTGGGCTGCGGAAAAAAGGAAATTAAAACTTTCGCATTTTTAGACCCTGGGTCATCAGTAAGTTTGATTCACGCTGATATTAAAAATAAACTTGGAACACAAGGGCGTAACAACCCCTTAACGCTGGTTTGGACTAATGGCGAAACTCAGCAAGAACTAGATAGTGAAGAAATTTCCCTAAGTATACAAGGATGCAATAATCAACGTTATAACATACATAATTTGAGGACTGTGTCGGAATTATCTCTTCCCTCACAGTCAATGAATATTCATGAATTACGACGAGAATACAATCACTTAGAAGATATAACTCTCGAAGGATATGAAAATGCTATGCCAAAAATACTGTTAGGTTTACCGCATTCGTTTTTGATAAGCGGTAGGGAGACGCGATCAGGTAAATTTAATGAACCAGTCGCACAGAACACTAAACTCGGATGGGTTTTGTTCGGGCAAACTAACGAACATAAAAAATTGAAAGGACACGTGCTGATGAACGACGAAATTGATTCATCAGATTATTTCAATAAAATGATGGAAAATTATTTTAGCCTAGAAGATTTCGGGATAAAAGTACCTGTAAAAACCTTGATGTCTAACGATGAAAAAAGATCGATTGATATCATGAATTCCACTTTGAAATATGAAGAAGGAAGTTATGAAATTGGGCTGCTTTGGAAACAGGAGGATGTACAATTTCCGCATAGCTATCAATCAGCCATGAACAGACTACGTGGTCAAGAATCAAAAATGCGTAAAAATCAATGTCTACGTAAATGGTATGTTGAGAAAATAAAGGAATATGAAACCAAGGGATACGCTAGAAAACTCACTCCCACAGAACAGCAGCAACGTGATCCAAAAATATTTTACTTACCGCACTTTACAGTTGTGAACCTAAATAAACAGCCCATAAAGCCACGGCTTGTTTTTGATGCCGCTGCTAAGGTTAAGGGAGAGTCCCTAAACACGAATTTATTACAAGGCCCGGATGCAACGACGTCGCTATTTGGAGTGTTAATACGATTTAGAGAAGGAAAATTTGCGATAACTGGAGACATCAAAGAAATGTTTCATCAAGTTAAAATAAGAAAGGAAGATCAAAATGCCCAAAGGTTTTTATTTAGGGAAAACTTTGACGAAGATCCCGACGTGTATGTGATGCAAGTGATGACCTTTGGAGCTACCTGCTCGCCCGCATGCGCACAGTTTGTTAAAAACACAAATGCTGAGAAATTCAGAGAAAGTCATCTTCAGGCAGTAGAGGCCATTCAAAACAACCATTACGTGGATGACTACCTAGATAGTTTCGACGATTTAGAAAATGCCTCAAAAATTGTGAACGAAGTTATTACCATTCACAAATATGGGCACTTCAATATCAGAAATTTTATATCCAACAGTAATGAGCTATTGGGACAAATCCCGGAAGAAAATAGAACGGAAGTTAAAGAAGACTTATTAGGAAAATTTGAGGAATCATATGAAAAAGTACTCGGAGTGTATTGGGATACAAAAAAGGATTTTATTCGCTACAAGGTGGATATTCCTGTTACACAGGAGTTTACGAAACGAAAACTGCTTTCACAAAGCATGAGTGTTTACGATCCACTTGGTTTATTATCACATATAACAATTCAATCTCGAATTCTAATGCAGGAGCTCTGGAAAAGTGGAATAACATGGGATGAACAATTAAACCCAGCACTAAAGAAAAAATGGGAGAACTGGCACACAAAACTGGAAGAAGCAAGAGCAATAAGAATACCACGTTCATATGCCAATTCTTCTCACCCAAAAGAACGAGAACTACATGTCTTCGTTGATGCATCTGAGAATGCTTATGCAGCAGCAGTATACTTAAGGAGTGTATATGAGTCACACATTGATGTCAATATCGTGGCTGCCAAGGCAAGAGTCGCACCAACTAAAATGCTTTCCATACCACGACTCGAATTACAAGCCGCTGTATTAGGAAGCAGATTGGCTAAGACAGTAAAAAACGAGCTACGTCTATCAATAGATAGAGTAGTATTTTGGTCAGATTCCAAAACTGTATTAGCATGGATTCGTTCAGAACCACGCAAGTACAAACAGTTTGTTGCCTTACGGATAGGAGAAATATTAGAAACCACATACGTAAACCAGTGGAAATGGGTGAATAGTAGGAATAATCCAGCGGATGAAGCTACGAAATTATCAAATAGTAATTCAATCTGGTTTACAGGCCCACAGTTCTTATATGATAATGAAGAAAACTGGCCAAATGAAGTTCAGAGAAGCGACACTGACGAAGAATTAAGACCACTGCACACTATTCAATCGAAAGAGTTTAGTGGTCTGAAAAGCATTCACATAAATTGGTGTTCGGATTTTGTGAGATTGAAGCGTTCTGTTGCAATTGCATTCAAATATATCGATTGGCTGAAATCAAAATGCAGGAACCAAAGCTTCAATAAAAATATTGACAAGGAGGACCTGGATTATGCTGAGCTCGTTTTAATATATAAGGCTCAATGGGAGTCATATCCCAAAGAAATGGAACTCTTACAAAATAAAATGAAAATTCATAAGGGAAGTGAAATTCGAGCACTTAGCCCGGAAATTTGCACGGATGGAATAATGAGATCAAAGGGACGTATTGAGAACGCTAACTGTTTACCAACTTCAGCCAGAACACCTATCATTCTGTCCTACAAGCATTATGTGAGCACTTTGATATTACGTCATTATCACGAAAAATATCGACATAAAAACCTGGAGACTGCCATAGCGGCAGTGCGACAAAAATTCTGGATAACAAACATCAGAGTTGCTATTAAGACAGTTAGAAGGAAGTGCCAATTTTGTAAAAATATGTCTGCGGAGCCAATTCCTCCAATGATGGCAGCCCTACCACGTTCTAGAACTACACCATATTGTAAGCCATTCACGTATACAGGCACAGATTATTTCGGCCCTTATGGCGTGTCTATTGGAAGACGCACTGAAAAACGTTGGGGATGTTTGTTTACTTGTATGACAACAAGAGCAGTACATCTCGAATTAGCACAAGATATGAGCTCAGACTCTTTTATTATATGTTTCCGAAATTTACAATATCGTAGAGGTAAAGTGCAAGAGTTGTTCAGCGACAATGGAACTAATTTCATTGGAGCAAGAAACGAATTTGAGAAAATTCTTAGAAGGCTATCAGACGACGGAGTCAAATGGCATTTTAATCCTCCCGCTTCACCGCATTTCGGTGGAGTATGGGAAAGAATGGTGAGAGAAGTTAAAAGCCTTTTACCTCAAAAACAAGAAACCATACCAGAGTATGAACTTAGAACCATACTAACCGAAGTTGAATTCCTCATTAACAATCGCCCGTTAACGCATATTCCTTTAGATACAGAAGACGATGAGGTTTTAACTCCTAATCACTTTCTGTTAGGTTGCGCTGGTGAAGCTGTCATTACGATCGACGACGTTTCCAAAGCAGAAGCAACTCGTCAACACTGGAAAAGAGCGCAATCAATTGTTAAGGGATATTGGAATCGGTGGATAAAAGAATACCTCCCAACCCTAACTAAAAGAAATAAATGGTTGGAGAAGACTAAACCTATAAAGGTAGGGGATATCGTGGTTTTTGCCGATGAAGAAAAGAAAGGTAAATGGCATAAGGGCAAGGTGATAAGAACAACAACTAATATGGATGGGCAAGTTAGATCCGCTACCGTGGAAACAATTAAAGGTGAAATTACTAGACCAGCTGTAGAATTAAGCGTAAGAATTCGTAGACTAAATGAAGGAATGTTATCTTTGAAGGGAAAGTATTCCGAAGAAAGAACTAATATATTCGCAAGAAAATGTTTTGAGACCACAACGTTAGCTTTGCAATTGATTGATGGCATAACTCGAAAATACAGGATAATTAAGACTCACCCTTTAGCCGAAAATGAAATGCAAAAGGCAATTCAAAATATAAAGAAGCAATTACCAGAAGGATACTCAATCCTTAGAGACCCACTTGCAGTTAAATACAACATTAAAATTGAAAATGGAACAGTAAATATAATAATGGAAAATGTAATTATTAATAAGGAAAACTTCGAAGTATTCAATGTAATCCCTATTCCTGAAAATGGAAGTGTTATAAAAATAGATCACCATGTAATAGCAATTAATAATAAACATGAATTTTTTTACCCAGATGGAAATTTAATAAAGCTTAATGAAAGTCATTATGTGGTAAATCAGCCAGAATTAACCAGAGTTCCAGATTGCATAGCTGGAGCATTACTTCATGAAACGATAAAACAAAAATGCTCAACAAAGATGATGGAAGAACCATACACCATGTTAACAAAATTGAATAAGATCAACTCTATATTGTACACAACGAGCGACCCTAGCAAGATAATAATCCATTGTAATAATGTAGCCATGTCACCGCCTTATAAGAACGCGATCATAGAACTGTTCCCAGATTGTAAGATCCTAACAGAAAAAACTATTCGTTATGCCCAAATATCTGGACATAACGGGGAAGCTAGAATATTTTTTAAACCTATTCAGAAACTACCATATGTACTAGAAAAACCAAACATAAATGAAAATTTGAATACAACTATCTCGAGTAGAAATCCATATGAAAAGGTAGATATAAAGGATACAGTAATACCTGAAGACGATTTTATAAAAAAGAAACACGTATATACATTTGGAGGTACCATAACTGTTATTTCAATGATTATAATAGTAGGAATTTACGTATACATAAAATTAAAGAGAAGAAGTAATAGACAAAATAATAGAAGAAATGATGATCCGCCTTCGTTATTAGACATGATACGGCTAAATAGAGTTCAGGAAGAATCAAGAAATATTCCTATTATTTTAAACCGTGATAGTTGTCTATAATTGAGTAAATCTATGTAGTAGATTTACGGAGTCCGGAATGTTACGGACAGCTGAGGCTTATCGCGGATCGAGTTACAGATCCATAAGATAAGCAATATTTGAGATTATATTTAGAAAAGACCTCCAAGCGAGGTATAGAAACGTTTAGAAAGGACCAATGTAAGGCAATTAAAAGATGTAAGAGCTCAAGTGTTTTGTTAGGCTAGAAAACGCTTGTAGTTCGAAATTATTGCCGGTCATAAATTCAGAATGGACGAATATTTAAATAGCGTCCGGTAAACAATTTAATGCATGCATCATTTAGGATGCATTTTTATTACCCTTTTCCATCCCTAGCTGCGCTCAGCCAGATACACCAGCAGGGTGTAATAAAATAAAAGGATGTTATTTAGAGCGAAGGATGGAAAGGGGAAATCCAAGAATAAGATAGGCGCACCGACGAGGTGCTATAAACTTAAGGTATTTTCTTAGGGTAGTGCAGCCGTCTCAGACTGCACGTTACCATACGCTAGAAGAAGGGACAAGGAAGGTAGATGATCTAAACGAAACCGATATGTTATCGGTTTTCAAGAGAGAGAGAGGAGATGTTCCTCGTCAATCTTAGTTTAAGGAACCATGTATATATTGTGAAACTTTTGAATAAATTTTTTAGTATTGTAACAGAACTCACGCGAAAGCGTTAAAATTTTTCTTTCAATAGAGAAATTTTTCAAGGATGTTCAAGTTTGCTGAGCCCAATCGCATAACATGCACTAATATGTAGCGAATAATCGGTGCTCTACTGTACTAAAGTTTTCTTACGACATACCTACCTAATCTGAACCGTTCTGTTGCTGTCATTTTTTCACCTCCTAAAATAATACTAATTTCCTCCCAACACCGTCTCCTGTGTATGCGAGTGCTGTAATCCGTACTTTTCATGGCCCACAGAGCGGGCCTTTTTTCTACCTCACGAATCAGTTTCCTAGCATCTATTTTCCTATTCATTTTCAGAATTCTATTTTCACAAGAAAAACCACAACACTGCAGCTTTCAACATGTAAACAATCCACTTTTGACAGCGCATAAAAACAATAACAGTTCGTGCGCTGGGTCCAAAATAAATAAAATAACATGTATGTTGTTCTCTGATTAGTGCACGTAGTGGTAGGCAATGTAGTGAGATAAACAAAAACATTGGACCTTGAACGAAGGCATATAAATTTGAATATGTTCTTCTTTTTTATATATCAACATAAAAGTATCCTAAAAAAGCTTCGAAATGATGAAATACCTAATCATTTTAAAATTATAAAATTATAATTATCATTATACCACATCAGAGCATCCCAGCCGGTGGGTTGCTATAAACGCTGGTAATTTCACAAATTTAATCGTTACTATTTTGGATAGCAACCCATTTTCGCACCGGTCGTTGTTATCATGGTTGTCATTTTACTACTTTCTTCTATTATTTATTTTTGTTGTCATGATTGTTTGCTCCTTGTTTTTAGAATTTCACGCGTTGCCAAAAGAAAAGCAAAATTCACTATTTTATAAAACAACCGAGAGTTGGAAGACAAAATTTTGACGTTTGCTGCAAATAGCAACTTTGCGATGAAGTTACTTCTGCGTTACCAAAATTATGAACCGGCTGCTACTCTGGGAGGCGTTGTTATTTTACTAACCAGAATGGCAACTCTCGGTGTGGTTATGGTGAAGAGTTACCTAATTCTGTTTAGCAACCGAATTTAGTAACTGGTGGGGATGCTCTCAGTATCATAAAAAATATTGCTGGAACCGAGGGGCCGAACAAAGCTCAGAAAATGGAGTTTTCAGTGTACGAAAAATAATCGACTGATGTAGGAAGAAACAGTGTCATTACCACTAAAGGTGGCCGTACACTGTTTGTTCAGAGGTCAAATATTTGACACTTTTTGACAGATAAAGTTTGGTTTGATATTCGTACTAACACTATTTTGTTTGCCACTCTTCAATTTTCGACAGTGTCAAACAATGTCAAACATCGAACATGGAAAATTGACTGGAATATTTGAGGTAACCTAACCATGTACCGACAGGTTTGACGAACCGATCGAAAAAATATTTTAGGCATCCAATAATACTTATGACAGACATACAGCTGTACTACCGTTGTACTTCGAAAATTGTATGTCTGTCACCATGTACAGCGCTAAAACCATGCAAGCAACTCGGTACAATCGCTGTACCTGTACCGACCTATTTTACCGCTGTACATGGTTACAGTTGTACTGTGCGCAGCGCCATAGACGGTTAGTGGTGGGTAGCATGAACAAACCGAATCAAAACACTTGGTAAACATTACTTTCATTGACTTTCTCTTGAGTTAATAACGCAGATTGCAAATTTGTTTGCTGTGTTTGATAGTTTAGACGCTAAATAAAAACACTTTTCATTGAAGTATGTGGTGAAAATTGGTCAAATTTCTTATTGTCAGTTTGACATCCGGTACAATGTATAACCGAAGTATGTCTGTCATGCTACGATGACACGTACAACGCTAGTACAGCTGTATGTCTGTCCTGGTATAACGGGATATTTGTTTGTCGTGTTTTGTGTCGAATATATTTGAACACGTTGTTCAAATTTTATCTGTCAAAAAGAGTCAAATGAAAAAACCGGCCCTAGGGCATCCATATACTAATGCACTGCATTTGACAGCGTCAAAAATGTCCGGGTTTGCAGTTTGCAGTTTGCGACCACTTTCACTCGCGAGAACTACCAAACTCTCAAGCTGGTGTTAATCAAGGCGCTTAACATACTACCAGGTGGGTCAAAATGTGAAATCCAGTCTACAGCCATTAATTTACAGGATGACATTAACACACTTCTAAAATAAAAAATAATGAATGAAAATTAGCTTTTCTATTTCGAATATATATTCTATGCAATACAGTATTACGTAATATTGAACTGGAATTGTGTCTGATGATGATTTTATATTATAATGGCGAGTTTTTGTAAATGTTGTATGTTGTGAAATATTTCAAGTAATCGAATAACTTAAGAATCTCCATTCAAATTTTAGATATGCAAAACTGGCTTCTTTAAATTTTCGCGAATTTGACGATTGTTTCGAGTTGAATATGATTAGCGAATGGACGAACCTTGTTACGTAGATCTGCCTTGACCTCACCGAGAAGTTTGATAGTTTGGCAATGACAGCTAAATTTGCGGCACATCTTGACTCGCGGATCATATCCTCTTGGCCGGGGCCTGATGAAAACCCTTATGGCTGATTTAGACGATGCCAGTCAGCGCTCTAGTTGAAGTATCCAGTGAACAGAGAACAGACACTCTGTTCAAGTTACTTGTACCAGTATCGAACAAGTAATTGGCTTCTAACTTGAATATAGTGTCTGTTCTCTATTCACTGGATACCTCAACTAGAGCGCTGACTGGCATCGTCTAAATCAGCCTTTACATTAATGATTTGTGTATATTGAAATATACATACCTTTATATTTGACATATCTTGTGTGAGAGATAGACAGAGGGGGATGGATGGCAACCTGGCTGAGTTCGGAAACCAGGGATGCCAGGTGATTTTCTCAAATGTCTTCACAACCAAGACGGTTCTATGGTACTAGGTGAGGCCGTTTCGTCACAAAGTTGGTTAGTGGAGCGGTATATGAAAACAGTACGGAAGAAAGCAGAAGGGGAATTATTTGCTTGTAGCGTGAAAGAGACAGACTGATCACGAGCGAGCTTCGGCAATAGCGTATTGTGTTTTGTTTACAAACAAAACACAGTAGACTTCCAAGATGGCTGAAGAGTGGTTTTAGCAAGTTGGCCCACCTTAGGATATACTTCTAGGCGCCTTGTTCACAACTATATCAGAGGAAACTAATACCAGGGACAGACATACAGCTGTACTTGCGTTGTACGTGTACAGCGTTGTACAGGTACCATCGTACCATGACAGACATACTTTGGTTGTACATTGTACCGTATGTCAAACTGACAATCAGATATTTTTCCAATTTCCACCACATATTTCAATGAAAAAGGTTTTTATTTAGTGTCTAAACTATCAAACACAACAAAAAAGTTTCCAATCTGAGTTATTAACTTAAAAGAAAGTCAATGAAAAGAACGTATATCAAGTGATTTGATTCTGCTTGTTCATGCTACCCACCACTAACCGTCTATGGCGCTGCGAACAGTACAACTGTAGCCATGTACAGCGGTAAAACAGGTCGGTACAGGTACAGCGATTGTACCGAGTTGCTTGCATGGTTCTAGCGCTGTACATGGTGACACACATACAATTTTCGAAGTACAACGCAAGTACAGCTGTATGTCTGTCATAAGTATAAAATTCATAACTTAAGGCTGATTTAGGCGGCGGTGACACTGAATGCAGAGAAGTGATCGTACGAATTGTATGCAATAGTGAAAGTAAACAACCACATTGAGTTGTATTGGTGTGGTCACATTGCTTCCCCCTTGCTTCGTTCGAATTCGTCTGTTTCTATCGAACAAAATTGTTTGTTTCTATTCGTACAATCAAATTTTCGTGCGTACTCCTGTCCAAAGTAACCTTAGCCTTAGACGATGCCAGTCAGCGCTCTAGTTGAAGTATCCAGTGAACAGAGAACAGACACTCTGTTCAAGTTAGAGGCCAATTACTTGTTCGATACTGGTACAAGTAACTTGAACAGAGTGTCTGTTCTCTGTTCACTGGATACTTCAACTAGAGCGCTGACTGGTATCGTCTAAATCAGCCTTTACTTTTGAACAAAGCTTAATAGCTTATACAACGTTTATTCTAACTGGTATTATTATATAGCCCATTTCATTAAACTTATCTTGAGTATTTGAAGTTTATTTCAATAAATGAGAAAAAAGAATATATTGCGCCACTGTGAACGCAATTTTGACGTGGGACTACGTCTAACCGGAAGATATAGGGGGTGAAATGGAAATCTAGGCACTGAACAAGGAGGAAAAAATGCAAGATTTGGAACGCTTATAACTCGAGCATTTCTCAATAGATCGCAAAGGTTTTTGCATCAATTGATAGGAAATATATCTATGCGTCTATCATAATGAATAACATTTCATTTTTCTTGAGATAAATAATTGGATAATTGTGAAATATCAAGCATTGTCCAAATCCACTATGTGCCCATTTTTGATTGGTCCATTTTGTGCTCCTCAAATCGTACCGACCAAAACGAGCAACCAGAGCAGCAGCGAAATACAATGAAGCACGATTGGAAAGGAAAAAGAAAAAAAAATGAACGAAACATTGGTCGCAGTCTCACACATGCGAAATTCCCGAGTCAGCCAGTCAGCTTAAAAATCCCCGCTCCGCTGCCGTAACGATCATTCTTTGTGTGGACACCGACTGGACAACATCGTTGCTGGACGAGCTGGACGGCGAGGGATCGAGTGCCTTTCTCAAGGCAAGAGGGTGGAGGTGGTAGCGCTGGAGTAGAGTAGAGTTTTCAAAGGGCCTTTCTCAAGGCTAGAGACGAATGAACTGCAAAAGTTTAAAGTCTCTATAATACAATACCTTACCTTACCGTAACGATCATTCTCATCCAAACCGTACACCACATCGTTTCGCATCACATCACATCAACAAACCAACACAAGCAGCCATGTCTGGACATGGCAAAGGAGGAAAAGTGAAGGGAAAGGCAAAATCCCGCTCGAACCGTGTTGGTCTGCAATTTCTCGTAGGTGTATTCAATTGCTCCGCAAGGGTAGCTAGGCCGAGCGCGTTAGTACCAGTGCACCAGTCCACCTAGTCGGCGTTATATAGTTTCGGCCGCCGAAGTGATCGAGTTAGCTGGCAAAGCTGCTCGCGACGATAAGAAAACCCGCATTCAAAACAGACCACATTCGGTTCGGTGGACATCAAGACAACAACAGGCAATTGCAGCAAGTGGCAAACGCAATCGCAAAACGGCAGCAGGTAGCAGAAGAAAAAAGCTTGTTCTTTATACAAACTGCTTTGGTGGCAAATCCAGAACAAGGCGGCATCAAGGGCGTTCGAAATGGTTTTTTTTCAAAACCACGAGTACTAAGTTTTCTGAATTGGAACCATTCCATAAAACACGGCGCTTTTCAGGGCCATTAAACCTTCCAAAAAAGAGTTTACGAAATACAGTTCAATGCTTTCTAAAACAATATCCCAAATAATAATAAAACACAAATTGATTTTTTCATAATTTGTTTTCCAGGATATGATGAGTATGCGAATTTGACAGTTGTTCTGAGGTTATTGATGGTTGGGGACTTTCCCGATTATTCAATTTTCACCAATTCTTAACTTGCTTCTAGATTGAAAGTACAGTCGACATTAAGCTAATTGAACGGACCTGTAATGCGAGATATTTATTTGGACTTTTTTGTAAACATATAGTTCGGGGTCCAAATTATGACCCCACATTGAAAGTCGACACTGTACCACTGTCATCGCAAATGTTTAATTACAGGTTAAAATCGCCTCCAATGCGACACTGAGTGGTGCTTCGGCACGTCGCATTAAATATAACATGTCACAAGCTGGATGGGAAGAAATTTTCCAACTGTGAAAGCTGTGGCGAGTGGCAAACGCAATCGTTAAACAGGAAGGTTTAGCCGAGCAATATGGGGATATCGAGTGATAACAAAACAATAAACTCTTTAGATTAAAGATAATTTTGTGATCCTGAAAAGGACCCTTTTTAGCCTGCATGTGGATCCAACGAGCGAACAAATCGTAATGAATGTATTTTTTTGCCATCGCTGCCTTTTAACGCTCATTCGTTCGTCTCGTTGGACTCGCCCCTTAGGCTGAGTTTGTCAATTTGTCTCTATCCTGTGAGCGCTAAAGTACCGCTAAAGTACAAAACGCGCGGATCCGCTGAAAATATATCATTCTCTTTCAAACCGTAAATCAGGGTGGTTGTATGGCATCGTTTCACATCACATCGCATCAACGGATTGGTGCCGGAGCGCCAGTAGTATGCCTAATAGCGGTTATAGAATTTCGGCCGCCGGAGTGCTCGAGTTGGCTTGCGAAGCTGCTCACGACAATAAGAAAACCCGCCTACAGAACAGAGCACATTCGGTTCGGTGGCAACAACTAGTTTCAGCGAGTGGAAAACGCAATCGCAAAACGGCAGCAGGTAGAAGAAGGAAAAAGTTTGTTTATACAGACTGCTTTGGTGGCAAAACCAGCCACCGTACAACACGGCGCTTTTCAGGGCCATTAAACCTTTCAAAGAAGAGTTATTAAAAGTTTTTCACAACACCAATGCATTCTAAAGTGACATAATATGACATATAATATAAACTGATTTAAAGGGTGTGTCACATCAAATTGCATCACGGAAAAAACGCTGTAGAAATTCGCCCAGTAGACCGATCCTTTTGAAAATTTTAGACAGTAAAATAAAAACTATTAAGAAACTTTTGGCATTTTCTTTTTATTCATACTTCGAGCCCAAGCCCGTATGCTCGCACCTTCCTCTTTACCCCGTCCATAAGGTTCTGTACGACGTCAGGTTGTAGTTTTTTTTTTAACAGAAATCCATTTTCTCTTGAAGTTCTTCTTCTTCTTCTTCTTCTTTAATGGCACTAACGTTCCTAGAGGAACTTCGCCGTCTCAACGTAGTATTACTTGCGTCATTTTTATTAGTACTTAGTTGAGATTTCTATGCCAAATGACACGCCTTGCAATGCATTCTGAGTGGCAAGCTCTAGAATACGCGTGATCACAGTGCAAGTCGGAGGAAATTTCTTTGACGAAAAATTCCCCCAACCAGAACGGGAATCGAACCCGAACACCCGGCATGTTAGTTATGACGCTAACCACTCGGCCACGGGAGCACTCTCTTGAAGTTCGCCTCCGATTTGACAACTTTTGGGTTCTTCCGGAGGGGCTGCTTCATAATCGCCCAATATTTCTCTATTGGGCGAAGCTCCGGCGCGTTGGGCGGGTTCATTTCCTTTGGCACGAGGGTGACCCCGTTGACTTCGTACCACTCCAACACGTCCTTTGAATAGTGGCACGAAGCGAGATCCGGCCAGAAGATGGTCGGACCCTCGTGCTGCTTCAATAGAGGTAGTAAGCGCTTCTGTAGGCACTCCTTAAGGTAAACCTGCCCGTTTACCGTGCCGGTCATCACGAAGGGGGCGCTCCGCTTTCCGCAAGAGCAGATCGCTTGCCACACCATGTACTTTGTAAACTTGGATAGTTTCTGCTTGCGAATCTCCTCCGGAACGCTGAATTTGTCCTCTGCGGAGAAGAACAACAGGCCCGGCAGCTGACGAAAGTCCGCTTTGACGTAGGTTTCGTCGTCCATTACCAGGCAATGCGGCTTCGTCAGCATTTCGGTGTACAGCTTCCGGGCTCGCGTCTTCCCCACCAAGTTTTGCCTTTCGTCGCGGTTCGGAGCCTTCTGAACCTTGTATGTACGCAGGCCCTCCCGCTGCTTGGTCCGCTGGACGAATGAACTTGACAAATTCAGCTTATTGGCGACATCCCGAACCGAACTTCTCGGATCACGTCTAAACTGCTTAACTACGCGCTTGTGATCTTTTTCACTGACGGAGCATCCATTTTTGCCGTTCTTCACCTTCCGGTCGATGGTTAGGTTCTCGAAGTATCGTGTTAGTACTCTGCTGACCGTGGATTGGACGATTCCAAGCATCTTACCGATGTCCCGATGTGACAACTCCGGATTCTCGAAATGAGTGCACAGGATTAATTCACGACGCTCTTCTTCGTTCGACGACATTTTTCCAAATTTACGAAAAATTGACAGTGAAGCATGGCCAACGTGATCTATACACTCTTATCTGATTATAAGCGAAAGCTCAAGATATAATTCCTAAAAATTAAATTTCTACAGCGTTTCTTCCGTGATGCAATTTGATGTGACACACCCTTTATTTTGTTTATGCTTGTTCTTGAACTTATTGGTGGTTGGGGTCTTTTAAATTGATCATTCAGTTTTCACAAACCCATGCATGGTTCCCGAATTAAAAGTGGCTCCAAATTACACCACATTGTATGCAGGATGACATTAACGAATTTTCTCGGTAGCAAGAACTGCTTTCTTTGGTTGATAACTGATGTTGAAAATTGACTGACGTTACATATGCATTGTATAGAAAAATGACTAAGGAGCAACATGATGAGCTATGTATTTCCTGCTGCTCTGTTCTTATTTTAAAGGATTTTAATCCGAAGGTCATCCGTCCGTGTATTTACTGTTGGTTTTTCAGAACGCTTATAGCTCGTTTATTTCTCGACAGATCGTAGAGTTCGTCTCCAAAACCTCAGTTCTTTTTCATTTTTATTTACTTTGTTTGCGAAGACTACAAATCTTACAATTCATTCGTCCCCGAAACCACAGTTTAAGGTACGGTAATGTGCTCAATAGTGAAATATATGATAGTGAACGAGCTGATGACCACCTATGCATTCCCTATCACAGCCATCATTTTGATTGTACGATATTGCATACGCCGAAAGATGCCCGGCGTTGAACATTTAATAAGTACAATGCCTTCAGAAAAAAATCAAGAATCAAGTTTGTAAAAAAAACGCAAAAACACAACACCAAAGGTTCTTTTCAGAACCCCAACATGTTCATAAAGCGTAAACAGTAAACTAATCCATTTTTCAGGTAGATAGGTAGGTATTCACGTAGGAGAAGAAAAAAAAACAAAATATTTAAAATATATATTTAGCAAAAGCTGTCCCCTTTGTATAGTCCTACGTCACTCCGGTTATGTCCCCGACATTACTCACTCGTCTTTTTAGTTTAGAAATGATGATTGGCTTGATAAAGTGCACTACACATACAACGTCCCGTCACAGTAAAGTCAACTTAAAGGAATGAAATGTCAAATATTCTCCCATGGACATCGTATTGTAGCATTCACATACACCATACCGGAAACTTTGACGCCGGCAAAATAAGTCCTAGAGAATAGTTGACGGTAACGGTGACGCTGTATGTGTAGCGCACTTAAACCGTTCATAAAACTAAACCGGTAAATTTTTGAGCGAGAATGAACTAATGTCTTCTAGAGACAGTGTTCAGACCGCTTGAAGTTCTCCAAAATTTGAAGTAAAAGTCCCTTTCTTTGTTGAATTCATTCTATATGCCTGTGGTATTTCTGCTTGGAAAAGTTTGATGAAAGCAAGTGAATGACCCCGAGACAAAAATCCTACTTCGTTTTTTTTTTTAATTTTATTTGTTTCGCCTTGCCAGCAGCTTCGTGTACCAATTTGTGAAATGAAAATGATAGTAGATTTGCAGGTGGAATAAATACGCGTCAAAAATCAAATAATTAATGAAAATGTACTTTTTTAAATCGAATATGTATTCTGTTTCGTATGATTGTATATTAGAGATTCTCAAGAAAACTATCTCACAAAGAAAGCGAGATAGTTTTCTTGAGAATCTCTAATATAGAATCATTATCAGGCACAATTTTGATTCAAAATTCACTCACAACTTGTAAAAAAAGTGTTGTTCTAAGAAACATAATGCATATTCGATTTAAAAAAGTACATTTTCAATCATTATTTTAATTTTTGACGCGTATTTATTCCACCTGAAAATCTACTATCATTTTCATTTCACAAATTGGTACACAAAGCTGCTGACACGGCGAAATAAATAAAATTTAAAAAAATCTTTTAGACTGTCATTTGATATCTGTCATAAAAAATATCGACAACAATCTGAACGATACTCTAGAAGAAAGGCATCGTTTTTTTTCCTCACTACTCATCCATGTGCAAGCGATGAAACCAGCCTTTAGCACGTGAGCTTGGGATTGGCTCTTTCTCTTCTCTTACGTAAAATTTTGTGATGTGTTCAGGAATGCTTCGTCACGTTTCGATGCGAACGATGCACATGTGTTGTATACACGAAGAGATGCTCGTGCATTATTTAGTGCTCGCGAGAGCATTAATCAAGGTGACATTTGGTGACATTTGCCTCAAGGTGACATTTGGTCAGGCCCTCTGAGATCTCGCACAGCACGTAGAAGTGCTTTGCCCTATTCAGCCCCTTATCTCACACAATCATTGCGAGCTGTGGTCAATAAATGAATGAATTGATTGGATAACTATAGCAGCGATATTCATGTGAAACAGTTCTTCATCATTGATTGTTCTACGTACCATATTACGAAGATCAAAATTTTACCACCAGAAGCACAACTTCCCCCGATAGCACCAAAGGACAGTTTGAGACAAGTACACGAGAAAGTCTCGCGAGCACTAATGCGCGAGCTTCTCTTACATGCATGCAACACATGTGAAGGCCAGAGCTGCGATTTGTCGTGAGAATCAAGTGATGGTACTCACATAAAGATAATCAACAAATTTTGTACTACGATTATCTTTGGTGACCATCCCAAAGTCAGTCCAATAGTGTGAGAAGAGTATTATCACAACACTAACGCATGGTGAACTTCTACTTGACAGTAGAAATCCGAGCTCCTTGGTGAGTGTCCTGTCGCTGAAATGTCAGAATAGTGCGACACTCAAAAGTCTAGCTGATGGTTTGGTGTTTGGCGATATTCACAACATTCGCCTCTTTGTGTTCGTTCTTCGTGACTAGGGATGCCAGATGTGAATATACAGTTTAATTTTAAATACAATTTGAAGAATATTGTGTTTTCAGGCATGTATTTTCTTTTCAACTTTTCAGACGGCCTTAACGTTTTTAGCGGCACTTCGCCGACTCTACGTAGTAATACACGTGTCATTTGTATTAGTACTTAGTTTGTGGAATAACACGCCTTGCGTATCCCCTCTATTCCGGCTCCCGATCGGGTTTGAAATTAGCAAAATGATGCATTTTGTAACCCGTTCGACTTCGATTTTTTTACCAAATTTGTTTCTCACCATTGCAAGGATACTAAATCTGCAGACATGTTCGCAATTTTACTGATATTTAATGTCCTGTCTATCCTATTGCAAACTTATATTTTCAGTTGCAGACTGTGGGGATATGGTATTTCTTCTCTTTATGACTTGATTCCCTGCGCTTAAAACCCCTTTTTTCAAACATTACTTTGCTATTCTCGCGGTTACAAAAGTATCTGCATCTAAAATTTCATCAACATTTCAGATTTTTGTCGAAGATTTTCAAAAAAATCATCTGGAATCTCTGGAGGTGATGCATTTACTCTGACAAAGGCCAACACGAAAACAACAAGTCACCAAGTATTTTTATATTATCAAATATTTTTGTGTACAATGGCTCTCTGAGTTGACCGCTACCGATCGCGCCAGCTGTCCAAACTGGACTACCACAAAACGCAAGTTGTGCATCTGATTAATCTTCGCTTCCAGGGAGACTTCCCGCATCTCATGTTATACGGTCCTTCCGGGCCAGTAAGAAAACTCGCATCATGTATCTGCTGTGGAAACTTTACCAACCGGGCGTGGAACGGCTACGAAATGAAATAATAAACTTCACAACGCCCTCGAACCGGAAGGTGGAAATCAGTACCACCAGCAGTAATTACCACATCGAGTTGAATTCATCGGTTACCGGGATATATGACAGGGTAGTCGTGTCGGATTTGATCAATCAAATTGATCCCAGCGGGTAGAGTGAATATGAGACTCGTCTTGTCCGTGGTGGATTAGCTGACCAAAAATACCCAGGATGCGGTGAGAAGAACCATTGAAAAGTATGTGTCTAGGTGCAGATTGATTTTGTGCGCTAATTCTACTTCGCGGTTACTATTTGCATTTCAGCACATTCCTTCGGAGAATTACGCTATCCTCATGCTGGAAGCTTGCAAGGTACCAGTAACCGTTCACGGTCAACTAAGAAGTACCGGAAAATGACTGGCAAATATTCCATCGAGAAACCGCCAATCAGATTGTCCTCGAACAAAGTCCACAGAAGCTGGAGGGGGTGAGCGAACGGCTATACGAGCTGCTATTTCAAGGCGTTCTATCGAATTTTATAATCTGTGGATTGGTACCGAATCTGGTTAAAAATTGCGATATGAGTCTGAAGACGCAAACATTGAATTTTGTCGGGCATTATGAACACTGGATGCAGCAAGGAAGCAAACATATATTCCAACTGGACGTGTTCGTGGCGCAGTTTGTAACACTGTATAAGAAGTTTCTCAATAAAGCCTCAATGGAAGTGGATGATTTTTGAGCGATTCTTTGAGATCGCAATTTTCTATCGTTTTATAAAAAAATGAAATTTTTGTGTTCATCTCACGTTTATTAACTAAACTTCAATAGTTCTGGTAAGGCTTAACTCTAAATAAAAAAAAACGCCTTGTCGGTTTTCAATCGGATCATTTTCATGATCCGCAAATAATTATGAAATGGTAAATTTATTAATATACTTAAATACCATTTCATTCAAATAATGGCAGCACCATGTTTATTTGAAAATTATATTTAATATAACTTTTAAAATTATGACACCATAATCTTTTTTATTATAAATGTTTGTTCATTTTAACTGCAAGAAATAAATACTCAAATACTGAAAGACAATTGTTCGAATGAATCGAATATTTAAAAATGGCCCCACGATTAATCGATAATCGAATAAATAAAAAATTTAGACATCTCTAACAACAACAACAACTTCTACTTCAACAAACAAATGTAAACCAAGGAAAGTGAAATGGAAGGTAAAACGTAATGTCGGAATTGCCGTTCGGACGTATCCCGTAAGTTTGAATTTATTTACATAGATGGTATCCAAACAACACTAAACATTGGCTACAGTTTCGTCGGCACAGTTGATTGCCGTTATGATCCAGCACAAAAAACAAAGCTGCAAATTATGCACCATGTCGGTACCATGATCAAAGCATTCCCTGAATAAATCATATCACATTAGCCGAGCCAGCTGGCGGAAGCATATGCATAAAGGTTACTAGGTTACTATTTTCAACGACAACTGTTTATTTATTATACTGCTTTAAATACCTTCGACGAAATCAAATGTAACCATACCAACGTGAGTAATAACATAAACAAATCAAAACCTTTCGTCTTGCCATTCGTCTCTTCTAAATAGTGTAAATTACGAGCCACCTGTTAATTCCACCTTCTTGATCTAAACAACCGTCGCGATTGTCAAAAATGATTGGAGCTGTCTGATCACTCACATTTCTACTACCATCATACCACGGCAGTGGAACTTCATACAAATCACTCGTCGAAAAGTGTCTCCTTTTTCACCGCTTGTTTACATCGACGAAAATATTTTTTTCCACTATGTTTCGTAGGAGAGTGTATGCATACTGACAGATTTCTACTACGAGGTGTTTAATGAAGGATGAAAGGTGGGAATGTTTATGTTTATATATGATTTATCGTACGATTTAATTGAATGCATAAAAAATGTCAACAAAACTGGGGTTAAGCACCTTTTTGAATTTGAACAAATATTGATAAGAGATTCCCAGCAATTATTGATGTTTATTGCGTGATTTGGTTACTGCGTAAGTTGTTTGAAACGAAGGTTTAGTGTAATGATTTCATTTTGAAGATTATATTCACAAACATGCAAGTATGATTAATATAAATTGCATGTATATGATGCGCCTGCCAACCCATACATGCAAACGTGGAGGCGATATGCATACATCCTAGAAAAACTTAAATCGTATAATTATCGTTTATATTACATCATATAACCCATATACATGTATATGGCCTCCAATTTCATATGCATATGCCAGTTATACACATCATACAAGTAATGTGTCTTGGATGTATGTATATCGCCTCCAATTTTAGATTTTTGACATAGGACTACGTCTTACAATAAGGGTGCCAAATCAGAAAACAGGTCACGTTTTTATGAAATAAAGTTAACGTTAATAACTATTTTTTTCTACGAACGGATTTAAACGATTTACATACCAATCAAATTGGAAATTTTCTTAGATTTTTTGTTTGATATGCTATACATCACATTCCCATAGTCTGTATATGGTTTAAATTGATGAAAATTGGAAGCATTCCTATTTTCCCATACATTTGTTCTGTCCGTTTGTGTGCTTTCCCGAACAGAGCTGTCAATAACGGGTATCTTATGCAGCCGCTAGAACAGAAACAACGAAGGGGGATAGCGGAAAGAGAAAATTTGCGAAGTAAACTCCACCATTGCATAATAAGTAAGCTGTCGCTAGCGTATAAGTATTGCATCTCCTCTGACGAAAACTCTCAGAATCTTTCTGTGCCCGAAACAACAAAGGTCGCTTATTCTGCTCGTTTTGTGTTTAATGTTTCCTCTCAAGCTGTGAACGCTAGCGAATATTTCACTGAAGTGCATCTGGCATTGCAATTAACACAACCATCCAAGTCATGGCAAAGAAGGCGAAAGAAGAGAAGAGTGCAAATGATTATAGGTCGCTTCTAAACATCGATGTATGGTTTTTTGTGTGTTGCTCGTTTTCGTTGCGCGAAACATAGAAACTTAGAGAAACTTTGTTGACAGTTTTGACCGAGAGTCGAGAAACGATTTTTCATAAACGGTCATTCTCGCGATGTTTCGCACTGCAACTGTGTGCATATGTTAGACGCGTGTTTGATGCTTTTTGAATGACGATGCACTTTTTCTTTTTCTTTTGAATTATAGACACTTGAAACTCAGACAGTTCATTCGTCTTTGATGGCGATGCACGGAAGATGCCTCTCGTTAATATTCAGTGCAATGCGTGCATTGATATAAAGAAACAAATTGCGACATGTGACCAATTAGTGTATTGTTCTCGCAAAGGCAAAAAATGATCGTTGCTTCTCGAAATGATTCTACAAAACTACGTAAGCCATTAAACCTTTTCAAAGTCCCCGGAACTTTTTACTAAAATGTTATTTATTGAATTTCGACGTATTCGCAAATAATATTCGAAATGATAAACCATCAAATTTCAAATGAAAAAAGATTGCGTAGTCCTATGTTCTAAGCGGTGGTATCTCCGATACAACCCCTCGAATCTTTTACGATTTAATGTTTGCTGGGCAGGCCCGAAGGCAATTTTAAATTGTTAAAATATGAATGAAATTTTTTACTTCATGTTATTTGATTACTCAAAACATGTAGTACTGAACTTTATTTAACCATTTCTACTTTGCGATATTTCCACTAAAGCACAATAAACAAACAGTAATGACGTATCCGATTGCAACTCTTTCGTATCATATGTATGATCTTTAATTGCCCTAAAATCATATTTCAGATAGCCATACGAGATAGCTGCGGCTTGATAATCCAAACAACCGGAGTTCAAATCCCATCGGAGCATTTTTACAACCGTCGACACCACTCATATCAAACATTTATATCCCTAAAAGTCAATTGATTAATTCCTTTTTGTACAAACATAAATGTTTATAAAGGTTCTATATACATACAAAAATGGTGATTCCCCAGGCCGAACATTTTACTTTAATATTTTCCGCCATTTTTTTATGGCAGTGATGAATCGTATATTCGTATGACAACAGACTTATTATGTTATTAGGTATTGCCTAATAACCTTGCATGTACAGTAGTGGGACACAAATAATTGGACATTTTCATCTCTAATTGGATATTTTGTAAACATCGAGTTTGGTACCCAAAGTATGGCCCCAGATTGAAAGTTGCCACCAGATGTCGACATTGTACCACTATCATCGTGAATGTCCGATTACAGGCCAATCACCTCTAATGCGACACTGAGTAGTGCCTCGGTATGTCGAGGATTAGATGTAACTTACTGTACATGCTCTTTGGGCGCATCATATACTACCCAAAATATCAGATATTCGATGCTCTATATACGATTTAATGTTTGCTGGGTTGGCATACTTGGCAACTTGGTTTGTCAAGTTCATAATCTCATGTTTACAGTTTTGAGTTAAGTGCAATTGAATGACGAAGTGGAACTAATTTATTTTTGTCACTATGTTTATCAGAACGCAAAAGACCGGCAAACAGATAATCTTTCGTTCTTAAAAGTTAAAAATAAAAAAAGCAACTTTAACTTTCACTTTTCTTGAAACCGGAAATATTCGGACTTAAAAATAATTTTAAAAGTAATATTCCAAATATACATGTATTTACAAAAATCTATAACAATTATTATAATTATCAAGAACGTTTTCCGCCATTCGTTTTTTGATTGTCTGTAGTAAATTGTATATACGCATGACAATAATCGTACTAGATGTGCATGTATGTATTGTATTCATCCATCCAAGCATCGTGAGAACTGTTGCAAGTGGAAAATAAATGTGTGCGTTGCCTATGATGCGAACATAAATAACAATATAATACAGTAATTTAAATTTGATACGACATGCCGAGGCACCAATCAGTGTCGCTTTGGAGGCGATTTTGGTCTGTAATTGAACATTGGCGATGTGAGTGGTACAGTGTCTACGTCTGGTGGCAACTTTAATGTGGCGCCATAATTTGGGCCCCGAACTCGATGTTTACAAAAATGTTCAATTAAACGTGTCACATTACAGGTCTGTCCAATAATATAAACGTCGCATTAAATGTAACTTACTGTATATAAACAATATTTATTCCCAGCTGTTTTGAGGCACCTCGCACAAATTGACAATATCATTCAGTTGTCAGTGCAAGTCGGAGCAATTTTTAGAGTGTAAAAAAAGTTCACTGTTTACATAAAAGCAATCTCGAATCGGTCCCACTTTTTTGCTTGAAGTTACTATCCCCTGATCATACGCCACAACCACCGCTCTCGTAACGTAAAGTTGTAAACAGAGCGATCGGCAGTGAGAGGCATTGGAACCAACCGTCATTTGGTTAGGTGTCAGAAACAAAAGAGTGAGTATCACTACTGAATATTTGGATCTCACGTGCCGTGAGAGGAATTGAGTGACTATGGTCAGCTTTTTTGTGACATTGACGGTGATGGATTGCAGCTCTGGTGAAGGCTCATGTTGAGGTGCAACGAGGTATTCTTGAGCACATCTCAATATTTTACGAAAGAGAAGAAAAGGAGCCGAGCTCACGCTCGTGTGCTAAAGCCCGGTCTCATCGCTTGCTCATGAAGGGGTTGTGAGGAGAGGAAAATCAATACTTGTCTCTCGAAATTTAGGCGCGCGCACAGGAAGTCTGAGCACCTCTCAATATTTCACGAAAGAAAAGACGTAGAGCCAGCGTTGCCAATGTTCCAGTTTAAACTGGATTCTTCTAGTTTTTTTTCTCTCGATCCAGTTATCCAGTTGAACCCCAAAATCTTCCAGTTTTTTGGAATATCGTCCAGTTTTATCCAGTTTTTCATATGTGTGCCCTAGTTTTATCCATTTTATGTAAAATAAAGTTACAATGATAAATATTATCTGTCCCTCCCTCTTCCTATCCCTTATGTAAATTTATTTTCTGATATTTATCAGTCGACCTTGGATGGATCTCTCTTTTCTGTGGCAGGCGAGGTTGTAATTCGGTTCTTTCCATTTTGTTCAATCCATCGGCGTTTTGTCGAAAATTCCAAAACGAAGAGCTTTCCCGAATGGTGGAAACTTATTAAACTACTTTGAAAACAGGGTATCACTCAATTGTTAATTTTATGTAACAGCCTACCCAAGAATCAATGTGCTACACTGTGTTTCAATTTATATAAATATCGGATGTTCCAAACCATTCTGAAGTTCAGACCAATTGAACTACCATTCCATTCGCGACTGGTACAATGTTCATAGAAAGGAAACTTACCCAAAATAGTTCATAGAGTCCGCGTGCTATGCTGGCTCTGAGTTTATATAAACATCAGATGTTATAGATCCTCCAAAACATTCTGAAGTTCAGAAGGTGATAGAGTAAATGGCTTCCATTGACTTTAATTGATATGAGTATAAAACCCAAGTAACCTTGCTTCCGTTTACAACAAATGGATATTAGTTTCTCATAGTCACTCAAAGGAATTTAATTAATTAATTAATTTAATTCAATTAATGCAAACAAACTCCCCTAAAAAGCTAATGCATACTTATGCACGTGAACCATAGTGTATATTTTGCAAGAAAGCATACTATGTATATTTTTTCAAAAGTACTTTCTCGAGCTAGAGGAAATATTTAAGGGCCCCTCATCTTGATCTTGATACCGAAATTTGGTTTGCACAAGCCTAATATAAGATGTAAATTAGCAATGAATAATACAAAAAAAAATTGAGAGAAATAGCTTCTCAATACCAAAATTTTATAATTTCAATACCAAAGTTTTTATGGATTTTATGAAGCGATAAATACGAAACTCTTCAAGTTTTGCCCAAATAAAACTATCCCTCAAATATTGTTTCACGATAATTACAGTTACAGTTTTACGAGCTACATATAAATACTACACAAAGCATAAAAAAATTATTTTTCTCAAGCATCGTAATGGGTAACAAATCAATTTAGATAAATCATAGCCGGTCTTCTTAAGACAAAAAGGTTTCACAGGATCCAGTTTTCTTCCAGTTTTTTTAAGAGCAATCTTCCAGTTTTTTCAAAAATATTATTGGCAACCCTGGGTAGAGCCAATCCAAAGCTCGTGTGCTAAAGCCAGATCGCATTGTGAGGTTGTGAGGAAGAGGAAGGTTGCATGATGATTTGAGCCAAAATTCTCACGAAATCATTCAACTGTTTGTAGTGATATCTAAATTTTTCATTTATTCGATTATCGATTAATCGTTGGGGCATTTTTCAATATTCGATTCATTCGAATAATTGTTTTTCAATATTCGATTAATCGAGCGAATATTTATTTCTTGTAATAATCACGTATCACGTTGTCATTCTGGTCACGTGGTCTATCGGGTTGTCGATGTTAAATGGTTGGATAGAAAACTGTTGGATAAAAAAATTATATAGCCTAATTCTTAACCTAAAAATGCATTAACCTTCAGAAAAATTCCTTCTTTCATCAATCGCGATTACAGTGGCAATTATTCGATGTATTCATTTTTTGATTTTAAATTATCCGATACAAAATTACTCGATTATAATATCAGTTAGGCCTTGTTCTCACTGCAGCGGGCCGTCAACGTGGCTTGGGCGGGGCGTGTGATACTTACGATTAATCGTGTGTGTTCAAAAAAGTGTTCATTCTGCCTGAAAATCAATTACAGTAGAACCCCGATTATCCGCGGAATAGTCGGGCTAGATCACCGCGTATAACGAAAATCGCGGATAACGCAATAAAGGACTAAAAGTGAGGTGCAAGCAGGGGAAAAAAATATTTTTAAGCATGAAAACCATGTTTTATCAATACAGAAAATATTGAACTATCCATCTGTATGGTCGTGTACATCAGTGATCAGATAATGTGAAAGCCATGATCAAAACAAAAGAGCATGAGTCTACCACTCACTGACAAATTTCGGGAAGGTTTATAGATTTACTAAGGAACTCGTAGTCGCGAATCATCCGCTCGGAAAATCGAGGTTCTACTGTATTATCTCTTAGGGCGATTACACATTATCCGGTTTCAGCCGGACCGGTTTCAAAAAGCGCCGCTGGGTTTAGACGGATAACCGGATAAAGTGCGATTCACATACAACATCCACGTCACGTTCACGTTCCGTCCCGTCACGTTGCGTCAATTATTCTTCCAAGCAGCTTTTATGCAAACATTCACATACATACTTCGACTTGCCGTTGCTGGTGTATGTGAATGCTTCAATAGGAATTGCATGGATGAATAATTGACGCAACGTGACGTGACGGAACGTGATCGTGACGTGGATGTTGTATGTGAATCGCGCTTAACAATGTGAAAGAGATCTCGCGCTACACAAAACCGTACATCTTTCACATACACATACATGCATTTGTTTATACAGTGGTTTGACAGGTAAATATTGCTGCAAATATTTCTGCTACATGCAGCTAATTGCTGTTGGCCCAATTTGCCCAATTGTTCTTGTTGCCTGTGGTATAGCGCACCGAGCTGATCGTGCCCGTGTTTATTGAATTCCTACTATTGTTTATGAGCAGCTGATTAGGGCATTCACCCTCTCATGATGTGCCTTTTGAGGGTGATTTTGGGGATGGGTCATGAACAAGATTGCATATGGGATATCGTGGAACCACAGCTGCTGCGGCAACCACGAGCCTGCTCAAATTGGCGACATAAGACTCATTACAGAATACGTTCGCAAACCTTTTCCGTAATTCGCAGAGTACAAATTTTCATCTTAGGCACATATGGTTCTACAACGGTTCCCACAACAACGGCAATGTAAATTTGCAATGGTAAATGAACATGAAAAACTTATTGGACAAAAAGTCGGCCGTCATCAACAGTATTACAAAAACTAACTTTTGTCCATACACAGTAATATGATTTATTCCACACGCTCTGTTGCCACATATTTTTTCAACAGTCTCGAGAACACGGTTAGATAAAAGTGTACAACTTTATGAACCAATAATAATAACATTTCGTAACAAACTAGGGGAACTACTTATTTATATGCATTATGTGTTTTCTTCATGTAATTATCATGCAATTTGCAAAAAATCATTCTAGAATATTTTTTTTATTTCACCATTGCAGTAATTATCTTTGCGATTCAAATTACATCATACTTTTCCTTCAAATACTATCTCATTGCTGCTTCCGCAGATCCTTGTTCAGAAACACACTCAGCCGCAATTCCTCGAGCATCAATGCACGGCTATTAATACGAGGATCCTGGGCGAAGAACGACCGAATCAGATATGCCAACAACTGGGTGATTTCGTTCTGACAGAGCCGATGCTTCAGCGTCGGGCAGAGGAACATCTTGATCACCGAGCACAGATCGGACAGTTCGGGTTTAAGTTTCTCGAGCCGAGTCGCGGCCACCTTATCATCGATCGTGTTCCGGGTCAGGTCGAACTGTAAGGTATACCAAATGGGAACACTAGATGAGCGAACTATTTTGGTGTGTTCAAATTAACAAAAACTCACCTTCACATTCAGCTGGATGAAGTCACTCAAAATCTATCCCTTGATGAACCAGTTCAACATTTGTTTAACATCCTCGAACTCGTTCGGTACCGATTTCAAATGAGGAAAGTTGCTGTGAGCTAAACAAAAACAGAAGTTAATTTAAGAGCTCGATTAATTCGTCAGCCTGCGCCTGTGATCATTGCTTCGCTTTGAGCAGAAACTTTCATCACTGAAATTTTCCACTGCAGCTAAATTAAGAAGCGAAATAAAAAACAAAAACAGGAGGTGGGTTATATCTATGGTATAACCGCAAGGGTGACGTAGGACTATCGTTGATTCAGAGATCATTTGTTTGAAGTTGAATCTAAATTCATTCTGAATGAATGAATATTTGGGGGACTTCGAAAACGAGAGCGTTACGTTGGAGGCACAAGGTTTTATGCATCCAATATTGGATACGGAAATATCCTACTGAATATTTATATAATAATCTTCAGAAGCTATCCTGTTAATTGCGATTGATTGAAAAATCACAAAACCAAGTGTATTTGGTCACGGTGTTACTGTTAGCAGAGTAAAAACGCTAGGACAGGCGGCTCGGACAGCTAAATGAAAACACGACTGTACGATAGCTAACACAAGAAAGAATTTATTTTCTCTTTTATTACACAGCGGAAGTAATGATAAATGTCAAAACGGACAGTGTTGCCTACACGAGACAGATTGAAATAAAAGCTGTCAGTCGTACCGGGGGGGCTTCAACACTCCTCCTCAACAATGGCTGGTTTGACTCCTATCGCCTCTCTTAACTTCTTCAACTTCACCGCTTGCAACGGTTTAGTCAGTAGATCGGCCTCCATCTGCTCAGTAGGACAGTACTGCAGCTGCACGACTTGCTCACGAACCAGGTCCTTCACGAAGCTGTACTTCGTGTCGATATGCTTCGATTTCTTCTCGTTTCGATCTGCTTTCGTTAAAGCTATGCAGCTTTGGTTGTCCTCCTTTACGACTATAGGTAAAACAAGCTTTTCTCCTACATTCTCGATCAGCTTTCGTACCCATTGCAGTTCTTGAAGACACTCCGCTAATGCTACATATTCGGCTTCAGTGCTCGACAATGCAACGCACTTTTGTTTGTGACAGCCCCATCCAATTGTTCCGCCACGAAATTTGAACAGGTATCCGGAGCTTGATTTGCGATCGGACACATCACCGGCCCAATCCGCGTCCACAAAGCACTCCAGCTGCTCATCGGTGCACCCCAGACAGAGCTCAAGGTCAATCGTTGACTTGAGGTAGCGCAATACTCGTTTGGCCTCGTTCCAATCAGCTTCAGTTGGCATCTGGACACGTCGTCCCAAGATAGAGGTTGCGATTGAAACGTCGGGTCTAGTACTCACGGCAACGTACAACAAAGCGCCAATGAGGCTCTGGTACTGTTCCACAGATTCCAGGTTCTTGCTCCTCTCCTCCATTTGTTGAAGGAAGCCGGGATCCATTGGCACTTTCGATGGTTTAGCTTCACTCATGCCAAATTTCTCTAGAAGACGAAACAAATAAGCCTTCTGGTTGAGCCGATACTGTCTTGCTTCTAAATGGACTTGGATTCCCAAAAAGAATTTCAGGTCTCCAATTACCGTTATCCTGAATTTTCCGGTCAAAACTTTGACGATATCTTCAAATTCGCTATTTGTTGCACAAATGACGATAATGTCGTCAACATAAATTAATAGAAAACAGTACGAACCTGCCGTCTCTCTTATGTATAGACACGGGTCAGCTTTCGATGGATGGAAACTCATACCCTTGAGGACCTCGTCAATTCGCTTGTTCCATACTCGAGCGGCCTGTTTAAGTCCGTACAAGCTGCGCTTCAGCCTGCAAACCTCGTCCTTATTTCCATTTTCGTAACCAGGAGGCTGTCGCATGTAGATTTCCTCCTGAATATGCCCGTAAAGATACGCCGTTTTTATGTCGATGTGTTTAGTTAACATTTTTCTCGAGCTGGCCACTGTCAGCATCATCCGGAACGTTATCTGCTTGACTACGGGTGCGAAAACTAAATCATAGTCTGACCCGAACTTTTGGCAAAAACCTTGTGCTACCAAACGAGCCTTATAGCGCACAAGTTTGCCATTTTCGTCCACCTTGCATTTATAGATCCACTTGCATCCGATAGTCTTGCGATGCGGTGGAAGTTCTGTAAGCTCCCAGGTTTCGTTCTCTCGATGCGACTGTATCTCCTCGTCCATCGCCGATTTCCATTCGGCACATTGCGGGCTAGACATGGCTTCACGATACGACCGTGGTTCAGATATGTTTTCCTTCACTAGACGCGCTCCATTCTGATAACGAACCGGTAAAACACCAGCTGTGGATCTCTCTGAACGACGCAATGGTTGTCCCTGCGTTTCTTCTACCACTGTAGCGTTTTCCTCGTCATCATTTTTCCTGAGAACATGCAGTAAATCGCCTTCACCGGAATCATCGTCAGACCATCCCTCTTCCGCATCGTCCCATCCGTGGAACTCGTCTTCCTCGGATTTAACATCGTCAGAGTCTTCAGTCGGCTTCGAGAAATCCTCCAACTTCCACTCGATATTCTCCGCAATAGATGAACTTGACGGGTTCACCGACCGCTGTTGGCTTTCGGGTGGATTCTCCTCCTGAAGATTGTCCTCTATTGATTTGTCATCAAACTCCAAAAATCGAACGTCGCGACTAATTTTGATTTCTCCGGTACGTATGTCCAACATCCGGAACGCCTTATGCTGTGACGAGTAGCCCACAAACTTCATTTTGACTGCTTTTACATCCAACTTCTTGCGTTTCACGGAAGGAATCAAAACGTAACCACTGCATCCAAACATCCGCAAGTGGTTCAGATCTGGCTTTCGTCCATGCCAGATTTCGTACGGCGTTCGTGCTACAGCTGCCGATGGTAAGCGATTTTGCAGATAGCATGCAGTATTCACCGCCTCCGCCCAGAACCGGGTATGCATACCTGCGTCCAATAGCATGCACCGTCCCATTTCACACAGTGACCTATTCTTCCTCTCCGACACACCGTTTTGTTGTGGAGAGTACGCCGCCGTATATTCCGCCTTGATGCCTTCGTCCGCATAGAATCGCCGGAGAGCCTTGCTGGAATATTCACCACCTTGGTCGGACCGAATAACCCGAGGCTTTCGACCGAATTGATTTTCAACCATCCTCACGTACTCCCGGATCCGATCTTCTACCTCCGATTTTTCCTTCAAAAAATAGACGTACGTGAATCGACTATGGTCGTCTATCATTGTCACGTAATAACGAGAACCACCAGGCGTCACCGTATCCATCGGACCGCAGACGTCTGTGTGAATAATATCCAGTACATCTTTCGAAGTTTTCTCCGCTACTTTTGGAAACGACGGGCGAGACATTTTTCCCCGAATACAACACTCGCATGTTACACGGATACCGCAATCAACCACTGTAATACCCGTTGCTAAATCATTTCGCTTTATTTGTTTAAGTGTTTCCGGATCTCGATGGCCCATTCGGCGGTGCCACGAGTGCTGACAATCCTTTGTGTGTTGCTTGGTTTCAATTTTCATCACTTTTTCACTAGCCACACGTAACCAATACATGTCCCCGATCTTATCACCGACCGCGACGATAGTGTGAACGTACACCAATTTGCAACCGGATTCCTCGAACACTACTCGAACACCTTTCGACGTAAGTTTGCTAACCGAAATCATATTGCCCTCCAAAGTGGGAACGTACAAAACACCATGTAACGTAAGCTTAATCAATTCTCCTACGTCATTCACGCACTCGATAAGGCAATCACCTGTGCCTTCAACGCGAGCCTCGTTGCCATTCGCGACGGTGACACTCGAACGCGAACATTCCAAACGAATAAACGCCGATTTATCACTGCACATGTGTGACGTGGCACCCGAATCGATCAGCCACGGACACGCACTGTTATTCACATTTTCCCGTACCGTGAACGCAAACGATTTTTCATCGTTTTCCCGCACTTTGCGCACTTTCTGCTCGGGCTTCGGCTTATTTTTCTTCTTTCCGCCATCTTCACCACTGTTTCTCTGCGACAGAAACTCCTTGCAGCTCCGCTTTTTGTGACCAGGTTTCCCACAAAAGTAACACACAGCAGCCGCCATTTTATGTTCGTTGCTAGCTTTCAGCACACGCTCTTCTGAAACTTTTTCGCCGTACAATTTTTCACTCTCATCGATGAGCTTCGATTTGACCAGCTCCATCGTGAGTTCCTCGTCCGACCGGCTCTCCAACGCTGTGGTGAGAGCATCAAAAGCTTTTGGAAGACTACGCAAGATCATCGCCACTTGCATATACTGCGATAATTTTTCTCCGGAATTCTCTAAACGAGAGTAAAGCTCCTCCATTCCGTATAGAAACATCTCCATACTTTCGCCTTCTGTATAATGCGCACTACAAACTTCCTTCAGCAACGAAACTTTTCCTGTTAATGTCGCTTTCTGATGGTGGACTTTTAACGCATCCCACGTGCTTTTCGCCGTCGTTTTCGTCATGATGAGATTGTGCTGGTTATCCTCTACCAGCAGCGCGATTGTTGCTCTCGCCTTCGAATCGCCCTCTCGCCAAGCGTCGGTGACCGGATCCGGCGCAACTCCCGGGTCAACGTAATTCCACGTTCCCTCGCGCATCATCAGCATCTGCACTTTAAACGACCACGACCGATAATTCCGATTATTCAATCGGATAACGTTTACTTTCGAAAAATCCATAGTTTTTCCTCAATGTAAAAAGTCTAACAACGACGCACTTTTACCCGAAAAACTTAATTTTCTACTAGAAACGGACACTTTCTTGAATATAGTGCTGGGCCCATAACCTGTTAGCAGAGTAAAAACGCTAGGACAGGCGGCTCGGACAGCTAAATGAAAACACGACTGTACGATAGCTAACACAAGAAAGAATTTATTTTCTCTTTTATTACACAGCGGAAGTAATGATAAATGTCAAAACGGACAGTGTTGCCTACACGAGACAGATTGAAATAAAAGCTGTCAGTCGTACCGGGGGGGCTTCAACAGTTACATGGATAGAAAAAATTAAAATAAACTCTTTCACATGAATGTAATTTCAAATTCCCAGAGGAACTGGCAGATTATTTTCAGTAACGATTAGATATTTCTACATTTTCCTCGATACTGGAAGCCCACCAGTGGTTAATGCTAACTCGATAACCATCTGTTAATAGCACTTGATTGAAACATATTTGGTCACAGTGTTGCATGGATAGAAAACATCAAAATAAACTCTTTCACATGAATGTAATTTTAAATTCCCAGAGGAGCTAGCAGATTATTTTCCGGATCTTTCTCGATGCTGAACGGCATCCAAACGGAAAGAATTCCGTGCGTGTATGTGTGTGTAGCGGCTGCTTCCATGGTCACCTTCTCTTCTCCTGAAGGATCGGCTTCTCAGTGCTCCTCACAGTTTCAAACAAGCCGTCCAGCACCCTCAGCAACGATGTTGTCTTGTCGATGTCCTCACGAAAAATGAATGCGTCTCACCACCAGAATATCGCTTAAGTATGCTTTTTGTGCGTGATTGAATCGAGAGAAGGCGTGGTTTACGATGGCAATTTGGAAGGCAAACTAGAGGGGAATGAACTCTCTGAGCTCGGAACTTTCGGCGATTGAGCAATAATCGATTGCGGGCGCATACAATATTGGGTACGGAAATATCCTACTGACGGAGAAGAATAATCTTCAGAAGCTATCCTGTTAATTGCGATTGATTGAAAAATCACAAAACCAAATGTATTTGGTCACAGTGTTACATCGATAGAAAACATTAAAATAAATTCTTTCACATGAATGTAATTTTAAATTCCCAGAGGAACTGGCAGATTTTTTTCAGTAACGATTGGATATTTCCACATTTTCCTCGATACTGGAAGCCCACCAGTGGTTTATGCTAACTCGATAAACATCTGTTAATAGCACTTGATTGAAACATATTTGGTCGCAGTGTTACATGGATAGAAAACATTCAAATAAACTCTTTCACATGAATGTATTTTTAAATTCCCAGAGGAACTGGCAGATTATTTTCCAGATCTTTCTCGATGTTGAATGGCATCCAAACGGAAAGAATTCCGCGCGTGTATGTGTGTGTATATGTGTGTAGCGGCTGCTTCGAGATCTTCCCGGGAAACCGTTTGTGGCATCACTCTTCTCCTGATGGATTCCCTTCTGGCCTAAGGTGCACAAACAGGCTCTTGGTGACACCGTTCATCCGCGCTTTCATGATAAATGAAGAGCTTCACCACAACAGCGACAACATGCTCCAATCGCTGTTCAATTAGAACTGAGTGGATTTCCGAGCGGCGCTCGCTTATATACCGATTGGTGATTTCAATAGCCTGTTTTGAAAGCAAATTTAAGACTATTGAAACATATTTTTGGATCAGAAAGTAACAAGTATAGAACGCGTATACATTTTATCTTTCGAATGAAGTGTTTATCATACCATTTCGTTCAGTTGTTTAGGAGCTATTAACTTCCAAAATCTCGGTCTCCGGCGTAACTCTTTCGTTTTCGAAACTTTTTGCACCCCGGTATAGAAATGAAAGACGTAGTCCTACGTCAAAATTCAGTGTCCATACCACAAAATCAACAAACAAACGTCAAATGGCACACACATACTAATATATGGGGCGAAAAATTGCCTGAATTGTACTAATACTAACAGACATGAAAAACAACTGTCAATTCGCGTGGAGGTTCGTGCTCCGCTTTTGGGAAATGATAGTGATAATTGATTTTCGGGTGCAGTTAACACATATTTAAAAATTAAAATTATGAATGAAAATTAACATTTTCTTATATAATATGTTCTTAATGCAATAGAGGTACACGTTCTTTTGCAAGTGATGAAAACCCCCTGAACAAGAATTGTGTTTGATAATAATTTCATATTACAATGATGAGTTTTAGTGACAATATCAAGAAAATTATACAAAAATGGTTAAGTAAGAATCAGTATTATGAGTTTCAAGTGATCACATAATATAAAGTAAAAATTTGAACAATTTAACTGTCTTAAGGTCTGATATTCTCATAGAGAATGATTTACTTTCCCAAACCGGTGTCTGTACCAGACGTCGACACAATACTACTGTCATCGAGTATAATGCTTGTCCGGTCACCGGACATTGCAGTCGCAGTGGACGGCTGCATCACGGCGCCGTGAAGAGGTTGGTACGGTCGAAATTTGCTATTTGGGATTCTAACCGGTCCGGCGGAAACCGGATAATGTGTAATCGCCCTTACTCTTACCTAAACTTGTAAACAAAGCTCAATTCGCGTTGACGGCATTGGGCTTCATTTACCAGTTTAGGGGAGCGTAAAAGATAATGATTGATTTTCAGGATAAAACTACAGCGGCCTTACGTTTTTTTCTCTGGGTTTGTATCGATTAATCGACGTAAATTATTCGTTCGCTTCGATTATTGGTTGCGAAGTATTCGTTCGAATAATAATCGATTTCTGTAGGAAGTACTCGATTAATCGATTAATCGAACGATTATCGGGGATCACTACCAGAGAGCAGTCGCATTCAAGTAGTTCACAAAAGCAGTAATATTTTCAGGGAAATTTTGATTATACTCTCACAACATACACACCGACACTGAGAGCCTTCGAAACATCAACATCGTAACGTTAAAATAATGAAACTTCGTTTGTTTCCATGAACGTGGGGGAGTGAAAGTGGCACATGGAAATATCGCTTTCATCCGTCTTTTTCGACGTGATTTCACGAATATTCACTGCTCGCTATCACATTAGCCTCATATTCAGCAGGAACTCTAAAAAATGTACGTTTTGAATTGATAAATTACCTCCTGAAAATAGCATTTTCACATGGATGCGGTGGGCAATCAAAGATAAACACAACGACTCACGTCACTATTTGAGAAATAGTTAGGCGTCGTGGCTTGGGCGGGACGTGTGATACTTACGATTAATCGTGTGTGTTCTTACCGATGTGTTCACACCAGGCTGACGTGTCGTGAGCGTGGTTTTGGCGTGTGGCTGGCGTGCAAACGAAAGCACTTCACGCCGGCGATATTTGTACTTCTCCGCTTCTCTCTTACATATGTTTGTTTGTAGTAGTGACATAATTTTAATTTTTCGCGTTTTTTTTATTTTTACGTTTTTCACCGTCCGATTTTTGTCCCGGATACGTCCAACGATTCTGGAATATTTAAAAATAAACCAATTTTAATTTTTTCATACAAAAACAAACATTGACAATTTGTATAAAACACGCCGAAGACACGCCGCTGGCACGGTGCAATGTGAGTGAATTAAAATATCGTTGCGAGAAGTGAACACGCCCCGCTCACATGGAAATATGGAAATATCGCCTTCATCCGTCTTTTTCGACGTGATTTCACGAATATTCACTGCTCGCTATCACATTAGCCTCATATTCAGCAGGAACTCTAAAAAATGTACGTTTTGAATTGATAAATTACTTCCTAAAAATAGCATTTTCACATGGATGCGGTGGGCAATCAAAGACAAACACAACGTCTGACGTCACTATTTAAGAAATAGTTAGGCGTCGTACACAAATTACGTAACACTAAAAATCCGGATTTTGGACCCCCTCCCCCCTACGTAATGTAATTTCCTATCTCTAATACACAGAAAGTAACGCAACCTCGACCCCCTCCCCCAACTTATCGCATTACGTAATTTGTGCACGACGCCTTATGGCAGCGCATGTTATGTCGCTCGAAACTCTACCATCTTCATTATCTTTTTTCCAGGACATTGATGCCAAATAATGTCTTGAAGAGGAACATCGACTGGCAAAAATTTGCAACGGCGGTAACAATTGGTGTCGAATCAATAGATATACTTCCACCATTGGAAGAATATCGATTCTTCGTCGATTTATTGTATAAAAGCTCACTGGAAGCACAAAAAAGAAAAGTTCCAAGTGCTTCATTTAAAAGAAAACCAGCCACTCCTGGCTGGGACGATGAATGCACAAAATTGTATTTGAAAAAATCTGATGCTTTCAAAGCTTTTCGCAGACATGGAACATCCACACACTTCGAGGAATATTCAAAGCTTGAAATACAGCTGAAACAATTAGTTAAAGCAAAAAAACGCGGTTACTGGCGCAATTTCATCGAAGGCCTTTCTCGTGAAACCTCAATACGTACCTTGTGGAGGGTAGCTCGCAACATGCGTAACCGCTCATCTACCAACGAGAGTGAAGAATACTCCAACCGATGGATATTCGATTTCGCTAAAAAGGTCTGTCCAGACTCAGTTCCAGCCCAACATATTCTTCGAGAAACGTCTCCAAGCGGTGGACCTCTGGACAGACCATTCTCAATGCTGGAATTTTCTATGGCTCTTCTTTCATCGAACAACTCTTCACCCGGAAGCGATATGATTAAATTCGTTCTTCTAAAAAATCTTCCCCATATCGCGAAAAGACGCTTGCTAGACTTATTCAATACTCTACTAGAAAACAATATTGTGCCACCCGAATGGAGACAGGTCAAAGTGATAGCAATTAAAAAGCCTGGCAAACCAGCGTCTGACCATAACTCATACCGTCCGATTGCTATGCTCTCGTGCATTAGAAAATTGCTGGAGAAAATGATCCTTCGAAGACTCGATCAATGGATCGAGACAAATAATTTGCTATCAAGTACACAATTTGGGTTTCGCAAGAGCAAAGGAACAAACGATTGTCTAGCGTTGCTTTCTACAGATATTCAACTGGCCTTTACGCACAAGGAGCAACTGGCTTCAGTATTTTTGGATATTAAGGGAGCTTTTGATTCAGTTTCCATAGAAATTCTGTCAGACAATCTGAACAGATGTGGACTTCCTGGAATTTTGAATAACTTCTTGTACAATTTGTTGTCAGAAAAGCAAATGAACTTCACCCTTGGACAGCTGACAACTTCCAGAAATAGTTATATGGGTCTACCCCAAGGCTCATGTCTCAGCCCCCTTCTTTATAATTTTTATGTGAAATATATTGACAGTTGTTTGGCAGAACAATGCACGCTAAGACAACTTGCAGATGATGGTGTGGTTTCCGTCAGAGGTCCCCATGCCGAAAACTTGCAAAGACCATTGCAAAATTCCCTAGATAACTTGTCTTCTTGGACAAGGAACTTAGGGATAGAATTCTCGCCGCAGAAAACAGAACTGGTAGTGTTTACTCGAAAGCGGGCCCCAGCCCAATTGCAACTTAAGCTTTTGGGGAGAAACATTACCCAATCATTGACCTTCAAGTACCTTGGTGTCTGGTTTGATTCAAAATGCACTTGGAATACCCACATTACGTATTTGAAGCAAAAATGTCAAAAGAGGGTCAACTTTCTCCGCTCGATTTGCGGCACGTGGTGGGGAGCTCATCCGGGAGATCTCATAACGCTTTATAAAACAACTATTCTATCTATTCTGGAGTATGGCTCTTTCTGCTTTCTCTCAGCAGCTAAAAGTCACCTTCTAAAATTGGAACGAATTCAATATCATTGTCTGCGTATAGCTCTCGGCTGTATGCACTCAACGCATAACATGAGTCTCGAGGTTCTGGCAGGAGTAACTCCTCTACAGAACCGATTCTGGGAACTTTCTCTCAGAATACTGGTGAAATGCGGTATCACGAACACACTTGTGATTGAAAACTTTGAAAAAATTCTTCATCTAAATATACAATCTCGGTTTATGAGAATTTATTACCACTATATTTCGTCAGATATTTGTCTTCCATCGTTTACTCCAGATCGTGCTCACTTCACCATCAGCAGTTCCTCAATTGAATACGATCTGTCGATGAAACAAGCAATACTTGGGATTTCAGATCAGCTTCGACCAACTTTCATTCCCCGTATTTTTAACCGAAAGTACCAAAAAGTCAATTGCATGAAAAGATACTTCACTGATGGGTCTCGCCTCAATGGATCCACTGGCTTCGGTGTTTTCAATGAAAATTCAAGCGCCTTCCGTAAACTGCAGGAACCTTGTTCCGTTTATGTTGCTGAGCTGGCAGCAATCGACTTCGCATTGGGGATGATCTCCAACAAGCCTGCAGACCATTACTTCATTTTCTCGGATAGTCTCAGTTCGCTTGAGGCTCTCCAGTCGATGAAAACTAGTAGGCACCCATCTTATTTCCTCACAAAAGTGAGGCAGCAGATGAGTGCACTGATCGAAAGATATTATAAGTTAACCTTTGTATGGGTCCCCTCTCATTGCTCAATTCCTGGCAATGAGAAGGCGGACACTCTCGCAAAGGTGGGTGCCCAGGAAGGCGAATTGTTTGATAGACAGATTTCATACGATGAATTTTTCCAATTACTGCGTCAGAGTTCCCTCTTGAGTTGGCAAACCGATTGGGACACTGGAAGTCTTGGGCGGTGGTTATATTCAATTATTCCAAAGGTTTCTTCGAGAGCGTGGTTCAAAGGTTTGGACTTAAGTCGTGACTTCATTCGTGTAATGAGTAGACTTATGTCCAACCACTACTCGCTAGATGTGCATCTCCACAGAATAAATCTTGTTCAAAGCAACGTCTGTCGGTGTGGAAACGGTTACGATGACATCGATCACGCAGTTTGGCAATGTACGGATAATTACGCAGCCATAGAGTACCTTTTGAATGCCCTTGACGTCCAAGGAAGACAATCCTATGTTCCTGTTAGAGACGTGTTGGGAACTCGCGACATCTGCTATATGCAGTTGATCTATATGTTTGTGAAACGGTCTAGTATAAGTATTTAATGCTTTTGTGTTTTTCTTTTTCGTTATTAGTTTGTTTGTCTTGTCCCCCCATCTCACCGTCGCCCACCCTCGACAGCTAGTCGAACACCAGATGCTATCCCTGGTCATTATGCACTATGCTACAGTGCGTGCGGCAACCCTCGGTTGAGACAACGATACCTCATATCCATATCCCCAACCTGACCCGAATCCTACTAAACATAGAAATTAGTTGAAACTTTGTATAAACAAACCTTGAATTAGCGGCTCCGCAAAGCTTATGCGATTGAGCCTTACAAATAAATGAACTGGATAAAAAAAAATGTCTTGAAGATTATGTAAAGTTAATAGTTTTCTATTTTCCCAACCTAATAGCTAACCACATGAAGAAAAGCAAGCCGCGCTACACCGATAAATGTCAGCCGGCTTGAACCGTATATTGTCCATATTATACGCGTAGCGTTACTACGAGATCGAGCGCAAAGCACTACGACATCTTCGGTGAACGAATAAACAAAGTTGATAACAGCGGCAACACGCAATCGCCGGAATCCGAACAGCAGTATTCAATCGCAACCGGTGGTGACCGGTAGTTAGATCAGTATATGTGTATATTGAAAGTGCATGTGTATAATTTTTAGGGGTCACACTTATACTTCGATCTCTGTGCACCATTATTCTACAGACCTTCTTATTGAACCGGTGTTATTTTGATTTGTCGTTAATTTTGGTAAATTTGCCTCGTGGAATATGCAGTCTGTCCGAAAAACAACCACTTGGTTTGCACCTGCCGGAATGAGGTAAGGGTTATTGTTAATTTAACAATTAAAGCAATGGTGGATTGTGGTCGACAATATATGCTAACTGGAGATGAGTCAGCTTTCTTCACATAACAAAAAGTGATTATTGATTACATAAAGTGCCTCGATAAATTGTTTTTCCAAAATCCGTGAGACCTGTTGTGCTTATCTTATAGGCGATCATTGCAGTAGCCCTACAAGTATTGATGCAGACACCAGTGTGTATTGACGAATTTCTTACTTAACCCATTAGCGCCTAGCTGTGTCATTAAACATTTAATCATTAACATTATCATCAATTTGCATTTAAATATCCGAATATAATTTTGAATGGACCGAATTGCAAACTACGGAACTAGGGATCCAATGGGTGTGATTATATATAATATTACAATAAAGCATCGAATCACGATGTCTTCAATTTGGTAAAGTATTAAAGTACCCATGAGGTATATCGAATAACACTAAATTACTATTACTATTGCTGGATGTTCAAATTAAAATTAATAGTTCAACGAAATAATACTACGTCTTCTGGTTGATAATTTTCGAGACAGTCAGCATAGAAATGTTACGTAATTATAAATACTAACTGTATTGAGATTGTATTTTATAACCATAGATTCGCTCGCATGTGCAGCCCTGGTGGCGAGATGGGATCTGGTGCTGGAAAGGGTGGCGGCGGTGGTGGTTCTATCCGTGATGCTGGTGGAGCATTTGGCAAGATGGAGGTCGCCCACGAGGAAGAGTATTTCTACAAGCAGGTATGTTGTTGGGCAGATTGCAGAGACATTTGGATTATGATTTCAAACGACTATATTTCAGCGTAAGGACCAATTGCACAAGCTGAAGGAGAAAATAATCAAGCAAGATCAATTTCACGAGGAGTCGATTAAGCAACATGAAGACGCCATAGCACGTCACAAGAAAGCTATTGATGAATTGAAGAAATCCCATTGAAAGCGGGCCATAGAGAACTGGAGAGATACTTAATATCAATAATTTTCGAAAAACGCGCCTGTTATACATATTCATACAGTAATAAAGAGTCAATAGGACATTGAAGCTTAATAAGCTGAAAGTTTGATAACAATTTAGTGTTTTATCTGGCTCTTATTCTTAACTAGCTGATCCGGCGAACTTCGTCCCGCCCACGATTGATATTTTGGTTTAAGAAAATTTCGGACACTCACGTTTCCCCTGACTGATGATAAATTAGAGAGGTTATAAAATTTTCAGTTCATTCGCCTCTGTTTTCCCCCGTTTTTTTTAACGTGATATAGGGCCCTATTATAGAAATCGAGGCGATAAGAATTTTGTTCGTTAGCCCTATTTTACTATTATAGATACCGAGCAATTCGATAGCATCGAGCGAGTTATAGCCAGAGCTGCAATCCATCACCGTCAATGTCACAAAAAAGCTGACCATAGTCACTCAATTTCTCTCACGGTACGTTAGATCCAAATATTCAGTAGTGATACTCAGACGCGTAGAAGTATATCCTAAGGTGGGCCAACTTGCTAAAACCACTCTTCAGCCAACTTGGAAGTCTACTGTGTTTTGTTTGTAAACAAAACACAATACGCTTGTGCCCAAGCTCGCTCGTGATCAGTCTGTCTTTCACACTCCAAGGAAAAAATTCCCCTTCTGCTTTCTTCCGTACTGTTTTCATATACCGCTCCCCTAACCAACTTAGTGACGAAACGGCCTCACCTAGTACCATAGACCCGTCTTGGTGATACTCACTCTCTTGTTTCTGACACCTAACCAAATGACGATTGGTTCCAATCTAGCTAGTGCGGACTGAATCAAAACGGCTGTCAAAAAAGATCCAATTGAAATGTCAAAAAAGATCCAACGATTAGGAGTGTTATTTTTCTTATGATAATTAACACTATAAAAAAGGTATTGTTATCAAAGGCAAAAATAATTAAACTTTTAAGATGAACGAACTACATTTTTCCGTCAATTGTTTAATTGACCATTGTATTTCTGAAAGAGCATCTCATATTGCAAGGTATCAGAACTTGACATAATATCAACAACCTACGAATAACGCTTAGTTCACTCCAAGATTTTAATGTGGGAGCCAAATTCGACATTGGCGAGTTTCGATACATGCATACATATCAATAGTGAAATGTATATATATGTAAATCTGGCATCTCTGGTGGTCTGAGAATTTATTGCAAGAAATTGCTTGAAAAAATGCAAGAATTTGCTTGAAAATGAAGTGGATTGAGTCCGCACCACTTAGGTTCCAATCTAAGTGGTGCGGACTCAATCCACTTCATTTTCAAGCAAATTCATGCATGTTTTCAAGCGGTTTCTTGCAATAAATTCTTAGACCACCAGAGATGCCAGATTTACAAATATGTTTGTAAATTTACAGACATATCTGTAAAACACTTCTTATTTTTGTTGTAGACTTTTTGGATATAACAATATCTCACAGGTTTTTGAAAAATAAAAGGGCTCTATTCATCACATCAAAGATATTTGACTCACCATATGACATTTTTCCATAGTTTTAATACAGAAAAGTTATTATATTTAGTTTATATCAATACACATGACGTTAGACCAGCGATACTCAACTTGCGGCCCGGCAGTCTTTCTGGTTGGCCCATCTGATGTGTATGAAGTTTGGAACTCATACACATAAGTACTTTTGCCCTGACATCATTGCAGACGAAAGAGAGGATACGGTTATTCACAATTAATGAAAAATTGCATTCTCTGCAGGTAACGAAAAATCTTGAGCGAAAATTGTTTCTGATAAATATTTTTTTTTCTAGATAAGATTGTTTTGCTGAAATGCAAGGAGATTTATTGAAAAATAGTTAAGCTAGGGTCAGGACTATGTCTTCTAAGTATTAAAACAAAATCGAATAAAAATTTTCATTCTATTCTCAACAATTTACATTCGCTTTCGGGTCTGCTTATGACGAAATATGGGTTACTGTTCGATATTGTTACCACAGACATGGTTCATGGCCAAGTGAGGATCTAAAACTTGTATAGCCTTGCATGGCGGATGGAAAATATACACTGTATTTTGACGTAGGACTACGTCTTTCATTTCTATACCGGGGTGTAAAATCAAAGTTTCGAAAACGAAAGCGTTACGCCGGAGACCGAGATTTTGAGCATTAATAGCTCCTAAACAACTGAACGAAATGGTATGATGAACACTTCATTCGAAAGATAAAATGTCTACGCGTTATATACTTGTTACTTTTTAATCCAAAAACTTGTTTCAATAGTCTTAAAATTGATCTCAAAACAGGCTATTGAATACACCAATCGGTATATAAGCGAGCGCCACTCGGAAATCCACTCAGTTCTAATTGAACAGCGATTGGAGCATGTTGTCGCTGTTGTGGTGAAGCTCTTCGTTTATCATGAAAGCGCGAATGAACGGTGTCACCAAGAGCCTGTTTGTGCACCTTAGGCCAGAAGGGAATCCATCAGGAGGAGAGTGACGCCGCAAATGGTTCCCCGGGAAGAGATCGAAGCAGCCGCCACACACACACATACACGCGCGGAACTCTTCGTTTGGATGCCATTCAGCAAAATAATCTGCTAGTTCCCCTGGGTACTGAAAAATACATTCATGCGAAAGAGTTCATTTTAATGTTTTTTATCCATGTAACACTGCGACCAAATATTTTTCAATTAAGTGCCATGACCAGGTGGTTATCGAGTGACATTAACCACTGGTGGGCTTCGAGTATCGAGGAAAATCGGGAAAAATCTAATCGTTGCTGAAAAATAATCTGCCAGTTCCCCTGGGAATTGAAAAATACATTGATGCGAAAGAGTTTATTCTAATGTTTTCTATCCATATGACACTGCAACCAAATACATTTGGTTTTGTGATTTTTCAATCAATGGCAATTAACAGGAAAGCTTCTGAAATTATTCTTCCCCATCAGTAGAAAATTTTCGTATCCAATATTGTATGCGCGCTCAACGGAAAATGTTTCGCATCGCGAAAATTATATAATTTTCAATTGATTGTTGCTCAGTCGCCGAAAGTTTCAAACTCAGAGAGTTCATTCCCCTCTAGTTTGCCTTCCAAATTGCCTTCGTAAACCACACCTTCTCTCGATTCAATCACGCACAAAAAGCATACTTAAGCGATATTCTGGTGGTGAAACGCATTCGTTTTTCGTGACGACATCGACAAGGCAACATCGTTATTGAACGAACTGGACGAGCTGGACGGCGAAAAACTTGACAGAAAAGCCGAACCATCAGAAGAAGAGAAGACGACCGAGAAGTTATCAGCACCGAAAAACGATTCCATTTGAGATATCGAAGCGGCCGCCACAACACACATATATATATATATATATACGTGCGGAACTTCTTGCGTTTAAATGCCATCCAGCATCGAGAAGATTCCGGAAAATTATTATCGTTGCTGAAAAATAATCTGCCAGTTCCCCTGGGAATTGAAAAATACATCCATGAGAAAGAGTTTTTTTTAAATGTTTTCTAATATATAACACTGCGATCAAATACATTTGGTCCTGCGATTTTTCAATCAAGTGCAATTAACAGGTGCTTATCGAGTTAGCATTAACCACTGGTGGGCTTCGAGTATCGGAGACTATCTGGGAAGATGTTATTGTTGCTGAAAAATAATCTGCCAGTTCCCCTGGGAATTGAAAAATACATTCATGCGAAAGAGTTTATTTTAATGTTTTCTATCCATATAACACTGCAACCAAATACATTTGGTTTTGGGATTTTTCAATCAAGTGCAATTAACAGGTGGTTATCAAGTTAGCATTAACCACTGGTGGTGGACTTCGAGAAGAATCGAGAAGAATCCAGAAAGATGTCATCGTTACTGCAAAACAATCTGCCAGTTCCCCTTGGGATTGAAAATTACATTCAAGCGGAAGAGTTTATTTTAATGTTTTTTTTTGTTTTTCTGCGACCAAATACATTTGGTTCTGTTATTTTTCAATCAAGTGCAATTAGCAGGAAAGCTTCTGAAGATTATTCTTCCCCATCAGTAGGATATTTTCATATCCAATATTGGATGCATAAAACCTTGTACCTCCAACGTAACGCTCTCGTTTTCGAAGTCCCCCAACTATTCATTTATTCTTTCATTCAGAATGGATTCAGATTCAACTTCAAACAAATGATCACTAAATCAACGATAGTCCTACGTCACCATTGCGGTTATACCATAGATATAACCCACTTCCTGTTTTCTTATAAATTTCATCAACGACAAGACCGCAAGCCTTGGTGGATGTCCAATATATCAACGAAGAAATACTGATTTTTATAAAAAATAACAACGCGTATGTATGTGTATGTATGTATGTGTAGATCGTTGAAACATTTAAACACACTTACAACACATAAGTTATTAAGTGGTCCGAAAAATCAATTTTTTCCACTTTTTCCCAAAAATGACAAATGAAAATTTTTGAATCACTAAATCGATTTAGATGATCGACATATAAAATTGAAACTAATGACTTAGCCTTTTATTAAAAAATATTTAACTTGCGAAAAAAATAATAATATTTTAGTAATTATTGATCGTAGTCGTTTTTTATTTTTTTTATGACTTTGGACTAGAGGGCGCTATATTTTTATATTTTTTCTTGAAAGCTGAGGATTTTTTACATAACATATCTCGATATCAGAGATGCTATTTTTTTGTTTTTGTAGATATGATGTTTCAAAGTAATGGTTCGAAAAATCATTTTTCCCCCTTTGTCCAAAAATAACTTTCTGCAAAAAATCATAACATTTGAACTACTGAACCGGTTTTGATGATCGATGTATTAAATTGAAGCCAATAAGCAAAATTTGAAAAAATATCACTTGCGGGAAGGATTCTAGTAGCATAGTTCTAGTTGAGTCACATATGAATATTGATCGAAGACTTGTTAAACATGTTAAATTTACAAATTTATAACTTAAAAACGATAATTATAACATCTCTGATATCGAGATATGTTAGGTTTTTTTTTTTTTTTTTTTTTTTTTTATCTGTATTACAGTGATTTTCAACTCATTTGGCTGGTTCGTCACTTTTACTTCCATTTTAGGAAGAATGTCGGGAGTGAGAATTGAACTCGTGACCTTTAGCGTGAGAGGCATGGATGTTACCACTACGCCAGATCGCCTCCTCAGATATGTTAGGTAAATAATCCTCAGCTTTCCATAAAAAAAAAATATAGTGCTCCTATCTTTAAACGAGAAAACTATGAAAAAATAACTCAATCAATAATTACAAAAACAAGAATTCAATTTTTTCGCAAAAATAACATTTTTCCAAGGAAAAATAGTTCGTAAGCTTCAATTTGATATGTCGATGATATGAGTCGGTCCAATAGTTCAAGAGTTATGTTTTTGTAGTGGGAAAAATGGGGAAAATTTGTTTTTCGAAACATCGATTAGTTTTGAAAAATCATATTTCAAAAACGAAAAAAATAGCACCTCTGATATCGAGATATTTTATGTAAAAAATTCTCAGCTTTCAAGAAAAAATATAAAAAATATAGCGCCCCTAGTCCAAAGCCATGAAAACATTAAAAAAACGACTACAATTAATAATTACGAAAATAGGATCCATATTATCTGCAAGTTCAATATTTCTCAATTAAAGCTCATTGGCTTCAATTTGATATGTCGATCATCTAAATCGGTTAAGTGGTTCGAAAGTTATAAATTTTTGAAAAAAGTCATTTTGGGAAAAAGTGGAAAAAAATGATTTTTTTGATCACCATAAAATGGAAATGGGCACCCCAATGAAAAAATAAAAAAATACGAGTCTAATGTTTTGCGATAAAGAACAAAATTACCACTTTTGACGAAGATCTGAGACCCACTATCTGGGTTTGGCATGGAATGGCTGTATATATATTCAAAATACAATCTTACGTGCATCACGATGTACAAAGTATTAATGAATATGTGAAAATTAACGTTAAAAGACATTTCTATAGATCTGCACACTTTTACAGACTTTTCCACTTTTTTAACAGACATTCACATGTTTTACAGACTTTTTTTTTAAAATCATCTGGCATCTCTTCCTTCCACTTTTTATCGAATATTTTCAAATCGCAGGAGTAAACATTTACGTGACTCTGACTTCGTTTGTTTTTATTTCGTTCGGAAAAACGTTATGTCAAAGAGAGGGGACATTAAAAATGCGTAGCTCAGTGAAAGGCTGAGATGCTCTTTCAGAGATGCAATGGTTAATTAAACAATTGACGGAAAAATGTAGTTCGTTCATTTTATTATTTGAATTATTTTTGCCCCTGACAACAATACCTCTTTTATAGTGTTGATTATCATAAGAAAAATAACACTCCTGATCGTTGGATCTCTTTTGACATTTCAATTGGATCTTTTTTGACAGCCGTTTTGATTCAGTCCGCACTACCTAGGTTCCAATATATGTTTGTAAATTTACAGACATATCTGTAAAATACTTTTGACATGGGGCTATGTCTTTGATTTTTATATAGGGGGGTCACTCTACGAAAAATATAACGATTCATTAGGAGTCTTCAAACGCATAATACTCAAAATCGTTATTGTGACATATATTGTGTTATAGACCATTAAACAGGAAATTTATCCAGCATTTTATTGCTTGAAACAAACAAATATAGTAAAAAAATAAACAATTTGACTATTAAAATGGTTATGTTTTTTCGATTGCACTAACCACTCGCTTTCTTCCCCGATGGCTACATTCGGGCGTTAGCTCACAATGTGAGTCGGGCGTATCACGAGCTATTCACCATTTTCGAACAAACAGGCATTTATAAGTTGGCAGAATCAATGAAAGTATAATCTTGGAAGATAGTTTTACTCTATTATCCTCAAAGTTCAATCAATTCGGGCTCAATTCACGTCTTTATCGTGTAGGTCTTGCTACTAACAATTTATGTAATTGATGTCAAGGATTTCATAATGTGTGGTTTTAGCCACTCAGACCCCAGCCATTTTGGATATGATTCTAGACAGTCGTAGAGAACACGACTTACCTTGTCCGCAGTCCGAATGAGAAAGAGGACGAGAACTGGTGCTGCGTGGTTTGGTTGGATGATGCAGGGCTGGGGCAAACCTCAAAGCGGGCGAAGTATGTATGACAGGGCTGCGTCGCATAGACACGGTATGTATAAAAGGATAGACTGCGCATTTCGGAAGAAGTACGTTAGATGTAAAAGAGAGATTACATTCACCATCCACACACATAATATCGAGCATGTTGTTTGGTTACGTAAAAAATACAATAAATGAATTTAACTGGCTGCTGATTCAGAAATTCGAAAGGGTACACTCACGCATATCAGATTATGACATCTTGAGTAGTCGCGATCGTAATATTATGTTCTCTATATATGTCTTCCTTAGAAGCTGGAATGCACTTGCCCATTCTCCTTTCCCTTTTCTATACTTAAGCAGAACTCAGCATCCAATGAGATCAGTTCACTACAGCAACTACACGAACTTCCCAAGAGAGCACCCAATAGGATGCTCAATATACATCACCTGGCCATAAAGTTATTACAACCCCCTACAAATAATGGTAACGTGACAACGAAGAAGTAAATGCTATTATTATCCTTAACACATTTTTGTAGTCATAGATTTACTTGGATTAGGCTTATATTTATGAAGATCTTAACTATTTAGACTTGTGTTTAAAAATGATAAATGATGATGTGCACATTTTTGAATAGAATGTGGTTTCGGATTCTACCACGTTATCTCATCTAATCCGTAAAGGTTACAAGTTCAGTTTCAGGGCTTCCATTTGGTGTATCCAAATTGAAAAAAATACAAATTTTGAACAATAAAAAAAATCAATTCAAATGCAATTACTACACACAATCACAGGCCTATGTCAAGATCCGTCCGTGCCCCTAGGCTAAGACCCATTAATGTTTTATTTTTGTTGCAGACTTTTTGGATATAACAATATTTCACAGGTTTCTGAAAAATGAGAGGCTCTACCCAGCAAACATTAAATCGTATAATTTTGCACGTACCAAGTCTTACAAGAAATTCGAATAAATCATAATCGCATATAATATCAATCAAAGTATGCATCGTGTATATTTGAAATCGCATAAAATGTAAAAACTCGATTTTATATACCATTATCAAGTTAAGTCGCAATTCGGTATAATAAACATCAATTTTATGATGTACATTGTCGTAAAATATATTTAATCCGCATCACATGCGTATATTACGCTGATGTAGTTTGTGTGTCGTATAAGCGTATAATTTAAATCGATTCAGTACTGTAGTAAATCGTGTTGCATGCTGAAGAAAATCATGAAACAGTAAATCATATTAGATCCTATTGAATATTACATCATATTGAAATGTCAATGAAATGCTGACAGCTGGTGGATGATAATTCAGACGACCGGAGTTCGAACCCACATCGGAGCAGTTTTCACCAAACATCAATCTGTGCCATTTTAAACATTCATATTCCACTCCCAACACAAGTCAATCAAATAATTATTATTTCTACAAACATAAATACTCATATATAAAAATGGCGATTTGTGAGGCTATAATAAATATTTCACGAAAATATTTTGCGCCATTTCCTTTTTTTTCTATGTCTGTAATAAATCGTATATGAGTATGGCAAAAGTCGTATTTGGTGCTTTGACAATTCATGAATATATTCATACTAGATCGCAATTCAATTTCAACATAATCGCTATTATAGCCGGCCAAAGTTGCATATTCATCCAAACAAATTCGGTAAGCATTTGCCATGCATGTATATGGCCTCCACTTTTGCATGCATATGCCAACCAAATTTTAGGGCATATGATGTTATATATACGCTTGTTATGCGATTTAATGTTTGCTGGGTATTCATCAAATCAAAAATATTTTACTCACTGTATGACATTTTTCATAGTTTTAATACATAAAAAAGTTTTTATAATCAGTTTATATCAATACACATGACGCCCGGCGTAACCACAGTGGTTATGTGCTCAAAATAGGTCGCACCGCAGTGATGTCGTGAGCATAGCATCGCTCAGTGGCCGATGAAAGTACTTCGTATCTTTTGCATTCTGTTGGTGTTTTGTTCGGTAACAATAACCTGTACACGTCCTTGTACACAAACCAAGTAAACCGAATTAGCGCTGCCGGCGCCCAGCAAATCAATTTCTAGCAAATATGCGGATGGCAACATGTGCGTCGTTTTTCCTTAAAAATGACTCTCCTATAGGGGTATCTTTCGAGCAAACGACAATGAGTTGATTCTCAAAGCCCTAACTGAACATCTTTGAGAAATATTAAGATTGACTACATCCAAGCGATAACGGAGACCGTTTCTTCCCAGTCCTTAAGCATTCCTTCAACGTCGCATTGTTAGCCTATATCTATCTATATAAATAAAAATGGAGGCCAAATCGATTCGTAAGCGGAAAACCCGAAAAAGGGATGGTACGATTTTAGCCTTTATTTTTTTGTATTCATCTCTTCCCGTAGATCAATATAGTGGAGAGCAAAATCGGAAAATTTTCGGAAAACTCTGAAGGAATGTCGGAAAATTGAATTCCCATATGACCGAAAATTACAGCGTGATAAGCGTTGTTAGTCCATTCGATATTTGCGCTAGCGAAGTTGATCTTTGTTCAAAAGTGGAAATGGGTTTTCAGGCACAACGCATTCCTATATCTTCTCCGATTAAGGAAAGGTCCCTTTGAGTCGTCTTCATTTTGTTGTATTTGTTGTATTCTGCCCATAGAACAATGTTATGATAAGAAAAAGTTTAGGAATTCGTTTTAACGAATTCATATCAAAACAATAATGTTGGGTGAGACGAAGTTAGCCGGGTCAACTAGTATATATACAGCCATTCCATGTCAAATCGTTGAAGTGGTTCTCAATGGGAAACATGATTTTTCGGACCACCGGTTAACTTTATCTCAAAAATGAAAAAATAGTATCTCTGAAACCGAAATATGTCATGTAAAACATCCTCAGCTTTCTAGAAAAATATGAAAAAAAACAACTACAATCGATAATTACGAAAATAAAATCCATTTTTTGCGAGTTCAATATTTTTTTAATAAAGAGCTATCTAATTGGTTTCAATTAGATTGGTCGATAATCGGTTCAGTGGGGAAAAAAACGATTTTTCGGACCACCCTAAAATGGAAATGGTCACCCTAACGAAAAAATAAAAAAAATACGGGTCTAATATTTTGCGATAAAGAACAAAACTACCACTTTTCATCGAAATCTGAGAACCACTATATCGATTTGACATGGAATGGCTGTATATATGCAAAATACACATATACAAAGTATACAAGAATATACAAAAAACAATCTTACGTGCATTGCGATGTACAAAGTATTAATGAATCTGTGAGAATCAACGTTAAAAGACATTTCTACAGATCCGTAACTTTTACAGACATTTCCACATTTTTAACAGACTTTCACATATTTTTACAGATAATTTTTTAAAAATCATCTGGCAACTCTTCGTTCCACTTTTTATCGAATGTTTTCAAAACGCAGGAGTAAACATTTACGTGACTGTGACTTCGTTTGTTTTTATTTCGTTCGGAAAAACATTATATCTGGGAAAGTGGACATTAAAAATGCGCTACTCAGTGAAAGGCTGCCTGAATACGAGTGAAACGTTTTCACAAACGCGCTCAGAAACGTTTTTACAGACGCGCTGGGTCGATTTTTGCGGAGATGACAAACTAGTTCCGAATAATGGTGGAGTAAGTACGATATTTGAATTATTGAAAACCAAAAGTGTAGCAAACCTTTCATACACATTTTCAGGATTATTTTGATAGAAATACATCGATACATTTCAACCGGAAAGGAAACCTCGTGAGAAACCGTAATGCCTTCTCCACTATTAAGCCGGTAGTTGACTCAGAAGATTACGTCCATCATCAACACGAAGCGCAGATTGCTTCACCGTTACATTCATCACCAGCACTAGCGGATCATAATTACGTGGATTTCATTTGGCCAGCTTCATTAGCAAAACTGTTTTCACCGACGTTAGAAAAAAAACGTCCCCAAAACATTTCACTATTGATATGTATGCATGTATCGAAACTCGCCAATGTCAAATTTGGCTCCCACATTAAAATCTTGGAGTGAACTAAGCGTTATTCGTAGGTTGTTGATATTATGTCAAGTTCTGATACCTTGTAATATGAGATGCTCTTTCAGAAATGCAATGGTCAATTAAACAATTGACGGAAAAATGTAGTTCGTTCATCTTAAAAGTTTAATTATTTTTGCCTTTGATAACAATACCTTTTTTATAGTGTTAATTATCATAAGAAAAATAACACTCCTGATCGTTGGATCTTTTTTGACATTTCAATTGGATCTTTTTTGACAGCCGTTTCGATTCAGTCCGCACTACCTAGGTTCCTATGCCTCTCACTGCCGATCGCTCTGTTTACAACTTCACGTTACGAGAGCGGTGGTTGTGGCGTATGATGGTACACTGAGAGGAAAAATTAGTAAATATGGGGTGTGTCACATCAAATTGCATCACGGAAAAAACGCTGTAGAAATTTAATTTTTAGGAATTATATCTTCAGCTTTCGCTTATAATCAGATAAGAGTGTATAGATCACGTTGGCCATGCTTCACTGTCAATTTTTCGTAAATTTGGAAAAATGTGGTCGAACGAAAAAGAGCGTCGTGAATTAATCCTGTGCACTCATTTCGAGAATCCGGAGTTGTCACATCGGGACATCGGTAAGATGCTGGGAATCGTCCAATCCACGGTCAGCAGAGTACTAAAACGATACTTCGAGAACCTAACAATCGACCGGAAGGTGAAGAACGGCAAAAATGGATGCTTCGTCAGTGAAAAAGATCACAAGCGCGTAGTTAAGCAGTTTAGACGTGATCCGAGAAGTTCGGTCCGGGATGTCGCCAATTAGCTGAATTTATTAGCTGTCAAGTTCATACGTCCAGCGAACCAAGCAGCGGAAGGGCCTGCGAACATACAAGGTTCAGAAGGCTCCTAACCGCGACGAAAGGCAAAACATGGTGGGGAAGACGCGAGCCCGGAAGCTGTACACCGAAATGCTGACGAAGCCGCATTGCCTGGTAATGGACGACGAAACCTACGTCAAAGCGGACTTTCGTCAGCTGGCGGGCCTGTTGTTCTTCTCCGCAGAGGACAAATTCAGCGTTCCGGAGGAGATTCGCAAGCAGAAACTATCCAAGTTTGTCAAAAAGTACATGGTGTGGCAAGCGATCTGCTCTTGCGGAAAGCGAAGCGCCCCCTTCGTGATGACCGGCACGGTAAACGGGCAGGTTTACCTTAAGAAGTGCCTACAGAAGCGCTTACTACCACTATTGAAGCAGCACGAGGGCCCGACCTTCTTCTGGCCGGATCTCGCTTCGTGCCACTATTGAAAGGACGTGTTGGAGTGGTACGAAGCCAACGGGGTCACCTTCGTGCCAAAGGAAATGAACCCGCCCAACGCGCCAGAGCTTCGCCCAATAGAGAACTATTGAGCGATTATGAAGCAGGCCCTCCGGAAGAACCCAAAAGTTGTCAAATCGGAGGTGGACTTCAAGAGAAAATGGATTTCTGTTCAAAAAAAACTACAACCTGACGTTGTACAGAACCTTATGGACGGGGTGAAGAGGAAGGTGCGAGCATACGGGCTTGGGCTCGAAGTATGAATAAAAAGAAAATGCCAAAAGTTGTTTAATAGTTTTTATTTTACTGTCTAAAATTTTCAAAAGGATCGGTCTACTGAGCGAATTTCTACAGCGTTTTTTCCGTGATGCAATTTGATGTGACACACCCTTTATGACGAATTTTTTGGTACATGTTACCAATTCTCTAGTCATTTTCTACCCTACTAATCATTGGTACATGTTACAAAAAAGAATGGTAGGCACATATGTCAAACAAACTACAAATTGTTGGTCCAACATTGGTGCAATAACAGTGAAAATTTTGCTCCATATTTGTGAGAGGTAATCATCAGGGATAATGACAAAATTTTTAATAATTATTTTTAATTTAAAAAATTGTATTTGATTGCGTTCAATTCTACATACTTAGAATACATTATACTAATAACTTATTCTATAAACAACATCAATAATTCTCGTTGGAATCATTCTAACAACTGCGTACAAGAGGCAAATTTTAATCGCAGCCTCAACCACCTCAATTTGATGAGCATTTCCAAAGCAAGTTCCCGTTCCTCTTCCTGCTGCATCGCTCTGATTTGCATTAGCTGATTAGCAGACTGACGGTAGAATTAGCACGTTTCATCCGTATTTTGTTCTCTCGTGTCCCTATGAAGAAAAGAAATACATATGTTAATGATATTAAATATGCAATAAATTATGTATGTTCACCTTAAGTTTTTTACGGTCGATGATGTGTTGAAAAAAGATTCCAATCTTAGCGACAAACTCGCCGTTACCTTCAATCCCATAGCTTGGATGGTTTTTGGTAAACAAGTATTACGAGTCTGGGATCATGCCAGCTGTAAAGACAAGGAAAAAGGTCAATAGTGTTGTAATGTACAGAATATAACTTATGTTTATCCTTGGCGGGAATATGAAAATAGTTTCCCGACCGAGGTGACTGATGTAATGATGTAAAAAAACGAATACTTATCTCCGATTTGTTTATGATGAATGATTGAACTGCATATAATTTTAAGGCCAACTAAAAAAGAAAAAAATGGTATTAGGTCAATTATGTTAATATGGATCAAAATTTCTTGTGATATTTTCCCCGCCGAAAAGATGAAACAAATTCTCGGGGGAGATGAATACATAATTGAATTCAATAAAAACAAAGTGCTTACCTTATGGGGTGTTTCCATTCGACACATACGATGAGTCTCGAAGTTTTGGCAGGAGTACCCCCGCTTACTCTTCGGTTCACAGAATTATCCTACAGATTTCTCATCCGTTGCAAGATCATGAATCCATTGGTGATTGATAACTTCGAAAATCTACTACAACTGACTCCTCAGTCAAGTTTTATGTCTTTATACCATGAGTACCTTACCTACGACGTGCACCCTTCACCAGGCATCTCCAACCAAGTTTGCTTCCCATACTTTTGCAATTCCTCTGTCATTTTTGATCTGTCCATGCGACAAAAAATCCATGGAATACCAGATCACCTACGCTCCAATGTTATTCCGTCGATATTTTCGGAAAAATATGGGAAAGTTGGATCTGATAAAATGTTCTTTACTGACGGTTCATACATAAACGGGTCCACTGGCTTCGGCATCTTCAATGAAAATTCCAGTGCCTCTTTCAAACTCAAAGATCCTTGTTCCGTGTATGTCGCAGAAATGGGTGCGATATACTATGCTCTAGGGATCATTGAAACACTGCCCATCGACCATTATTTTATTTTTTCAGACAGTCTCAGCTCAATAGAGGCAATCCGCTCAATGAAAGTTGATAAACGCTCATCTTATTTCCTAACAAGAATAAGACATCTATTGAGTGTTTTGGTCGAAAAATTATTCAAGATTACCTTAGCATGGGTTCCCTCTCATTGCTCGATTCCGGGGAATGAGAAAGCGGACTCGCTAGCTAAGGTGGGCGCTTCAGAAGGCACACTTTTTGAAAGGCAAATTGCCTATAATGAATTTTTTCACATTCCTCGTCAGGACACACTCGTTAGTTGGCAGCGCATGTGGAGTGAAGATGAGTTCGGTCGTTGGTTACACACGATTATCCCTAAGGTCTCGACGAGTGCATGGTTCAAGGGATTGAATGTAGGTCGTGATTTCATTCGCGTGATATCTCGGCTTATGTCCAATCACTACAACCTAAACGCGCATCTCTATCGCATTGGGCTCGCAGCAAACAATCTTTTTGATTGTGGCGATGGCTACCACGACATCGAGCATGTTGTCTGGTCGTGTATCCGGTTCCATGCTGCTCGCTCTCAGCTCTCTAGAGCACTGAGAACAAAAGGCAGACAATCGGATATCCCCGTCCGGGATATCTTAGGTAGCCGGGATCCTGATCTTCTGCTTCATCTATACCTGTTCCTCAGAAACGCCGATGTCAACGTTTAATGATGTTTCCTTCGTTGTGTCCCCGTTTCATATCCCTCCTATCCGATCGATAAACTTTTACTTAGTCGCGGCAATACATACACACACTCTTTACAGATGCACGGGCCGAAGGTTGTGCAGTCCACTGATCATTCAACAAGAGCCAAAGGTTGTACCGCTCATGACAACTCTACACGAGCTGATGATTGCGCCGGCTAGTGACCATTTTATCCTGGATTCCTCGAGTCGAGAAAGACGCACCACGCTAGATATGGGGTACAGACTAGGGAGCGTTGCTGATTAATGGTCAGCTGCATCCCAATAGGAAGTAGCCCGTGTCGGGCACACGTACAGAGCATCGAAGACTGCAACATACCAATTATGAGAACACTTGTAATACTAACCTCGAGGCAACCGCGAGTAATCGGTTACATATTACTAACATAGTTGTAAGACAAAAATTGTCAAAATATTGGACTCCCGGCCCCGTCAGGCTAACGCCACATGTGCCTTAATAAAAAATATATTTTGGGGGAAAAAAAAGTGCTTACCTCCGAATCGCTTCGTCTCCAAATGACAAAAGACAAAGTGCGCACATCACAGTTGTTAGGTATGACGATAAAAACAAACTTACTAATGGTATGAAGTAAAATATACGAATTCCTGGTAGGAACATGCATTGCGTCTGACATCTTTTTTACGCAATTTTAGTAATATTTACAAAAAATGTGTATATTTTACCAATGTTTTTGCTACTAAATATTTGGCAGCTGCTTTTACTAAACTATTTCTCCAGTGTAGTAGAAATGTGAGTGATCAGACAGTTCCAATCATTTTTGACAATCGCGACGGTTGTTTAGATTCGTTTGTTGAAGTAGAAGTTGTTGTTGTTGTTAGAGATGTCTAAATTTCTCGTTTATTCGATTATCGATTAATCGTGGGCCAATATTCGATTCATTCGAACAATTGTCCTTCAGTATTCGATTAATCGAGCGAATATTTATTTCTTGTAGGGAAAATGAACAGACATATATAATAAAAAATATTATGGTGTCATGATTTTAAAAGTTACAACAAAAGTTACCCTCTACCCACTGGGATCAATTTGCTTGATCAAATTCGACACGACCACCCTGTTATATATCACGGCAACCGATGAATTCAACTCGATGTGGTAATTACTGCTGATGGTCCTGATTTCCACCTTCCGGTTCTAGGGCGTTGTGAAATTGATTATCTCATTGCGTAGCCGTTCCGCGCCCGGTTGGTAAAGTTTCCACAGCAGATACGACATGATGCGAGTTTTCTTACTGGCCTGGAAGGACCGTAGAACATGCGGGAAGTCTCTCTGGGAGCGAAGCTTAATCAGATGCGTAACTTGCGTTTTGTGGTAGTCCAGTTTGAACAGCGGGCGCGGTCGGTAGCGGTCAACCCAAAGAGCCATGGTACACAAAAATATTTGATGTATAATGTATACAAAAATACTTGGTGACTTGTTGTTTTCGTGTTGGCCTTTGTCAAAGTAAGAGCCCCCGCATGCTGCAGACTGACTTGTCGACCGATAGTTCGGTCGGCTTCTTAATCAGTACGGAGAGGTATGCATGTGCGCACATTACACCGATTCAATTGGGTCGGTTTTTGCACCAGTACGCCGATCCGACCAAACTGTCGGCTGAAAAAAAAGTCTGTAGTGTGCGGGGGCTCTAAATGTCATCACCTCCAGAGATGTCAGATGTTTTTTTTAAAGTCTTCGAAAAAAAATTGAAATGTTGATGTGTATAAATGGCAGATATTTTTGTAACCGCGAGAATAGCAAAGTAATGTATGAAAAAAGGGGTTGTTAGCGCAGGGAATCAAGTCATAAAGAGTAGAAATACCATATCCCTGCAGTTAGTAACTGAAAATATAAGTCTGCAACAGGATAGGCAGGACATCAAACATCAGTAAAATTGCGAACATGTCTACAAATTTAGCACCGTTGCAATGATGAGAAACAAATTTGGTAAAAAAATCGAAGTCGAACGGGTTTCAAAATGCATTATTTTGCTAATTTCAAACCCGATTGGGATCCGCAATAGAGAGGATAGTCGGGGCGTGTCATTCCACAAACTAAGTACTAATACAAATGACACGTGTAATACTACGTAGAGTCGGCAAAGTGCCACTAAAAACATTAAGGCCATCTGAAAAGATGAAAAGAAAATACATGCCAGAAAATACAATATTCTTCAAATTATATTTAAAATGAAACTATATATTCACATCTGGCATCCCTGGTCGTAAAGAACGAACACAAAGAGGCGAATGTTGTGAATATCGCCAAACACCAAACCATCAGCTAGACTTTTGAGTGTCGCACCATTCTGACATTTCAGCAACAGGATACTCACCAAAGAGCTCGGATTTCTACTGTCAAGTAGAAGCTCACCATGTGTTAGTGTTGTGATAATACTCTTCTCACACTATTGAACTGGCTTTGGGATGGTCACCAAAGATAATCGTAGTACAAAATTTGTTGATTATCTTTGTGTGAGTACCATCACTTGATTCTCACGACAAATCGCAGCTCTGGTTATAGCTATCGATGCAGCTTTCAGAATTTTTCGAGTTGTTTGGTTTGCTTGTAGCATACCTTCAGAGAATTATTTTGTTTTGGTTTACGTCCCTGATATTTTCCTTTGATAAACATTTCTGAAACGCCTAAATATATGCAATCGCAACACTTGAAATTCGAGCTCGGTACGAGATTATCTCGATTTGAAACGAGCAATTCGTCTCGTCTCGTCTCGGCTTCAGTCACTGTAAAAACGAGCAAAATATCCTATTCCAGTACACGAGTTTCATTGAAATGTTTTATTTGGTAGACTGGAAATACTTCTGTCACTTTTTCTCGGTTTGATCAGTGATGTCAGATGTGAAGACATGTTTTTATCTTGAGAAAAACAACAAACATTTCCAAAATTGATCATTTGGGACTCTTCTGAGTGCCGAAATCTTAAAATCATAACAAAGAGGACTAAGTTTCATGTATCTTTTTGTGTTATCGATTTTTTTTCTACTAGCTTATGGTTTCATCACTCATACATTTCGTTAGGCGTCGTGCACAAATTACGTAACGCGATAAGGGGGAGGAGGGGGTCGAGTTTGCGTTACTTTCTGTGTATTATAGATAGGAAATTGCGTTACGTAGGGGGGGGCGGGAGGATTCCAAAATCCGGATTTTTAGCGTTACGTAATTTGTGCACGACGCCTTATTATGGAGTTAATGGTTGTGATTGAACAAGGTAGCAAATACGGCCAGCAGTACTGTGTAGGAAATGATGGGTATCATCATTTCACACGAAATTTATCGATAATTTCGATAATTTATCCCAACAGCTGACGAATAATTTTCATGCATTTTTCCTATAAATTTTATTAAAAAACCTTCGAAATGAATTCCTTCCCTTTTTGTACGTCATTTCTATGCTATGAATTCCCAATTAGTGGATTTGAATAATATTTTGAAAAACATAAAAGATAATGGTTTTGAATGCGTTAATATAAATTATATCCCGAAAATTTATAATAAACTTAATTGTTTCTATCAACCAAATAAAAGCTCTCTAACCCCGCTACAATTTGTTCTTTAACACCTAACTTCTATCTTTCTTAATTTCGCTGCAATATCGTTATACACAATTCCTGGCGAGAATTCAACCAAAATCTTCAAAAATCACGATTTTTACTCCACTGTACTTATGATAGCCAACTAAATTTCGACTTTGAAACGTTGAAATAATATATTTTTTCTTAAAATAGGTCATATTTGAAATATAGAAGAAATAAAAATTCAAACTGTATATAATCGAGTCCAAAATTGTATAGAATCGAGACATATATAATTGAGTCCGACCAGTACTGTTTTTGACTTTCGATATACATTCGATTGGTTGGTTGGTAAATGACCATTTGTGGTCCTCAGCTTCCTGTCCAGTAACTCCTATCCCTACCTCCCCGTACGAATGGGGTACGAGTAACCATAGTGAAGATCAGGTACCTAATCCCGGTGGGATCTTGGTCGTATGCTGACATAGAAGGGGGCCTATCCGAGCGTCTTTTCACCATGGAGGTGCGGCTCAAAACAGCGTCTGTTTCCCATGTCAGGGGCGGCTGATCACTGTTTTCGTGCCAGTGGGGACTCTAAAAAGAGCTGTGCACGCCGGTCCTCCGGCGAGACAGGGTGCAGGCCTGGCAAGCCATTCGTAAAAATGAAACGCACAGGAATATTCACAAAGAAATTCGAGACAGGACAATCGGACTAGACCCACGCAAAGAACACGAACTAGAGATTGGAAACTCGGAACATGGAACTGCAAGTCTATCAATATTCTTGCGAGTACCCGAATTCTTTCGGAAATATTGAGAGCCCGCAATTTCAACATCGTAGCGCTGCAGGAGGTGTGCTGGAAAGGTTCGATGGTGCGTTCGTTCCAAGGTGGGTATACCATCTACCAGAGCTGCGGCAACACACTCGAGCTGGATACAGCTTTAATCGTGATGGGGGAGATGCAGAAACGGGTGTTTGGCTAGTAGCCGATCAATGAAAGAATGCGCAGATTGTGGATGCAAGGCCACTTCTTCAATATCGTTATTATCGTCCACAGCCCCCATCCGGCTATCACCGATGACGACAAGGAAGAATTCTACGCGCAGCTAGAGCGTGAATACGATCGCTGCCCAAAACACGACATCAAAATCGTCATCGGTGATTTGAACGCTCAGATCTAGGATTGGGCGATCTTTATAAAAAGGTCCATCGTGGCGGATCGATTTTCTAAACGGTGTAGGGATCGATTCGCTGATTAAATCGATACAAAAAATCGATCTTTGCCGAACCGATCTTGAAAAAATCAAAAGTTTTTTTTTCCAATTTGTCTACTTATTCTATATGAGTATCGTCTTTTCTTTAAATATGGAATAAAAATTTCATGATTTTATTTATAAATCAACAGCAGTTTGTTTTGCTTTTCAACATGAAGGCCACAAAAAAAATTACACCTCAGAAACTAAATGTTTTTCAGGGCATTGATCTTGTACCATCATGGAATTATTCAATTAAATAAATAATTGAAAAAGCATTATTACAAATTCAACAACTGGTATATTGTGATACATTGTACCAATCATACGCATTGTGAAATATTACTCCAAAGAATAAATTTTCACCTTACTTTCCTTAGATTTTTTAACACTGTGACTATCTTCCCTGGGAGAAAAAGTACTTCTCCTTCCAGTGCAGTGATCGTATGAGTCATTGGTTGCAGTAGATTGCGCCCCTAAGTAACTGTAGCTAGTTCTGATCCTGTCAGGGTTTGTACGGAATTAGATTGAAGAATGATCAAAGTGTCTTTGTTAGCAAGCCAAATAAAGCCCTTTAAAGCGGTCAAACGCCATTATGTTTATAAAATTCAAAATGTAAGCGGTGTTTGATGATATTTTAATGTCATCAAATACCGACCTATACTAAAAAACAAAATAACAAAAAGTTTGTCTTAGATTGAAAAAATAAAATAAAAGCAAAACGATCTTCTAAATATCTATCCAAGATCACCCTATCCTAGACCAAACATACACAGCTGCTCAACCTAGATTGGCTACAACATTCTCGAAAGCGATCCAAATGTTGACATTATACTTATAAAATTTGTCAGGTGGTTAGATTAAAATCATTGCACACTGTAGAAAAAATTCTGAGATCGAAAAAATCGAAAAAAAAGATCGATCTTTCCAATTTTTTCGGATACAAAGAATCGATCCAAAAAATCGGAAAACGAAATGGAAAAAAAATCGATCGATTCAAAATCGCCCAATCCTACTCAGGTCGACCAAAGAGAGTTCAGACCGGTTATTGGAAGGTGCAGCGCCCATCAGCGAACCAACGAAAACGGTCTAAGATTTATCGACTTCGCTGCCTCCAAAGACACGGCCATACGTAGCATCTTCTTCCAGCACAGCCTCCAATACCGTTACACCTGGAGATCACCACAGCAAACAGAACCATAAATTAACCACGTTTTGATCGACGATCGGCACTTCTCGGATATAATCGACGTCAGAACCTATAGTGGCGCTAACATCGATTCAGGCCACTACCTGGTGATGGTCAAACTGCGTTCTAAACTGTCAGTCGTCAATAACATAAGTCACCAGCGCTCACCACGGTACCACCTACGACGACTACAGGATCCGAACATTGCTGCAACATACTCGCAGCAGCTGCATACATACTCGCAGATGAGTGCCGAGCACTCCTGAACGAGAAGGATGCTCCACGCGCAGCCATACCGCAACGAGCGACTTGACAAAACGTGGAACGATACAGACTGAATCGAAGGCAGCAAACACATCTCTTTCGGGAAAAAAGCGCCGTCTGGAAGAGAAAGAGTATTAGGAGATGGAGCTGCTTTATCGTTCCCGAGAATCGCGGAAGTTCATCAAGAAACGCCTCGTACAAAGAGTTTGTACCGCGGGCCGAAATGTGCAGAAACAAGGAAGGAGGCATCTTGACGAAAGAACGCGAGGTGATCGAAAGGTGGAGGCAGCACTACGATGAACACCTGAACAGCGCGCGAACAGGAGACTAAGACGGCGCTGAGGAGGACTATACCGGTGCAGTGAAGAACGAAGACGTACCACCCTCGACAATGGGTGAAATTCTTCTTCTTCTTGAATGGCGTTAACGTTCCCTGTGGAACCTTTGTCTCAACGTATGCATTAACTAGCGTCATTTATTAATACTTAGTTGAGATTTCTTAAGCCAAATAACACGCCTTGAATGTATTCCGAGGGGCAAGATCTAGAATACGCGTGACCACAGTGCAAGTCGAAGGAAATTTCTGCTAAAGATCTATCGCCATTAGTAAGTACATTTGTGGGAAGTTATCAAGCCGGATTCATGCCCGGTTGCTCGACGACGGACCAGATTTTTACACTGCGGCAGATCTTCCAAAAATGCCGCGAGTATCAGGTCCCTACGCACCACATCTTCGCTGACTTCAAGGTCACGTATGATACAATCGACCGACGACAGCTATGGAGGACTATGGACGAACACGGTTTCCCCCGAAAGCTGACAAGACTGATTCAGACAACGATGAACAGTGTGCGGTGCATTATGCGGATCTCAGGTAAGCTGTCGGAATCATTTGAGACTCGATGGTTTGTTCTCTATGAGCACGAAGCATGGACGATGCTTGAAGAGGACTCACAAGCGCTTGGTGTTTTCGAACAACTCTACAGCGAACTCAGCATCCAGAAAGAGAAAGTTCATGTAGGCCATACTGAAGATGATAATACACTGCTTTCCCGCCTATGATCAATGATCTTTATATTCCTGTGCATTTCGCTTGCATCCTTCCTACACTTCGTCATAGAAGATGTACTGTTTGCAGTGAGCGGATACCAGTCTTACTGAAAACACTTACACATGTGCACGATGTTTAAATTCACACAAAATTACACAACATATCACACGTTGTCGCAGTATTCATTGCTCATCGTTTGCTTCCATGCACGAAGAAAAAAGAATGCCTCCTAAAACATTTCTTTGTAGAATACTTTTTTCACACAACTAGAGGAACAGGATGCGAAGTCGGAAATTTTAAGTGATTTCTGACATGCTGTAACTTCGTGAAACATTAACGCACACCTGTGGGTTGTACATCATTTTAAAGCTACAACTTTCAGGTTTTGGAATATGTTACGTACATATTTTTCTCTTGGTGTGTGTAGGTGTAGTGGACAAAAATATCGGAAAGAAACGCAAAATCGATTTTTCATTGTTTTTTCTAAGATTTTCTGGACTAACACAATTTTTCGCTAACCAACTCAGCAGCAAATACAATGACCGTTAGCACTCAGCTTTCATATGGTTCCTTCAACGTTCCTGTAGGATCTTCCCATACAGAGATATTTCAGTTTGAATGGAAAATTACCCCTTCGTCTTTGATGATGAATTATTCAAGAAACAATCATCGCACCGCACATCGAAAGGTAGTTTTGAAAACTTCAATAAATTCTGCACAAGGATAATTTATTACTTTCATGAAAAAAAATATTTTTTTTGCATTGAAATCGATGCCAAATACATTATTTTTATAGTGCTTTACAAAATCCACTGTAATTCAAACAAACTTATAGCCTAGTGTATTCCCTTCCCTTGTATGTTTTTGACGTAGGACTACTTCTTTCATTTCTGTACCGGGTTTAAATTCGAAGTTTTGAAAACGAGAGTGTGACGCTGGACTGCAAGGTTTTGAACGTTAATACCTCTTTTCCGGTTGAATGGAGTGCTATGATAATCATTTCATTCGAAAGACAAAAAGTCCACGAGTTATATGATTGTTGATTATTGACCCAAAAACTTTTTTCAATAGCTGTAAAATTGCTTTGAAAACAGGCTATTTAAATCATAACAATCTAACTCATTGATGATGATTGCTTCTGTGGTGATCGGAATGTGTTCCCGAACACGGACGTAAAATCAAAGCAACTGGAGAAACCGTCATCGCAAATACATACAGGCTGTGATTTCTTTTACTTGCTTGCAAATGCGCTCGAGCAAAGGAAGATTTGCGCATTCGGTTCCCGTGATGCAATTGAGACCAAGAGCATCATTTTCTATTTTGCCACTGCGTGGAGAGGTCGAGAAGAGGTCATGGAAATGTGTCGGAGCAAATAGATTCGTTTTCGCATTTGCAAAAACGATTAGGTGTCCCGTGATACAATCGCGACCAACAGCATCATTTCCTATTTTGGGCCGTGCCGTGCCACACAAAAATGGCACAGAAATGGGGTGCCATGGCACAGCGGACATCCATACTTTCAATCATTTCACTTTCACTCATTGCTGAAATTCGACCACATGCGTAGAAGGATTTTTTCAATAACATACGATTGTAGACTGGTAAGTAACGCACATACATAGCTGCCTTCACCTCATTGTCCGAGCTGTAATGATTACCCTTAAGGTCTCTCTCGAGTAGAGGAAAAATCAAAAGTCGAGAGAATACGAGGAATTGGTGAAATTGATTCAAACTTCAGATTTTTCAGAGCCTCTACATTTGCACGTGAAGGGTGTTGACGAGCGTTGCCGTGTTGCAATATTATTGGCGCTTGGTTTCCGTTGAGGAATCGATTTATCTTTTGAGCGTTAATAATTATTTTACGGCTCAATGAAGTGGTATGCAATAACCTTATTCGAAAGATAAATGATTGTTACTTATTGAATGCTAAGGCAACGGTAGTCCTACGTCCACCTTGCGGTTATATCACGGATATAACCCACTTCTAGTTTTTTTTAGACGATTTATTAAAGTTTATAGTAAATCAGAGGACCATTTAATCGCAAATCGTACCAGAAGTATAAAATCAACTCTCAGAACAAACGATTCGCAACTTTCGTTTTTTGCGTTTGTAGGTACGAGAATTGCAAGGAGTGATGATACTTACACGTATACATACGCATTTCCACACATATACGCATTCTTCACCCACAAACTCATAAAGACGAAAGTTGCGATTCGTTCATTCTGAGAGTCGCGTAGGACTTTGTACTTCTGGTACGATTTTGTACTCCAAATTTTGGCTGAACGTATCAATATGAAACGTTCGCAGTGTTTAGGGAGTACACTAGGCTAAAAATTTCCCTGCAGACATTAGAACTTACTGCGATATTTGCAGAATTACAGTGGATTATGTAAAGCACTATAAAAACCATGTTTTTGGAATCGATGCAAAAAAATTATTTTTTTTTCATTAAAGTAATAAATTATCCTTGTGCAGACTTTATTGGAGTTCTCAAAGTTGCCTTTCGATTTGCGGTATGATGGTTGTTTATTGAATAATTCATCATCAAAAACGAAGGGGTAATTTTGCATTCAAACTGAATATCTCTGTATGGGAAGATCCTACAGGAACGTTGAAGGAACCATATGAAAGCTGGTTGATAAGGTTAATTGTATTTGCTGCTGAGTTCGTTAGCAAAAAATTGTGTTAGTCCAGGAAATCTTAGGAAAAACAGAGAAGATCGATTTTTCATTTCATCCCGATATTGTTGCCCACTACACATACACAAATCTTTAATAGTTCCTATTCAAAAGATTGCTGGAACGTTTAAAGTCAAAGAGTTTCGTCCCATCAACATTTTGAACACATCAGAGAAAATATTAGAATTAGTGGAGCTGTTGCTGTTTAGCTGTTTCAATATTTAAATCTCAACGCTTTGCTAATACCAGAACAATCGGGATATCGGGAAGGTCATTCCTGCGAAACCGCATTGAACTTGGTGTTGGCAAAATGAAGAGAGAAATTAGAATGTAAAGATACCATCATTGCTGTTTTCTTGAATCTGAAACGCGCTTTCGAGACAATTTCTAGGCCCTTGTTGTTGAATACGAATAAGCGCTTTGGAATTACGAGTACTGCATATGAATGGTTTGAAAGCTACTTGTATGACAGAACCCAAAGAACTATTTTTAATGATTCAATGTCCAGTCCCTTAGGGAATAATCTTGGAGTATCTCAGAGAAGTGTATTATGTCCCTCTTATTTATTATGTACATGAATGACTTGCGACGAGTTTTACGATTTTGTGATTTTAACCTTTTTAACCTGTGTTATTCATTGCAGCGAATAATTTGAATCAGGTCGTTTTACATTTGAATGGAGATTCGCGTTTTTTAATTAGATGGTTGAAGTATAAGCAATTGAAATGAATATAAATAGAACTAAATTTATGGTAGTCTCGCAAAATCGGTCTACTGGAAACGTAATTGATGATGAGACTATTGATCGAGTATGGGAGATTAAATATCTTGGCGTGATTATTGATGAACTCAAGTTCAACACTCACATTGACAAAGTCATCAAGAGAATTGCCAAGAAGTATGGAACCTTATGCCGATTGAAAAACGATTTAACTATTTGCAGCAAAATACAGCTGTACAAATCAATCATCTCTCCTCATTTAGACTTTTGTTCTTCCATTCTATTTTTAGCCAATGATACCCCTAATTTCTTGTTATGTGCTTCACAAAATTCTTTGTACTTCAAAGGAATAAATGTTTACAGCTCGATGCCAATACATATTAAATGCGCAACAACACTTATAGAATTTAAGAGGCACTGTGTTTCACACGTGAAAGCTGTATTTTATTAACAGCCGAACAATTTTTTTTTTAAATTTTCATGACGAATATTTTTACTGACGAATTTTTATATGAATGGATAACTAATGTGGGGGGGGGGGGGTGGTTGGGGCAATGGTGTCAGTGGAGGATTACTGACAACTGACAATGTTCTGTTTTGGAAAGCTGATATACCTTATCAGCTTCTGCTCCTAAAGGGGTCTCTTTTGTGGTTTTGGCCCAGGAGAAATATGCCACCCCAACGAAAACCAAGCCTCATTATGAAAAACGTTATGTGTTTCTTGTGATATTCCGACATACAAGACACACAACACTATTAAATGCTCAAAAACCAATATATATATATATATATATATATATATATATATATATATATATCTATCTAAACGTAGTAATCAACACACTCTAGCTGTCATTTCAACTACACACTAAATCTAGGATACCACACTTCTTACTACGTTTTTGTACGTATGAAAAAAATTCAATTACGACTCTAGGTGAATATGCCTAGCTCTTTTCATACATGTACCTACTATTTCAATAATGATTTCAACAAATATGGACAAGAAAACACACATAAATCTATCCATTCTAGAGTAATATGTGCGAGTGATCACTTTGCACCCCACAGGTGACCACTTTACCTCCTCACTAAAAAATGTTCGATTTTTCAACTTTTTTTCTAATAATAAAAAATGTACTATTTTCAATTTCCATAATAAAACCCGCTTACTATTTTGAACTACCATATATTGAGCTACAATATTCTTCGAAACACGGAAATTTTAGCGGTATGTGGACACAGAAAAAGGGCATGTTCCTTTGGGTGACCACATTCCCCCCAATTCCACTATCCGGCCTGATAACTTCCCACAAATCTACATACTATTGGCGAAAGAGGATCTGAGACAGAATTAAGTAGGCTCCATTCAGGATTGTGATGGCACGATAGTTCCCACAATCCAACTTATCACCTTTTTTATAGATAGGGCAGATTACCTGGGATCAGATGATCTGGGTATAGGATACGTTTCTTCTGCTTTGTCGACGGCGAAATTAAAATCAATCAAAACGAAATGTATAGAAATTGAAAGAACTTCAAACAAATTTTCACAACATTCGCTATCCAACTCTTGACGAGTAAAGTTCAGTGTCGGTATTGTGCGTTGCCACTTTTGCTATTGTGCTATTGGTACGAGTGAAGGTCATTGCTGTCCGCTTTCGACCTGACCTTTTGTGAAGTGGACGAAAGGAACAAAGGAAGCAGCGCTCTTGCAGCGAGCCGGATTGCGGCTGTTGAACTGATTCGGCATAACGGGATCGCCATCGCGTGACTGTCGCAAACGGGATTCATCATCACGTGGCTGCGTAAGCTATTCTTGCGCTATTGTGTTGTCTCCGTAGCGCGTAGCCTCTGTCTCTCCCTGGTTAGGGCAGTAGAGTGCATTATTGGAACAACTTATATATTAAGGTACACATATTTATTATTAATAATATTATTCAATTCATTTGTTCATTGTTTGATATTATTATCATAATTTTTTTTTTTTGCTATTTTTTTTTTAAGATTATTGTTAAAATCAATAATAATTTAGAAATAAGACAGAAATTTTTTGTAAAATGGAGAATAGTGGAGGATCTCCAGAGATGGAGATCTCCGATAATGAATCTCATATAAGATCTGGGAAAAAACATAAACTAGTCCCTCATAAGGAAGATAATTCTTCTGGGGACGAATCCGCTCATCCTACCAAGCCCCCCTCTAAGAAAATTGCAAGCCTCCCTTCTCAACCCACTGTTACTTCCACTCCCCCTCTCCCATCATCGATTTCGCTTCCCCCTTCTGATGCTTCCGAACCAACCCAATCCTCGTCCTCGTCCTCATCCTCATCCTCGTCCTCGTCCTCGTCCTCGTCCTCGTCCTCGTCTTCCCCCTCTGTTGTCTCCGCTCCACGTGTCAGAGTTTATCCAGAAGATGCACCTGGAACTGGCCCTTGGGTTGTTTTCCTCCGGCCAAAACCGAAAAGAAAAAACCTTAACGTGATTCAGATCATGAAAGATCTGGCCAGATACACTTCTGTATCTGAAATTCGCAGGGTTAGACCGAACAAATTGCGAGTTGTCGTGAATGAACGGAAACACGCAAACGAGATTGTTGCTGATCAACATTTCACTCTCGAATATCGAACATTTATACCCTCCCATAACGTAGAAATTGAGGGGGTGATAACTGAAACGGGTCTGACGAGCGAACAAATAAAAGCAGAAGGAAAAGGCAAGTTCAAGAAGCTCCCCTCAATGGAAGTGAAAATCTTGGACTGTCGCCAACTCGGGAAACTTTCCCATGATGGGGACCAAACTAAATTTACGCCGTCCGACTCGTTTCGAGTCACCTTTGCTGGTGCCGCCCTCCCTGACTACGTTATGGTGGACTACCTGTGCGACTCTTCGTGCCAAAGCCCATGACTTGCAACAAATGCAAGTCAGTTGGTCACACTTCGGATTATTGTGCCAACAAGGAGCGCTGTGCCACTTGCGGAGAGCAACATGAGGGGAAATCCTGCAGTGCGACTGAGCATAAATGTCCATATTGCGGGGGATCCCCACACGAGCTCTCAGTTTGTGAAAATTACAAGAGTCGCTGGGAGAAACAGAAGCGCTCTTTGAAGGAACGCTCGAAACGCACTTTTGCGGATATTTTAAAGGGCGCTTCTCCACTGGCCCAACAACAACAACCAATCAACACACAAAATGTCTTCGCCACGTTGCCCGTTGACGAAATAGAAGCGGACACAGCTAATGGGGGCACACCGTTCATTTTCCAAGGGAATCCCCGGCGCAAAAATGTGACCACTCCCAAAGTTCAAGGACAAGCCCCTCCGGTGATACCCCCTGTTAGCATGCCTAAAAAATCGAGTGCAGCGGACAAGCAAAATCAGGTTCCTCCTGGTTTCCGTGGGAATAATTCACCTTCGAATGGCCCAGCACTCGAGGGGACATCAAAAACCCCAACTGTCCCTGTTATTCCGTCCAGTTCAACTTCCCAATCGGGATTTATAAAGTTGTCTGACCTTTTGGACCAAATCTTCAAGTGTTTTAATGTTTCTGACTCCATCAGAACCCTTGTCATCTCAATGCTTCCAGTATTAAAGACAATTTTGCAACAATTGATGCATACATGGCCCCTCCTTGCAATGATTATCTCTCTTGATGTCTAATTCAAATAGAGAGGTCGGAGATATCACTGTTTTACAGTGGAATTGTCGTAGTCTTACCCCTAAATTGGATACATTCAAAATTTTAATTCATAACTACAATTGTGATGTTTTTGCTCTGTCCGAAACTTGGCTTTCTTCGCGAGATGATATCTCTTTCCACGATTTTAATATTATACGCTTGGACCGTGATGATAGATACGGAGGGGTGCTTTTGGGGATCAATAAGTGCCACTCATTTTTTAGAATTGACCTTCCACCTATTGGAGGGATCGAAGCTGTTGCTTGTCATGCAAACATCAGAGGCAAAGACCTCTGTATTGTCAGCTTGTATTGGCCTCCGAGAGCTGCGGTTAGCCGCAAACAACTTGATGACATGTGCTCACTCCTTCCTGAGCCACGATTGATCTTGGGAGACTTCAACTCTCACGGAACTGCCTGGGGGGAACAGTACGACGACAATCGTTCATTGTTGATATATGACCTTTGTAACAGCTTCAATATGACCGTTTTGAACACTGGGGAAACAACACGTGTACCTAAACCTCCTGCTAACCCAAGTGCTCTTGACCTCTCGCTTTGCTCGAATTCACTATCGTTAGATTGCAAGTGGAATGTAATCCAGAACCCCAACGGTAGTGATCACTTGCCAATCAAAATTTCCATCACCATTGAGTTGAATTCTTCTGAATCTATAAACATGGCATATGACCTCACAAGACACATTGACTGGAAAAAATATGCGGACGCGATTGCTCTAGCCATCAATTCCAGAGATGGTTTACCTCCATTGGAGGAGTATAACTTCCTTTCTCGTTTGATCTATGACAGCGCGGTTCGCGCTCAAACGAAACCCATCCCAGGTTCCATCATTTCCCGAAGGCCTCCCAATCTATGGTGGGATAGCCAATGTTCCAAGCTTTATGTAGAAAAATCGAATGCATTTAAAGCTTTTCGGCAACGTGGAACCCCTGAAAATTTTCAGACGTATTTGGACCTTGAAAATCAATTTAAAAACTTGATCAAAGGGAAAAAACGTGCTTATTGGCGAAATTTCGTGGGAGGTTTGTCACGAGAAACGTCAATGAAAAAATTATGGAAAGTGGCTCGAAACATGAGAAATCGCTCTTCAACGAATGAAAGCGAAGAATATTCACATCGATGGATTTTTAATTTTGCACGGAAGGTTTGTCCCGATTCCGCTCCCGTGCAGAAAATTGTTCGTGATATACCACAAGATAGGTGCGATCTTGATTCTGAGTTTTCGATGGTAGAATTCTCTCTTGCTCTCCTTTCATGTAACAATTCTGCTCCGGGATCGGATAGAATTAAGTTCAACTTGCTGAAAAACCTCCCTGATGTGGCGAAACATCGCTTGTTGAATTTATTCAATCGGTTTCTGGAGAATAATATTGTTCCAGATGATTGGAGACAAGTACGAGTTATAGCTATTCAAAAACCCGGAAAACCCGCGTCCGACTTCAATTCGTACCGCCCAATAGCAATGCTGTCTTGTATACGGAAATTGTTGGAGAAAATGATCTTGTTTCGCCTTGATCGATGGGTTGAAACGAATGGCCTACTCTCAGATACACAATATGGGTTCCGCAGGGGCAAGGGGACGAATGATTGTCTTGCGTTGCTTTCTTCAGAAATTCAAATGGCTTACGCCGAAAAAAAACAAATGGCTTCAGTATTCTTGGACATAAAGGGGGCCTTCGATTCTTTTTCAATAGAGGTTTTGTCGGACAAATTACACTCTCGGGGTCTGCCGCCTCTATTGAATAATATGTTATATAACTTGCTTTGTGAGAAACATTTGAACTTTTCTCACGGAGATTCGGCAGTAAGTCGGGTCTTTTACATGGGCCTCCCCCAGGGCTCATGTTTAAGCCCCCTTTTGTACAACTTCTATGTAAGCGACATCGACAATTGCCTTACACAAAATTGCAGCCTAAGACAACTTGCAGATGATGGAGTGGTGTCTGTCGTAGGACCAAACGAATCCGACCTGCAAGGACCCTTACAAGATACTTTGAACAATTTTTCAACCTGGGCCATTGGGCTAGGGATCGAATTCTCCACGGAGAAAACAGAGATGGTGGTTTTTTCTAGGAAGCATAGACCAGCTAAACCAAAGCTTCAACTTTTGGGTAAACCGATCACTCATGCTATGTCATTCAAGTATCTTGGGGTCTGGTTCGACTCCAAATGTACTTGGGGGGCCCATATTAGGTATCTGAGTAAAAAATGCCAACAAAGAATAAACTTTCTCCGTACAATTACCGGCACCTGGTGGGGAGCCCACCCAGAAGATCTTATAATGTTGTATCGAACAACTATTCTCTCAGTGATGGAGTATGGCAGTTTCTGTTTTCAATCAGCTGCCAAAACACACCTCATTAAACTCGAGCGAATTCAGTATCTTTGTCTCCGTATCGCGTTGGGATGTATGCCCTCAACGCATACCATGAGTCTCGAGGTTTTGGCAGGCCTACTCCCACTAAAAGATCGCTTCAATTTATTATCTCTTCGGTTCTTCATCCGGTGTAAGGTCATGAACCCATTGGTGATCGGAAATTTTGAGCAGCTGATCGAGCTAAATTTTCACTCCGGGTTCATGAGTTCATATCATGAATTCATCTCCATGCAGGTTGATCCTTCTTCGTATATTTCCAACCGTGTTTGTTTCCCTGACTACATCAATTCCTCTGTGCATTTTGATCTGTCCATGAAGCAAAATATCCATGGATATTCAGATTACCAACGATCGAGGATCGCTCCAACGATCTTCGATGAAAAGTATGGGGGTATCAATTGCGATAATATGTACTTTACTGATGGGTCCACTATAAACGAGTCCACAGGATTTGGAGTGCTCAACGAATTTTTTAGCACCTCACACAGTCTTCAGAATCCTTGCTCAGTGTATATTGCTGAATTGGCAGCAATTCATTGGGCGCTGAACAGTGTCGCCTCACGACCTGTTGAACACTATTACATTGTAACGGATAGTCTTAGCTCTGTCGAAGCTATCCGTTCAGTGAGGCCGGAAAAGCACTCACCGTACTTCCTTGAGAGAATACGAGAAATTTTGAGTGGTTTATCCAGACGCTGTTATGTCATTACCTTTATCTGGGTCCCTTCACATTGCTCCATTCCGGGTAATGAGAGGGCTGACTCATTAGCAAAGGTAGGTGCAATTGAAGGCGATATTTATCAGCGTCAAATCGCCTTCAATGAATTTTATTCTTTAGTCCGCAAAAATACCATCGCCACCTGGCAACGCAAGTGGAATGAAGATGAATTGGGCCGGTGGTTTCACTCGATTATCCCTAAGGTTAGCCTCAAACCGTGGTTCAAAAGTCTAGACTTGAGTCGGGACTTTATTCGCACCTTCTCCCGACTCATGTCCAATCACTGTTCGTTAGATGCACTACTCTTCCGTTTCAATCTTGCCAGCAGCAATCTCTGCGTTTGTGGCCAAGGTTATCACGACATCGAGCACATTGTTTGGTCGTGCGAGGTGTATCTGGTCGCCAGATCGAATTTAAAAAACTCCCTTCGGGCCCGAGGAAGACAGCCCAATGTGCCGGTGAGAGATGTGTTGGCTCGGTTAGACCTTGATTACATGTCCCATATATATGTTTTCCTTAAAGCTATAGATCTTCGTGTGTGATTGCCCCTACATCCTTATACCCTCCTTTCCTTCCTTTGCGGGTAATTCGTCCCCTTGCTATAAATAGTAGAATAAGTTGAAATGTAAATACACTATAGATATACGAATAGATTTATAAATTGAGTGTTCATCAACATTGTTACAATTTCCTTATATCCCATCCTTCTCCTAAAAATATGTCACCCTCCTAAACTCGAGTACACCGCGAGTAATCGGTTTTCCACCTTACTAACCATAGATGTAAGAAAATTGTTTATATATATAGTTTTAAAATTATATTTAAGAATTCGGCTCCTTTAAACTTAAGTAACTGAGCCTGTAAAAATAAACGAATTAAAAAAAAAAAAAATTTTCACAACTTCAAAGTGTATATTTGTAACAATGGATAGGGTCTGGGAAACATTCAATCGTTAGGAGAAAATGAATGCTGGAGTTAATTTGTTCGAGGATAATAGGCTTGAAGTTATATTGCAAATTAGTCCCTTTTTAAAAAAGTCTCGAATCCCCTTGGCAAATCGATGTTTCGGGGCTGTGGAAATATCCTGATTAACTGATAACAATGTTAAAATGTAACATGGCATTCCTTTTTTGCAGCGAGTTATGTATATGCGAAAGTAGCCGTCATAATGTAGGTCATTTGTGAATGTCACAGTCCATGACGACATATTGTGTTTAGTTGTCTTTTTGTGTTATCGAGAATTACTTGTAGAAGATTTCTGTTATTTACTAGACACGTTGTATATACAGTGCGTGCAGTGACCAGCCTGTCTCTGAAACCATCTACAATATTTGTTAAACCTGTTATAACCGACTTTGGAACTTGTTGAAAACTAGCTTTCCTGTCCTCGAGTTTATAACTTATCGTCTCAGGATCCAAGACAATATTTTCTCTGTGAAAAACATCCAAAAAACCCTTCCGAACGTAGTTCTTCTCGTTATGTTGTAATTCCAAATACACACTTTGGGTTTCCGCATCCAGTTTGTCCTCCAAGTCGTCGATGCAATTGCTAAAGTAAATTCCTGCCATGTACATGTTGTGTTCGATCGTGGTCCTAAGAAAACCCAAACATGGCGGATCACCAGTGTTCCGGTTGACGTCGTCCACCAATGTTTTTTCAGCATCTACTGCCAGTTTGACATACTCCTGTTTTACATCCGTCATTGCTCGATACAATTCGGATGTTACGTCAGACATATTCAGTCTAGCTTTGTTGATCTCATTGATGATGAATTCCCGGTAATGTCTATGGTACGGTTCAACATCTCGCAGAACATGAACCACTCTTGATGTTTCCGGACGTTGAGCGGAAGATATCTATCAATATGTCAAATGTGTTATTACTAAAAGCAACATAATATTAATAAAACGTCATTACTCACTGTTAGTGTGGCAACCAATGTAAACAGTAGTGTCAGGTTTATCATCTTCGTAGGTCACAATGAATCAAACCTTCCTCGGTAGACTTTCTTGATGAAATGATAATACATTTTACGGGTTCGGATTTATATTTGGCTCGATAGATATAGATAACATGAAAGCAAAACTTGAACGTTCAGTTTTGGAAAAAGCATGTATTACTCACTTGACAAGGGGAACCTACATTTCAGTATTTATGGAATCTTACGCATTGGATAATTATAAATTTGTGCAGTAATGGAATTAAAACACTGCATTTCGTAACAACATTCCAATGTTCTTTCCTAGGAAGTTTGCGTTTCATTTTGTCGGATTTTTAATTTGATTTAATGATTGATTATTCATTTGATAAATTTGAAAAGTTTACTTTATGCTCAATACAACATATGATATCAGAACAATAGGAACAATCGCAGTTCTACGTCAAGTTCCCGTGCGTGCCCAGACGTGCATCTAATTATACATTTTTGTAATGTATGTTAGAAATAATGTTTACATAGAATAAAATGCAATATTCTAGCAATAAGCAAGGTTACAATCCTAGTTAAATGTTTACACTTCACATTCTTCTACAGTGCATAAGTTTAATTAGAATAGTGTGATATTTATTAAGCTTCAGCTATTAAAAATAGTTTAGTTGCATGAAAGTGTATTTGAATATTGATTTATTGAGCCTGAATAAGTCTTCCCCGGCAAACACGAACCAATTGGGTATGGATGTTATCAAAGGATGCTTTTAGAATGTTATCATTTTGAACTAGGCACGCGCGGTAGGCGTTACCGATAATGCCCAGATTTGCGCCAAAATCCTGAATGGTAACGGTAAGTTCAGATGTTATCTCGTTCGGGAGTCTCTTCAAAGCATTCAGCTGGCTCTGTATATTTTCGATAACTTGGTCGGGGTTAGCGATTATGTTTGTCTGGTTCAACGAGCCTAAAGCATTCATCATGGCCACTTCGCTGTCATGTCTCATCTCGCCAAGAACACGAGTCAATTCGGCTTTAATCTGCTCGTCAACATCCAGAATACAATGAGTGAACTGGACACCTGCCACGTTCATATTGTCCTCAACAAGAACGCGGGTAAAGTCAAGGCACGTGTAATCAAGATTGGTGGACGGATATAGCGTTTGGCTCTGGATCTGGTACAGTGTCTCTTCCTCTTTCCAAATAGCGTGCTGAAGATAAAGTTCTTTGAATTGCAGGACAGTTGAGTAGAATCTAACCAAAGTCTCCGTCGAGTTGTGTTTAGCATTCGTTACTTCGAAGTTCACGTATTCACGGAAATCGTTGAATTCATTCTGAGCCTCTTTAAGTTTCTCGAGCGCATCGTAAGTCCGCTGACGATGGGCTGAAATAATCTTATCAGGAGCTGTAAATCGACAGGCTTTTGGGTAGATTAATAATCGTACTTACATGCAGTATTATCACAATAATGAATACTCCGAAAACCGATTGCATCGCTCTGCAGGGAAGCACCGGAGAATCCGAAATTTCAACCTCAAATGATAATCGATGCTTAGCAATGAAACGGGTTTTATAGTCTTTTTCATCGGATTGTTGGAAATTTATGTTCGATTGAGGTCCAATATCGAGTTTCGCCGAATGGAGTTATGAATGATTTTTCATAGACTTTTGTTTGTGCCAGATAAGCAGAAATTTCAACAAGGTGTTATCTGGGGTTTGATTAATTTTTATTAATTCGCAAAATCATTTATCTACATCCTGTTGTGTTAAGTATGAAGGTTCGACTGAGGAATTAATGGATTTGGGATTAGATGAGAACTGGGTCTATGACTGAAACAAGCGTTTCGAGAAGGCGCTTGATTAATTTAGCTTATTAATTTACCTGGTATTTTCGATTATATCTTGTGGGTACAGGCTGGTAAGAAATGATTTAACAAATGAAGATGATATATTTAAATATTTTCGTCGATCAATGGTAAGTTGTTACAAAGCTACATTTTCCTTTATAATTACTTACAAATATAATATTTAGCTGTACGGAGTTTGTGCTGCTTCTGATGATGGCAAAATCGAGACGCTATCCAGATTCACTCACAATATCTAAAACTACCGTTCATGAGAACTGGTAAAGCTTCGTTATGTAAATCGACACGATATGTTGGTTTCATAAATTGTATCGAAAAGTATTTAATTAATCGCATTTCCATCTGCGAGTCGCTTTATTAATGCAGCGAAAACACGCCGTTTTTCGAGAAAATTGAACCATAGAATCATAAGTGAAAAGCCTTTGATGTATCTGATTATTGTATTCCTAAGGAATGCCTGGAGTCTATAGGCGAAAACTAAATTGTTTCACCTGTATCTCAAAAAATGTTATACTTTTCGTTCAGTTTTAAATTCAATAAAAAAACATTGGAAACACTTTTTTTGAAAAATTTGACCGATTAATTCAAACAAAAAAAAACAGTATATTGGACTGCAAGAAACAGCGTTTATGTTATGGGAAACATCAGTTTTCAAAAGTACATTCGAAAGGTTTCTTTCCTACTAACTCTGTCTGTAGTCAACGAAATGTGCCAACGTTCCTATGTGGCACGGCATCGAGTGCTAATATAAAACGTAGGGCCTGATTCTGGAATACACTTCGAATACACTTCACGGTGGAAACGAAAAGAAACGTATCCGCGATGACAACGGTACGGTGTCGACATCTGGATACGAGATTAGTTTCCCACTAAACTTATAATTATAATATCAAATTATCTTCAGATGATATTTTTATATGAGATTATTATATCACACGAAGAAAACATAGTTTTCCACTCACATTGAATACCAGTTTGATACGAAGAAGTTAATTTTCATTAATGATTTTTTGTTTGAAAAGTGCTCATTCTGCCTGAAAACTCATTATTATCTTCGACACTTCACTAGCTCGTAAAACGTAGTTCAATGGCGTGCCGTTTATTTCGTTTCCACCGTGAAGTGTATTCGAGAATCAGGCCCGTAGTCAGCCGTTGTCAGTGATGCGAAACACAGAAGGCTCGACCATCCGTTCCTGGTATGGTACACCTTCTTGCGGCAACACTGTTCCCATTTATTCTAATGGCCAGCTATGTTGGCCTCAAGGAAAGTGAAGTGGAAGGTAAAACGTAATGTCAGAATTGCCGTTCGGACGTATCCCGTAAGTTTGAATTTATTTACATAGATGGTATCCAAACAACACTAAACATTGACTGATTGCCGTTATGAACCAAAACAAAGCTGCAAATTGTGCGCCAGTGGCGGTACCACGATCAAAGCATTCCCTGAATAAATCATATCACATTAGCCGAGCCAGTGGGGGAAGCATATGCATAAAGGTTACTAGGTTACTATTTTCAACGACAACTGTTTATTTATTATACTGCTTCAAATACCTTCGACGAAATCAAATGTAACCATACCAACGTAAGTAATAACATAAACAAATCCAAACCTTTCGTCTTGCCATTCCTCATACGTTTTATTATAAATAGTGTAAATTACGAGCCACCTGTTAACTCCACCATCTTGGTTGGCCTTAACTACTTTGGTCCGATTACCGTGAAATTAGGTCATGTGAACGCTAAGAGATGGATCGCATTTTGCACTTGCCTCACAATGCTGGCCCCACACGTTGAGGTAGCCTTCGACTTATCTACAAGAAGATGTATTTGTTGCATCTGACACTTCATAGGACGGCGAAGTACCTCGATCGAAATCTACTCTGATTATGGGGAAATTCTACCGGAGCTGAGTGCAACTTAGAGGGTCAAGGATCAGTCGTCTTCACCATCGCCGACACGAAGTGGATATCCATACCATCTTTCACTTCCCACATGGGCGACTCCTGGGAGCGTTTAATGCCATCCGTCAAAATCGCATTGAAAAGTCTTCCACAACAGCGCAAGTTGGACGATGAAGCTCTGTACACAGTAGCAGTGAAAGTCGAAGCTATTGTGAACTCGCGCCCATTGACTTATCGAGCAAGCAGACCTCACTTTCTACTCGGGTTTTCAAATTGCGTCCGTGAAGTCGATCGCGGAAATGACTGACTTTGTTACGGCAGTAGGCAGGATATGGTAAATGGTAGAGAACTGTATGCAAGGGAAACTGCGGATTGCTCATAAAAAAACCGAAGTGCTGTTGGTGAGTAACTGCAAAGCCGTACATGGAGCGGAAATCACATTTGGGGAACAGGTGATAACTTTGGACCGTATGTTGGTGTACTTGGGAGTTATGATCGACGACCGGCTGAATTTCAACACCACCTCGACTTCGCCTACGAGAAAGCAGAGAAGTCCATCAGCCTACCGAGTACCTTACCCATGAAGTGCACCCTTCACCAGGCATCTCCAACCAAGCTTACTTCCAATATTTTTGCAATTCCTCTGTCATTTTTGATCTGTTCATGCGACAAAAAATCCATGGAACCCCAGATTATCTACGCTCCAATGTTATTCCGTCGATATTTTCCGAAAAATATGGGAAAGTTAGCGCCTTTTTCAAATTCAAAGATCCTTGTTCCGTGTATGTCGCTGAACTAGGTGCGATATACTACGCACTAGGGATCATTGAAACATTGCCCATCGACCATTATTTTATTTTTTCAGACAGTTTCAGCTCAATAGAGGCAATCCGCTCAATGAAAGTTGATAAACGCTCATCTTATTTCCTAACAAGAATAAGACATCTATTGAGTGTTTTGGTCGAAAAATTATTCAAGATTACCTTAGCACGGGTTCCCTATCATTGCTCGATTCCGGTAAATGAGAAAGCCGACTCGCTAGCTAAGGTGGGCGCTTCAGAAGGTACGCTTTTTGAAAGGCAAGTTGCTTATAACGATTTTTTTTCACATTCCTCGTCAGCACACACTCGTTAGTTGGCAGCGCATGTGGAGTGAAGATGAGTTCGGTCGCTGGTTACACACGATTATTCCTGAGATCTCGACGAGTGCTTGGTTCAAGGGATTGAATGTAGGTCGTGATTTCATTCGCGTGGTATCTCGGCTTTTGTCCAATCACTACAACTGAAACGCGCATCTCTATCGCATTGGGCTCGCAGCAAAGAATCTTTGTGATTGTGGCGATGGCTACCACGATATCGAGCATATTGTCTGGTCGTGTATCCGGTACCATGCCGCTCGCTCTCAGCTCTCTAGAGCACTGAGAGCAAAAGGCAGACAATAGGTTATCCCCGTCCGGGATATCTTAGGTAGCCGTGTTCCTGATCTTCTGCTTCATCTATACCTGTTCCTCAGAAACGCCGATGTCAACGTTCAATGATGTTTCCTTTGTTGTGTCCCTGTTTCATATCCCTCCTATCCGATCTATAAACTTTACTTAGTCGCGGCAATACATACACACACTCTTTACCGATACACGGGCCAAAGGTTGTGCAGTCCACTGATCATTCAAAAAGAGCCAAAGGTTGTACCGCTCATGACAACTCTACACGAGCTGATGTTTGTGCCGGCTAGTAACCATTCTACCCTGGATTCCTCGAGTCAAGAAGACGCACCACGCTAGATATGGGGTGCAGACTAGGGGGCGTTGCTGATTAATGGTCAGCTGCATCCCAATAGGAAGTATCCCGTGTCGGGCACACGTACAGAGCATTGGAGACAGCAACATCACAATTACGAAAACACTTGTAATACAAACCTCGAGCCAACCGCGAGTAATCGGTTACATATTACTGACATAGTTGTAAGACAAACATTGTCGAAATATTGAACTCCCGGCCCCGTCAGGCTGATGCCATATGAGCTTTAATAAAAATATATATTTTGGATAAAAAAAAAAGACGGGTGGGTAATGTCAGGGACATAACCGGAGTGACGTAGGACTATACAAAGGGGACAGCTTTTGTTAAATATATATTTTAAATATATTGTTTTATTTTCTTCTCCTACGTGATTACCTACCTATCTACCTGAAAAATGGATTAGTTTACTGTTTACTCTTTATGAACATGTTGATGGTTCCGAAAAGAACCTTTGGTGTTGTGTTTTTGTTATCACTCGATATTCCTATCTTGTTCGGTTAAACCTTCCTGTTTAGCTATTGCGTTTGCCACTCGCCACAGCTTTCACAGTTGGAAAATTTCTTCCGGAGAAACACTTTGCCACTCACTGAAACTAATTGTTGCCTTGATGAGCGCCGATCCGAAGTTGCTCTGTTCTTGATGCGGGTTTTCTGATTGTCGTGAGCAGCTTTGCAAGCCAACTCGAGCACTCCGACGGCCGAAACTCTATAATCGCTGTTAGGTATACTGGTGCTCCGGCACCAATCCGTTCGGCCTAATTACCCTTGCGGAGCAATCAGTGAATGCGACCAACAGGGAACTGGAGACCTGCACGGTTCGAGTGAGACTTTGCCTTTCCCTTAACTTGTCCTCCTTTGTTACGTCCACGATGCCGATGCCGTACAACCACACGGGTTTACGGTTTGAAAGAAAATAAGATATTTTTTTTTTGGGTCCGCGTGTTTTATACTCTAGTGCACCCGTGGCCGAGTGGTTAGCGTCTCACATTATCATGCCGGGTGTTCGGGTTCGATTCCCGTTCTGGCCGAAGGATTTTTCATCATATAAATTTCCTTCGACTTGTACTGTGGTCACGCGTATTCAAGAGCTTGCCCCTCGGAATACATTCAAGGCGTGTTATTTGGCTTAAGAAATCTCAACTAAGTATTAATAAATGACGCTAGTTAATGCATACGTTGAGACGGCAAAAGTTCCACAGGGAACGTTAACGCCTTTCAAGAAGTGTTTTATACTCTAGCGGTGTACACACTCACAGGATAGAACCAAAACGGCAGACTCAGCCAGAGGGGCGATTCCAACGAGACGAACGAATGAGCGTTAAAAGGGTGCGATGGCAAAAAAATACATTCATTACGATTTGTTCGCTCGTTGGATTCACATGCAGGCTAAAAAGGGTCCTTTTCAGGATCACAAAATTATCTTCAATCTAAAGAGTTTATTGTTTTGTTATCACTCGATATTCCCATTTTGTTCGGCTAAACCTTGCTGTTTAGCGATTGCATTTGCCACTCGCCACAGCTTTCACAGTTGGAAAATTTCTTCCCATCCAGCTTGTGACATATTTTAGAGTAAATTACATTCAATGGCACGTCGCATTACCACCACTCAGTATCGGATTGGAGGTAATTTTAACCTGTAATTGAACATTTGCGATGACAGTGGTACAGTGTCGACTTTCAATGTGGGGTCATAATTTGGACCCCGAACTCTATGTTTACAAAAATGTCCAACTAAATATGTCGCATTACAGGTCCGTCCAATTAGCTAAATGTCGAGATAAATGTAAATTACTGTACTTTCAATCTAGAAGCAATTTAAGAATTGGTGAAAATCAATAAGCTCAGAACAACTGCCAAATTCACATACTCATCATATCCTGGCAAACAAATTATGAAAAAAATCAATTTGTGTTTTATTATTATTTTGGATATTGTTTTAGAAAGCATTGAACTGTATTTCCTAAACTCTTTTTTGGAAGGTTTAATGGCCCTGAAAAGCGCCTTGTTTCATGGAATGGTTCCAATTTAGAAAACTTAGTACTCGTGGTTTTGAAAAAAACCATTTCGAACGCCCTCGATGCCGCCTTGTTCTGGATTTGCCACCAAAGCAGTGTGTATAAAGAACAAACTTTTTTCTTCTGCTACCTGATGCCGTTTTGCGATTGCGTTTGCCACTCGCCACTCGCTGCAACTGCCTGTTGTCTTGATGTCCACCGAACCGAATGTGTTCTGTTCCGAATGCGGGTTTTCTTATCGTCGCGAGCAGCTTTGCCAGCTAACTCGATCACTTCGGCGGCCGAAACTATATAACGCCGGATAGGTGGACTGGTGCACTGGTACTAACGCGCTCGGCCTAGCTACCCTTGCGGGGAACTCCAGATCAACACGGTTCGAGCGGGATTTTGCCTTTCCCTTCACTTTTCCTCCTTTACCATGTCCAGACATGGCTGCTTGGGTTGGTTTGTTGATGTGTTGTGATGCGAACCGATGTGGTGTACGGTTTGGATGAGAATGATCGTTACGGCAGCGGAGCGGGGAATTTTAAGCTGACTGGCTGGCTCGAGAATTACGTATGTGTGAGACTGCGACCAATGTTTCGTTCATTTTTTTTCTTTTTCCTTTCCAATCGTGCTTCATTCTATTTCGCTGCTGCTCTGGTTGCCCGTTTTGGTCGGTACGATTTGAGGAGCACAAAATGGACCAATCAAAAATGAGTACATAGTGCATTTTGACAATGCTTGATATTTCACAATTATTCAATTATTTATCTCAAGAAAAATGAAATGTTATTCGTTATGATAGATGCGTAAATATATTTCCTATCAATTGATGCAAAAACCTTTGCGATCTATTGAGAAATGCTCGAGTTATAAGCGTTCCAAATCTTGCATTTTTTCCTACTTGTTCAGTGCCTAGATTTCCATTTCACCCCCTATATCTTCCGGTTAGACGTAGTCCTACGTCAAAAAAGTCCAACAGTGCGATAAAAAGGATAATGCCGAAAAACGCTGGACCCTGCAGTAGCTCTAGCTACTCTATCCTCGTCAATATTGCGTATATCTTAGAAAACTGGACCATATGTTCATAGCGATGTGACTTGCGAGCGCGTATAGAACGATTTCATTGGAGCCAGTATGCGTTATCGCCGGTATGATCCCGATTGGTATCACCCTGGTGGAAGATGGTGAGTGCTATAGACGGAAGGAAACTAGTGGTATCCGGAAAACAGCGAGAGCAGAATTGAACTGAACAGGAAGCACGGAGAGGTAAATTTTCATTTGACGCATTTCCTGTCTGGACATGGCTGCTTCAGGCAATATTCACATTGGTTCGGGTACGCAAGGTCACCACTCAGTTCGCACACGTCGTATTCGTGTGTCCCAGATTCATCGAAAGACGGGACGAGGGGCTGCCCGGCTGCCCGCATTACGTTGGAGAGATCCAGGTGAGATGGAATGAAATCTGCGTGGAAACCAACCAAAATACTGCCTGGTATCGTCTGATCGTGGAATAACACTGCGAGGGTGGTTTCGACGGAGTGAGCGTCAAGGAGGACGCCAACAAACCGGAGCATACCACACGAAAGTAGCTGTGAGGAGTGTGTGTCATGATGGAAGGCACTACCTAATCGGCGCTTCGATGGGAAGAGAAATTCCGCGAGGGTAGCTTTGACGGATTGCGCGTCAAGAAGAAGGGCAATGCCTAATCGGTACACGTCTTGACGGGTAAACGGATGCTTGTGCAATGGATATAAGCGTTGCTTAGAACATCGGAACGTGAATACAAATTATAGAGAAAAAATGGTATAAACAACATTCAGCAGTCTTCCGAAAAACACTTACACATGTCCACGATATGTAAAAATGTCATGTTTATGTTTGAACACGAACATCCTTTTCGCTAGTGTTCAATATTTACCCCAAACACGAACAATGATACATGCGTTTCTCACATCATAAACAAACACGATATTTATAACTCAAGCACATCATGTCCAAACTACATCGAACAATCTAACAGACAATTGCCCATCAACTGGGAGTACGAAGAAGTACCGGAATACAACAAGACGAACTTTAAAGCAATCAAATGTAGCCTACAAGCCATAGAATGGCATATTTTATTAAACAGCGAACGAGATGTCAACTTACCCGTACATATTCTTCACGAAATTCTGAATAACATAATATCAGAATTTGTGCCGAAGAAAAGAAGACGAAGAAATTCAACCAGCTATTTGCTGGTTTAATTTGGTGTAACGCTCAAATGAGAAATTTAAAGAATTAAAATAGACAAAAGTAATCAAATCAAATTTAAAGAATAGAATACAAAATAGACAGAAGTAATCAAAATTTGCTGGAATATCAGAATAATTCCAAAGAACTAAACTTTGCCATTAAAAGTGCACACGAAGAGTATAATAGGAAGGTCGAAACAGAAGTCAAACTATTCGAAGCAACAGTGAATGAAAAAGTCTTCCAACAAGTAAAGAATAGAATAACGTGTATGCAACATGGCTTCTTCAAAGGCCGCTCAACTGCAACTAATCTGTTGGCATTTGTGACTTTTATTTTGAATGCAATGAAAAATGGCAAACACGTACAAGCTCTTTACACTGACTTCAGTAAAGCATTTGACCGCATCGACATTCCATTACTACTCTTCAAATTGCAGAAAATTGGAGTGGAACAAGGACTCTTAAACTGGCTGAATTCTTATCTAACAAATCGTGAACAAATTGTTCATTTTCAAAATTCTCTATCAAATCCAGTAAAAGTCACTTCGGGAGTCCCACAAGGCTCTCATCTTGGTTCTCTTCTTTTCAATATGTATCATTCGATTTTGATCGAAATCCAAACACTGTGTACGTTAATGACATCTCCTTTGTTTTCAAGCGTATAAATGTACTTGTGTATGCAGACGACATGAAGCTTTTCGCGGAAATTGGTAATGAAAAAGACATCGAAGCATTCCAAAACGAAATACATGTATCCCATACTTGGTGTAATAAAAATCTACTAAAACTGAGTGTAAAAAATGCAACTCCATTACAATTAGCAGAAAAAATCATGTACCAAATATTGTAATACGTCTTGGAAATCAAAGTGTAGAGGAATGTGAAATAGTTAGAGATCTAGGCGTCGTTCTGGACTGTAAACTCACATTCATAGAACACTACAACTCTGTAATCAATAAGGCAAATAGCGTGTTAAGCTTTGTCAAACGCTTCTCACTTAACTTCCAGGACCCATACACAATCAAGCTTTTGTATATCACATACGTAAGGCCCATTCTAGAATACTGTAACATCGTTTGGAACCCGTATATGGTCGTACATGAAGAACGCATTGAGTCAGTGCAGAAACAGTTTCTCTTATTTGCACTCCATAAGTTGAACTGGACCTCATTTCCACTTCCTTCATATGAAGCACGCTGCTTGCTCATAAACATCCAAGCACTAAAGGAACGCCGTAAATTTGCAATGCTTCCTTTTGTTAATGATCTAATTTCGCAACGAGTGCAATCAGCTGAATTACTAGAAAAAATAAATTTCTATGTACCTGGTCGTCAACTAAGAACACGTAATTTGTTTCTAACCAAAACATCCAGAACAAATTATGCAAACAACGTCCCTATCAATCGCGTATATACAATCAGCACTGCGAATTAATTGACACAACAATGAATAAAAAACAGTTAAAAAAAACATGTACCGTAGGAATAATATTTAACTTAAGAAAACATCGTAACATTAATATATAAGTATCTAGTCTACATTTGTTTGACGAAAATGAATAAATAAATAAATAAACATACCACCCGTTGTCGCAGTATTCTTTGCTTTTGTTTCGTTTCTTTTCATGCATGGAAAAAATTATTCCTCCTAAAATATTTATTTGTAGAGTACTTTTACACAGAAACTAACTGGAAATTTAGTTCGTTTTCGAAAAATTACGTTAGCTCAGAGGCTATGAATTCATGCACATTTTACAAGTCGGTTTAAATAATCCATAGCTATTACCCGTGAAAAGAAAACATTCTCTGAATAGAAAGAAGCTTTCTATGCTATTCTATTTTTTCTACATAAATTCAATTCATAAATTGATACGTGGACTAAATAATGATATCAATTGACGCTTATTCTGTACAGAACAGATAAAGAGGAGTATTTCTTTTGCCCAAAATGTTAGACGAAGCACCCATTGTCATGATAGATTATTTCATTCCCTTTTCCATGTCAACACACCAACACACCGTGGTGGAGCCGATCTGACGTGGAGGTAACATCCATACTTCTCACGCTCAAGATCACGAGTTCAATTCTCACTCCCGACATTCTTCCAAAATGGAAGGTAAAAGTGACGAACCAGCCAGAAGCGTTGAAAGTCACTATAATACAGAAAAAAAAAAAAAAAAAAAAAACCAACACACCGTGTGTTGAGTAGTGGTTGTGTGGTGTCTAATTCGCTTCTTTTACTCTACACATTGCCGTTGCTTGGGTGAAAATACAAGAGAAACTGTACATGCTGTTTGAACATCATGGGAAACAAACATGTCACATTTTCCAACATAAGATCCGAAAAAATCATGTTTGTCTACAAACGCAAAACTGCGAGAGCAGCGTGAACATTGCTCGTCTCGTACGCAGTGTTTCATGTGAAACACGGAAGACTGCTATTCAGCGTTGCAGGCAGATAAGTACAAAAATGATTGTACAATAGCAGTGAATTCAGTATTGTACAATCTCAGTTTTTTTAGTATTGCAAAAGCATTTTGCTTAACCCTCCTGTACTTGCTCGCGAAATCGTAACTCGTATACTCACAGACTGTGCAAGCCTCTGTAATATTGCTATTGGGTATTTTCAGGCTTTATTGGTGTTTACTTTGTAGCGCTGCACCGATTTTACTATTGTTGCCCCTCGTTTCTTTGAGTATAAACTTCAGATTCACGCACAACTCTGAGTTTCGTTTCTCTGTATTGGCGATCTAACGCAAAACGTAAACGATCGGTGAGACATCTGGATTTTGATTTTGAACTAAGAAAATGATGATAAGGTAACCCAAAACTCAAAAACAAATCACGTATAGTTTACTTCCGGTATTTCGAAGGTAGTTCTCACATGTAGGAAACAGGCATTTTTCAACTTGTTTTTGATTGTGCTCTCGAATTTTCCATTTTGATTCAACCATTGTCAACATTTATACAATTTTCACTACTGAAAGAGGTAAGAAAATAACATGTTATATATAAAATTGCGCAGAATTAAATTTCTTACAAATTAATCGCAATTAAATAATCTTTCATGACTATAACATTGTGATTCATGGAAAGAACTACAAACCTTCCATAAGCTCACATGGCAATTTTTTTTTCCCAATTCATTTATTTGTAAGGCTCAATCGCATAAGCTTTGCGGAGCCGCTAATTCAAGGTTTGTTTATACAAAGTTTCAACTAATTGCTATGTTTAGTAGGATTCGACCGAATACTCGCGGTTTACTCGAGGTTAAAAGGGCAACATTTTTTGTGGGACGTGTTAGGTTAGGGATATGGATATGAGGTATCGTTGTCTCAACCGAGAGTTGCCGCACGCACTGTAGCATTGTGTATAATGACCAGGGATAGCATCTGCTGTTCGACTATCTGTCGAGGGTGGGCGACGGTGAGATGGGGGGACAAGACAAACAAACTAATAACGAAAAAGAAAAACACAAAAGCATTAAATACTTATACTAGACCGTTTCACAAACATATAGATCAACTGCATATAGCAGATGTCGCGAGTTCCCAACACGTCTCTAACAGGAACATAGGGTTGTCTTTCTTGGACCTCAAGGGCATTCAAAAGGTACTCTCTGGCTGCGTAATTATCCGTACATTGCCAAACTGCGTGATCGATGTCATCGTAACCGTTTCCACACCGACAGACGTTGCTTTGAACAAGATTTATTCTGTGGAGATGCACATCTAGCGAGTAGTGGTTGGACATAAGTCTACTCATTACACGAATGAAGTCACGACTTACGTCCAAACCTTTGAACCACGCTCTCGAAGAAACCTTTGGAATAATTGAATATAACCACCGCCCAAGCCTTCCAGTGTCCCAATCGGTTTGCCAACTCAAGAGGGAACTCTGACGCAGTAATTGGAAAAATTCATCGTATGAAATTTGTCTATCAAACAATTCGCCTTCCTGGGCACCAACCTTTGCGAGAGCGTCCGCCTTCTCATTGCCAGGAATTGAGCAATGAGAGGGGACCCAAACAAAGGTTAACTCATAAGATCTTTCGATCAGTGCATTCGTCTGCTGCCTCACTTTTGTGAGGAAATAAGATGGGTGCCTACTAGTTTTCATCGACTGGAGAGCCTCAAGCGAACTGAGACTATCCGAGAAAATTAAGTAATGGTCTGCAGGCTTGTTGGAGATCATCCCCAATGCGAAGTCGATTGCTGCCAGCTCAGCAACATAAACGGAACAAGGTTCCTGCAGTTTACGGAAGGCGCTCGAATTTTCATTGAAAACACCGAAGCCAGTGGATCCATTGAGGCGAGACCCATCAGTGAAGTGTCTTTTCATGCAATTGACTTTTTGGTACTTTCGGTTAAAAATACGGGGAATGAAAGTTGGTCGAAGCTGATCTGAAATCCCTAGTATTGTTTCATCGACAGATCGTATTCAATTGAGGAACTGTTGATGGTGAAGTGAGCATGGTCTGGAGTAAACGATGGAAGACAAATATCTGATGAAATATAGTGATGATAAATTCTCATAAACCGAGATTGTATATTTAGATGAAGAATTTTCTCAAAGCTTTCAATCACAAGTGTGTTCGTGACACCGCATTTCACAAGTATTCTGAGAGAAAGTTCCCAGAATCGGTTCTGTAGAGGAGTTACTCCTGCCAGAACCTCGAGACTCATGTTATGCGTTGAGTGCATACAGCCGAGAGCTATACGCAGACAATGATATTGAATTCGTTCCAATTTTAGAAGGTGACTTTTAGCTGCTGAGAGAAAGCAGAAAGAGCCATACTCCAGAATAGATAGAATAGTTGTTTTATAAAGCGTTATGAGATCTCCCGGATGAGCTCCCCACCACGTGCCGCAAATCGAGCGGAGAAAGTTGACTCTTTTTTGACATTTTTGCTTCAAATACGTAATGTGGGTATTCCAAGTGCATTTTGAATCAAACCAGACACCAAGGTACTTGAAGGTCAATGATTGGGTAATGTTTCTGCCCAAAAGCATAAGTTGCAATTGGGCTGGGGACCGCTTTCGAGTAAACACTACCAGTTGTGTTTTCTGCGGCGAGAATTCTATCCCTAAGTTCCTTGCCCAAGAAGACAAGTTATCTAGGGAATTTTGCAATGGTCTTTGCAAGTTTTCGGCATGGGGACCTCTGACGGAAACCACACCATCATCTGCAAGTTGTCTTAGCGTGCATTGTTCTGCCAAACAGCTGTCAATATCTTTCACATAAAAATTATAAAGAAGGGGGCTGAGACATGAGCCTTGGGGTAGACCCATATAACTATTTCTGGAAGTTGTCAGCTGTCCGAGGGTGAAGTTCATTTGCTTTTCTGACAACAAATTGTACAAGAAGTTATTCAAAATTCCAGGAAGTCCACATCTGTTCAGATTGTCTGACAGAATTTCTATGGAAACTGAATCAAAAGCTCCCTTAATATCCAAGAATACTGAAGCCAGTTGCTCCTTGTGCGCAAAGGCCAGTTGAATATCTGTAGAAAGCAACGCTAGACAATCGTTTGTTCCTTTGCTCTTGCGAAACCCAAATTGTGTACTTGATAGCAAATTATTTGTCTCGATCCATTGATCGAGTCTTCGAAGGATCATTTTCTCCAGCAATTTTCTAATGCACGAGAGCATAGCAATCGGACGGTATGAGTTATGGTCAGACGCTGGCTTGTCAGGCTTTTGAATTGCTATCACTTTTACCTGTCTCCATTCGGGTGGCACAATATTGTTTTCTAGTAGGGTATTGAATAAGTCTAGCAAGCGTCTTTTCGCGATATCGGGAAGATTTTTTAGAAGAACGAATTTAATCATATCGCTTCCGGGTGAAGAGTTGTTCGATGAAAGAAGAGCCATAGGAAATTCCAGCATTGAGAATGGTCTGTCCAGAGGTCCACCGCTCGGAGACGTTTCTCGAAGAATATGTTGGGCTGGAACTCAAGGAACTCAAAAACGTTGCGTCGGGATTCACTGAAATGAAATAAAAATCTTTCTTTTGCTGGTATTTAATATTTGGTCAAAGCAACTTTGACCGCTTGAAATGAAAAAAATTAAAAAATTAAAAAAAAAACGAATGTTGTTTTTTTCAAATTCATTGGTATATCCTATACACAAGGCAGCGTTATATATTGATGTCAAAACCAGGTGACGAGCCTTATGCGTATCAATAAGAAACGACTGATAAGCGTATAGGATTTGTGATTTTTCATTTTATGTAATCGGCTTCTTTCGCCAAAACAGTATAAAACGATTCGAGAAACAGCCCATCGTATCATTCGAGTGAACGATTATCTTCAGCACATAGGATTTGCCGTCACTCAAAATGAAAATTCTATTTGCTTTCCTTCTCGTGGCCCTTGCAGTAAGTAGATTTAATTTTCATTTAAGTTTCATTCAATATTTAGGATTGTTCTGTATAATTGTTCCGTAGAGCGCCGATTTGACCGAAAAGCGCCAATCCTCTCTGAAGGCACTGGACCAACTTCGTGCCGCTATTCCCGACTTTCAAAATGCTCAAGATTCGGCCATTGTCAGGATATCCGATGCAAAGCAGAATACTTCAATCACATTGAGCAATTTCTATCACAGCGTGTTCGAAATCAAAACGTCTTCGCTGGTGAATATCCTGGAAGAGGAGGTTGAAGCGATGTCCTACGGCGTAGAAGTCGATGACTGGTGCTGGGAAAGTAACATCCCGATGCTCGAGGGTATCATGAGTTGGGTAGGAAATGATTTCAGCGAATGCACTCGTCAGCTGGACGATTCGATTGCCGATGTGGTCGCCAGTATCTACAGCCGTTTCCAGGGCGATGAAGAAGAAATCAAGAAATTCGGCTTACTCGAAGTCTTCCTGAGAAGGAACATCATCAACAACCCACAGGCCATCGTTGAGGCCATCAGTCAGTTGAAGTTCGATGTTGGCGGTTCCGTTCCCGAGTTTGAGGAAATAGTTTTGCAATTCGAGCAAGACTTAGCAGCTAAACTGCCGGGCTACTCTGGATGTCTCACCAGCAGGGTCAATCTACGCAAACGCCAGATCGATCAACTGAAGGATGAAACTAAGAGATGTCTGGAAGAGCAGAAAAAGTATAACTGAAGAGTGCTTACAATTTTTTAAGATGTATTCTGACATGCTTTTCTTCTGTTATCGAGACTACATTTGAGTGAAAATTATTCTAATAAATACAGTTTGTTCACATCGATTAAACAGTGCTATAAAAAATCAATATTTTTTTGCCCTGGGTTCTATTTACGACTTTGAGTTAGAGCCCTTTTCATCTTACGAGAGCCGTTTCAAAAGTTCGTGCAAGAATAAAACTTACTTAATTCTTTTGGGTAAACCTTTTAGGCTTAAACACTTCGTTTAAAGTCTGCTTCATTTAATATTGGAACACAAACAATTGCGTGTAGTTCAGTCATTTATTAACGAATTCATAATTTGTTTTTCATACAAATGTAGCATTTTCTTTACTCTTTCATAAAAAAAATTAAAAAAATTATTCATTGCTGTTTCGAAGAAATTCTCGTACTTTTCCCGTAATACGGCACATTAGGCGGCGCACACCCTTTTCGTCCACCGTTTTGGCGATTTGATTCCACCAGTTCTTCATTTGAGTCATGTTCTTAACAAGTTTTCCCTTTGCCTTAAGCCTCCGCTTCGTGATTGCCCAGTATTTCTCTATCGGCCGGAACTGGGGGCAGTTTGGGGGGTTGAGGTCCTTCGGTATTACGCTGACCCCGTTCGTTGCGTACCATTCCATAACCGTTTTGCTGTAATGGCAGCTTGCGAGGTCCGGCCAAAACATTACTGGACGGTCGTGGGCACGAATAAACGGCAGAATCCGTTTCTGTAGGCACTCTTTTTTGTAGACTTCTGATGTCATTGTCTTGTCAGTGAGAAAGACTTTGGTTTTTTGTCCACAACTGCATATCCCCTGCCAAATCATGTACTTGCGGGCGAATTTATCCGCAAACACGAACTTAAATTTTGCAGGTACATCCCCCCGAGCCGTCGCCAAATAAAATTTTTGACCTGGGATTTGCCCAAAGTCCGCCTTCACGTAGGTCTCATCGTCCATCAGAATACATCCGTCGAACTTGGTCAGCACTTGGTCGTACAGCTTTCGAGCACGGATTCTGGCCACATTGTTCTGCTTCAGCGTCCGATTTGGCTGTTTGCTGGCTCGGCTTATTCCTTCCCGGAGACGAATTCGTCGCACCGTACTGTGAGCGGCCTGGAACTTATTGGCCAAATCGCGGTCTGAAAGATTGGGATTCCTCTTGACGGCCTTGATGACTTTCCCACGCAGTTTCCGGTCGACAGTTCCACTCCGACGCTTCGAATGCGGTTTCCGAGCCGTCGTCAATGTTTCCTTGTACTGCTTGATAACACGCCATACGGTATTTCTGGGCATTTTAAGCTGTTTAGCTAGCTTAGATGCCGACAACAATGGATTTTCAAGAAAACTGTGCACAATTTTATCTCTCCGTTCGGCTTCCATGGTGGTTGTTTACAAAATGCTATCGTTTGGTGTTATGACATAAATACATGGTGAAAGGTAATGAATTTCCCGACACGTGGGTGAAAAAAGTTTCCAAATCCGTCCACTAGGAGCGCCATAATGAGCAAAAGAATTTGTTCCAATATTAAATGAAGCAGACTTTAGCAGCAGTTTTTTTTATCCGTTCCAAATAATAGAATTTGTCTAAGTCTGAAAATAGTCAATCGTTTTAGCAATCATCTTCTCGTTTGAATAAAATCTTTTCGCCGACAGCCATTTCCTCAAACTAGGGAACAAATAACAGTCCGAAGGAGCCAAGACAGGAGAATAGGCGGATGTGGAATGAGTTGGAATCCTATGTCCATTAATTGTGCGACCACAACTACTGAGTTGGTCCGTTGCCGTGATGGAAACAAAATCAATCGACTTCTCCGATTCAAAAGAATGCCAAACACAATAAGACCTATCAGGCTGAAACTTGATGTGTGTGTTCTGCCAAGAAATGTTACTCAGGGTGCTTATTTTTACATTTTTTAATTTTTTGGTGCTCCTTTTTACAGATAAAATTTGATCAACGTGTACTGATCATATATATTCGACACAAAACACGACAAGCAAATATTCAGTTATTGGATGCCCAAAATATTTTTTCGGTCTGTTTGTCAAACCTGTCGGTGCATGGTTAGGTTACCGTAAATATTCCATTCAATTTTTTCCATGTTCGATGTTTGACATTGTTTGCTATTGTCAATAATTGAAGAGTGGCAAACAAAATAGTGTTTGTAAAAATATCAAACCAAATTTTATCTGTCAAAAAGTGTCAAATATTTAATCTCTGGACAAACAGTGTACGGCCACTTTAACTAAACATAACCTCGATATGCGCCAGTAATGCCATCTTTCTGACTTTGCTAGGACTTTTCAAATTACCCTCGTAATCAGGGCCCGAAATCTTCGAAGGTGGAAAATGAAGACCGACTCTACACTCAGTAGCTTCGCTTCGACTAGGACTACTTCGGTAGTCGCCGTCAAGGTGAAGGTGGAAGGAAGCCATTGTAGTAGTATAGGTAAAACCACGTGTAAAAATGGGATAATAATGTTTGTGAGAGAAGAGCAAAACACACGCAAATAGATCAATTCACTTATCAGACTGTTTGGCGCTTCATTGACATGAGTCTTTGAATACATTTGAAAAAAAAAATAACAATTCAACACTAAAGTAAAATGTATGAACGATATGTTCCGATGAACAATTGCAAATATAAATATATATAGAAGGTGCATTTGCATAAGAAGTAAAATTCTGATTATACGCGAGAGTAACATGAGCAAATTTATAACACATGCGAATTGGGGCTCTTTTGGTACTAACAAGTTTTTCCGCATAGTAACTCGATGTTGATAATTCATTGATATTTTCCTTCGTTGATCGTATTGTTTTCACATATTCACGTTGGAGAGCCCTAACCCTTCCCTTCGTTGGCTGAGGCATTTTGATCGAATGTAATACTTTTCCTGTTTTTACTGTTTTTGAAAGCATAGGCAGCCGTGCCAGTGTTCCGAGCTCTGCAATACAATTTGTTTCACCAATGTAAAAGTTGCTAAAACTTACATTATAGACCCATTAAAAATAATAATTGTATTGATATCAACACAATTTTATTCTTTTGATTTTCATGACATGAAACGCTATGACTCAGGAATAACATTTTAGTGAGTGGTTTTTATAGCTGTTTCTATAATGTTGTCTGACATCAGTATCGAAAAAATAACGATGCTTTCACCAATACAAACAAAACCATTGCCGAAAATTGAAAAATGATAATTTAACTTTCAGAGCACTAGCTTGAGTTTTCCGACATTTTTCCCTATACATTGCGACAGCAGATGAAAATTTAATATCTTGTGAGTAATCGATTAGAGTTTGGTTGATATTACTTGATGGGAAGTGTGCGAGGACGATCATTTTCTCCACACTGTTTCGCAAAATTATTGATTTTCGGGCGAGGGGTGAGGGAGGGAGACGAAAGAAATGAGCGCCATTGTGGCAGCCATTTATGTCTAGGTTCCACCTTCACCTTAACAGAAAGTGAATTGACTAGAAAATGAATTGACTGGCGTTGAGAGCGAGGGTGACTGATGAATTATTCTAGTCAATAGTTATTCTCACTGACGCGTCTAATGAATAGTGATCCCCAAGGGGTCGATATCTTTGGAAATCCCTGGTTTATGGTCTATCCACCGTGAACTCAAACCAACGAACTTAGGCAGTTATTCGGTATGCTATGAAGGTCCTCGCGTTAGTATTAGTAAATAGCGTGTAGTTTGAGCCAGGCCCCGACCAAGAGGATATGATCCGCGAGTCAAGATGTGTTGCAAATTTAGCTGTCATTGCCAAACTATCAAACTACTCGGTGAGCTCAAGGCAGATCTATGGAACAAGGTGCGCCTATTAGCTAATCATATTTAACTCGAAACAATCGTCAAATTCGCGAAAATTTGCAGAAGGCAGTTGTGCAATCTTAAAATTTGAATGGAGATTCTTAAGTTATTCGATTACTTGAAACACGACACTTACTTAACCATTTGGCTATAAATTTCACAACACACAACATTTACAAAAACTCGTCATTATAAAAAAATATCGTCATCAGACACACTTTCATTTCACTATTATTTGCGAGAAATGCGAGAAAACGTAATAATGTAGTAAATATAATACATATTCGATACAGAAAGGAAGTAGGTCTTTTGTCTCAGTGTCATTCATTCGATTTTTTATCAGTGTCACTAGTTTACTTTTGTTCTTAGTAATCAATGGATTTGTTTCGGGGTCATTCACCTGTTTTTTTTCAAACTTTTCGGAACAGAAAATCCACAAGCATGTAGAATAAATTCAACGACAAAGTGATTCCTTCTTCAAATTCTGGCGATCTGAATACACATCGAGAATTGGAATGATTGTGACATTGTATTTTTATTATTTTGTACCTATACTATACAATAGATTATCCTTGATCTTTCAAACGACCACTTCACAAATTGAGGGTTTTTCGGTTACATACCGTTTCAATAATTAGTTTTATGGATATGGTTTGAGTCACAACCAAGTATGAAAAAGTTCATTCACTCATTTCTCCACACCTAATTATACATCACTCTTGTACCTGCTTGGAATAATCATGGCGAAAAGAATGCAGCAATCAATCGTGAGATTGCACGATGAATCATTTTACACTCCCCGACCATCTTCATTCGGGACTGATAGTGAACATAACAAAACAAAGAGTGGAAAACAACATTCAATGAATGAATGCTCCTTTGGAAAGATCGCACGAAACAAAACAATAAGTGAGTCACAATACATTGAATCTGCGTGTATGTATGATTTTATTTTCCCTTGTACTCTTTTCCTTGTCAGCATTCAAGTGCACATGAATCCACTTTCCCGCCCACCAATAACTTGCGTTAATATGGTCTTATGCGTTGGCTTAGATCGTTTCATACTAGAAACAAGAAAATGTCATTGAAATAGTGCACAGGAAACAACTCGATTTCAACTATCTACCTATATTTTACAGCCGCAATCGGAGCTCAATGATTGCTATTTGAGTGAAAAACGAATGATTTTACAGAGACACTCGCTGGATCAAGCAAAAGTTTCCAATTTGATTCTATAATCGAGAATGTTGAGTTTTGAGCTGAAATTGGTTGAAAAATCAAATCATAATCAACAATAACAACGCTGGGATTGAAGCTGTTGCTTGTCATGCAAACATCAGAGGAAAAGACCTCTGTATTGTCAGCTTGTATTGGCCTCCGAGAGCTGCGGTTAGCCGCAAGCAACTTGTTGACATGTGCTCACTCCTTCCTGAGCCACGATTGATCTTGGGAGACTTCAACTCTCACGGAACTGCCTGGGGGGAACAGTACGACGACAATCGTTCACTGTTGATATATGATCTTTGTAACAGCTTCTGTTGGTACTGGCAGCTCTGCTGGTAACGATTCTGTAACGATTGAGGCGGGCTGTCATGGAAGTTGTCAAAGTGACAGTCCAAACGGTACGAAATAACGGAACAGCACATCATACAAGTTTCATTCGCATTCTAAAAGCCACAAGCACATGTAGTGAATTAAAAGAGTGAACTATATTAAAACTTATATTTCTAAAGTAAAACTATTGAGACTTACAGCTAGTAAAACTTAAGTCTATACTAAAGTTATATAGGCATAAAAGTTGTAAGTAGCACATTGATACGATGAAACTTAACCTAACGTAAAAATATACATACAGATTCCGCGTGTGAATGCCTATATTAAGGTTAGGATAGGGCGCTGTTCCATCCATGCAACCGATTTTTGTGAGTATAGCTCAAGAATTTATATGAATCAAAACTAATTTAATAAAATTATAGCAAAAGCTACATTACAACTAAACGGAATTTCGTAATTTGCTCGACGAAATCGAACAAAGGATCGCGCCTAACCTAACTACCGCAACATTCTTTTGAAAAATCGACCGCAGTTGACCTCGTCGATATGAATCAAACTCCAAAGAAAGTGATTCCAGAGAAGCCCTGCGACTATACATTGCAAGACGCACAAACGCTCGACGAGAATCGGACAGATTGCGTACAGTGCGACCGCCGGAACGGCGATGAAAGTATGGTGCAGTGTGATGGTTGTCAGTTATGGTGGCATTTCTCGTGTGCTGGCGTTTCCGGTTCGATCAAGGATCGATCATGGTCATGCACTAAATGCCATGTGGACTGCCGAGAGAGTATCGCATCTACGTCCCGAAGATCGCGAATGTCTAATAAATCAGCAAAAGTAAATTTACAGCTTGAGAAGCTGGAGAAGCTCCAAGCCATCGAAACCAAGTTCGTCGAAGAAAAATATAAATTGCTCGAGTCTCATCTGGAGCCTGAAGACGAACACGGTAGTGTCCTGAGCAAGCGTAGCCGGACTAGCAAGCAGAGTAGGCTTTCTCGTATCGCAACTTGGGTGAGTAAATGTGCAGAGCAGGAGGAGGAAGCAGAGGTTCCTACATCGAAGGACGCCACTCCAATGCCGCCAGTGCCTCCCACATACGTGAACGCCGTTGCAGTAAGCAGTCATATTCCGCACCAGCAGCAGCTACCGGTTAACGATATACATCAGAGTCCCTTGGAACGTCCATCGCTGCCTAAGCAACGTTCTGCGCCTCCCTCAATGATCTTCGTGCCGGAATTTGGAAAATCGGAAACAGATCCGAAACAGTATGAACAACCAACAAGACATGCTGTTTTCAACAGAATAGCAGAAACAGTTCCTCTGGCACAATCTACCCCAGGACCTGTGCAACTCATCGAGCAGCATCCCACCTTGGAAGCGACCAACGTTCCTGCGCTACTGATTAATTCACCTGATCCTGAACGTGTATCAACCGATTCGCCAGCAATAATGCCAGTATTCGTGAGAGCTCGTGAACCGGAGTCAGCATTGCCGCCCCCAACCACATTCGCATCAGCTCCTGCAGCCCTTGGACCCGAGTTGGCTCCTCCACCACCGGTTCCAGCGGTGAACCCGTTTATCACAACTGTACCACAAACTCACCTCGCATCTTTACCAAGAGAAGTATCTTTCCCTGTGCCACCAGGTAGGTCAGATAATAATCCGATGCAAACGAATATACCACCAAACATCAACGATGTGAACATTGAACATCTAATGAAACAATTCGGTAGTATTGCTTTGTCACCCTCGCAATCGCCATTGTTTAACATGAATTTAGCCACCTTTGCCCCTACCCCCTCGCAGTTAGCCGCCAGGCAAGTCATGCCGCGGGATTTACCCCTATTTTCTGGAAATCCAGCTGATTGGCCAGTTTTTATGAGTAGCTTTATAAACACAACATTAACTTGTGGGTTCTCAAGCGCTGAAAACATTTGCCGCCTTCAACGTAGCCTGAAGGGCGCCGCATACGAAGCTGTTCAAAGCCGTTTGCTCCTTCCTGAATCCGTCCCCCATATCATGGAGACGCTTCAGTTGCTTTACGGTCGGCCTGAACTACTAATATCAGCCCTCCTGGAAAAGGTGCGAGCAACGCCTCCGCCTAAAATGGAAAGATTCCAAACCATCATTGACTTTGGAATGTCTATTCAAACTCTATGCGATCATTTAGAAGTCGCCGGTCAAAGCACACATCTGTCAAACCCCTCTCTTCTCGCGGAACTCGTCGCCAAACTTCCCCCTCATCTTCAAATGGAGTGGGGTTCGTATCTTCAGGGATTCCCTGAAGTTAATCTTAAAACCTTTGGATATTTTATGTCGAGTGTAGTGAAAGCTGTGAGCAAAGTGACCGTATATGCCAACAGCAGTGTGAAATCAGGTGCAATCGTGAAGAATACTATGCACACAAAAGGAAATATGAACACGCATCAAGGTGATATGGAAGACAGTGCTAGTATCCCGTCGTTTACCAACCGAGAGGAGGCCAGGCCATGTCCAGCTTGTAAAGATACCGGTCATCGGATCCAGAACTGTTCAACCTTCACATCCCTTTCTGTCGCGGACCGTTGGAAGTATGTGCAATCCGGTGGACTGTGTCGAAACTGTTTGAACGCTCACGGCAGAAGAAGTTGTAGAAAACCGTCCAACTGCGGAATAAACGGATGTGAGTTCCGCCATCATCCACTTCTACATTCATCGCGTAGTAGTTCAGATGTAAAGGCCTTAGTAAATACTGCAGAAAATCATTCACATCGATTAGTGAAACAGACACTACTTTTCAGGATAATACCTGTCACATTACATGGACCCAAAGGAGCTGTGGACACCTTCGCGTTCTTAGACGATGGTTCATCCTTGACACTAATCGAAGATAGTTTAGCTAGGGAGCTTGGCGTAGATGGTGTAACGATGCCTCTATGCCTATTGTGGACTGCCAACGTAACCAGAGTGGAGAAAGAATCGCAGTTGATATCACTGGCCGTTTCTTCAACTGGAGGAAGGAAATTTACTTTGGAGGAGGTTCAAACGGTTAAAGAATTGTCGCTACCCACGCAGTCACTATCGTATGAATATCTCTCGAAGCAGTATACTCATCTTAAAGGAATACCTGTCATAAGCTATTCAAAAGCTGTTCCAAAACTTCTAATTGGAGTCAACAACTTGAACTTGATGGTTCCACTGAAAATTCGCGAAGGATCCAGACAAGAGCCAATCGCCACAAAAACGAGACTTGGTTGGTGTATCTACGGAGGCAGAGCAAGCAACGGTCAAAAATTATCTGTCAATTGCCATGCTTGCGGATGTGAGTCAGATCAAGCTCTTCATGACATCGTCAAGGAATTCGTTACCATGGATGAAGTCGGAGTTTTACCTGGGACTCCACTATTGTCGAAATCCGATGAACGTGCTCAACAATTGTTGCAGGATACTACAGTTCGAGTAGGCAGTCATTTTGAAACCGGCCTACTTTGGAAGTTCGACCATATAGAATTGCCGGATAGCTATAATATGGCTCTACGTCGACTTGAATGCTTGGAGAGAAGAATGCATCGTAATCCAGATCTGAAGCAGGTTTTACAACGACAATTGGAAGACTACCAATCCAAAGGCTACGCCCATCGAGCAACCGAAAAAGAACTGAACAGCGCAGACTTGCGACGGGTATGGTATTTGCCACTAGGAGCTGTAGTGAACCCTCGGAAGCCCACAAAGGTACGCATGATTTGGGATGCTAGAGTGGCCGTAAACGGAATTTCTCTCAATTCCGTTCTATTAAAGGGCCCAGATCAGCTGATATCACTTCCCGGTGTACTCGTACGCTTCCGCCAGTTCAACGTAGCCGTTTCGGCTGACATAAGAGAAATGTTCCATCAAATTCTCATACGGAAGGAAGATCGCAACTCTCAAAGATTTCTTTGGCGCAATAATCCCTCCGAGACTCCCGATGTGTTCCTCATGGATGTAGCGACCTTTGGCTCCACGTGCTCACCGGCATCAGCGCAATTCATCAAAAACAAGAACGCCGCAGAATTCAAAGAACTGTATCCGCGAGCTGTTGAAGGTATAGTGAAGAACCACTACGTGGACGACTCTCTGGAGAGCTACGAGTCCGTGGAAGACGCTATTAAAGTATCACGGGAAATGCGCCTCGTCCATGAGCAAGGTGGCTTCGAGCTGAGGAACTGGCTGTCCAATAACAACGCGGTTTTGGAAGGTTTGGGTGAAACAAACCTCGGGGAAGATAAATCGTTTGCGGCGGATAAACACAATGACCCCGAACGAGTTCTTGGTCTCCTGTGGTCAACACAAGAAGATACCTTCAGTTTCGCAACCGAGATGAAGCAGGAAATTGTTGACTTGCTCAACAGCAATGAAAGTCCTACGAAAAGACAGCTGCTAAGATGTTTGATGTCGCTTTTCGATCCGCTAGGTCTGCTAAGTCTGTTTGTAGTACACGGGAAGATCTTACTGCAAGAGGTGTGGAGATCTGGAACACATTGGGATGAAAAAGTGAAGAATGAGCTACACCAAAGGTGGAAAAAATGGATCAACCTGTTAGTCGACGTTCGTGACCTGAAAATACCTCGCTGCTACTTCCCAGGCGCAACTCATCAGCGCTACAGGGATCTACAACTCCACATATTCGTGGACGCCAGTGAATCTGCGTATTGTGCGGCGGCGTATTTCCGAACTCTGAACCCTGACGGATTACCGGAATGCATACTGGTTGCGGCGAAGACAAAGGTTACCCCCTTGAAGACCCAATCAGTACCACGGTTAGAGCTTTTGGCCGCAGTTCTTGGGGGTCGATTAGCACAGTTCATCAACGAAAACCACACACTATCCATCACCAGGAAAGTCCTGTGGAGTGACTCAGCTACCGTATTAGCCTGGCTACGGTCTGATCATCGTCGCTACAAACAATTTGTCGCCTGCAGAATCGGAGAATTGCTGACCATCTCCGATGTAACGAACTGGCGTTGGGTTCCCTCTAAGCAAAATCCGGCGGACCTTGCGACAAAGTGGGGAAATGGACCAGATCTGTCTGCAAACAGTGTTTGGTTCAAGGGCCCCTCGTTTCTACGGCTGGCAGAAACAGAATGGCCGAAAGAAAACCTGTCCAGCAAACAAACTGACGAAGAGTTACGTCCCTGTTATGCTCATAAAGCAAATCCGATTCCCGAACGCTTGGTCGAAATGGAACGTTTCTCTAAACTAACCAGAGCCATTCGTGCTGTAGCCTATGTATACCGATTCATAGGAAATTTGAAACAAAATATTGTTGGAAAAGAACGTTTAGCAGGTCCATTGACATCCGAAGAGCTCCAAAAAGCGGAAAACCTTTTAATCCGTGAGGCACAGTGGCAAAGATATCCGGATGAGATGATGGTGCTGATACGCAATAGGACAAAGCCGATCTACGAAAAAACAGGCGTAGGAAAAAACAGTTCTCTGTATCAACTTTGCCCCACTTTAGATGAGCAAGGTATTCTTCGAGTGGATGGCAGAATCGGAGCGGCACCAAATGTAGAGAAGGATACCAAATACCCCATAATTCTACCGAGCAATCATCCGCTGACATATTTGGTTTTAGATAACTATCATCGTAGATATCATCACGGTAACTCAGAAACAGTAGTGAACGAGGTTCGGCAGCATTATCATGTATCAGCACTCCGGTCGGCAGTCAGAAAAGTAGCGAAAGCATGCCAGTGGTGTCGAGTTCACAAGAGCCAACCGAATATTCCACGTATGGCACCGTTGCCTCTCGCAAGGATTGCGTCGTTTGTACGACCGTTTACGTATATTGGTTTGGATTTTTTTGGACCCCTGACGGTGAAGATTGGAAGGAGCAATGCAAAACGCTGGATAGCTCTGTTCACGTGTTTGACAATACGTGCAGTTCATGTTGAAGTGGCTCATAGCTTATCAACGGATTCCTGCATGAAATGTATTCGTCGGTTCATCTGTCGCCGAGGATCACCAGCCGAGATTTATTCGGATAACGGGACAAATTTTCAAGGCGCTGATAGACTACTTAAGGAACAAGTTGAGAAAATGGCTGTAACGTTCACAGGTACCGCTACCAAGTGGATATTCAATCCTCCTAGCACTCCCCACATGGGTGGTGCTTGGGAGAGGATGGTTCGTTCGATCAAAACGGCCGTGGAAACGGCGTACAACAATAATCGGAAGCTGGATGATGAGGCGTTGGAGACTTTCATGGTTGAGGCAGAAGCTATTGTGAACAGCCGTCCTCTAACATATCTACCACTTACATCAGAAGAGAATGAGGCGCTCACGCCGAACCATTTTCTTCTAGGCAACTCAAGCGGTGCACGGCAGCCGCCCATCGAAGCTACAAATTCGGCGGAAGCTATACGTTCATCATGGAACCAAATACAACACCAGCTCGACATATTCTGGAGAAGGTGGATTAAAGAGTACCTTCCGACGCTGACTAAGCGGCCGAAGTGGTGCGGCGAAGCAAAGGAAATAGCTGAAGGACAGTTGGTGTTGGTTGTAGGCGAAGGAAATCGTAATGAGTGGACGAAAGGTCGGGTCGTTCAAGTTATTAAAGGGGTAGACGGAAGAGCTCGGCAAGCTATCATACAAACTGCGAGGGGGCTCGTGCGTAGGTCGGTGGCTAGGTTGGCTGTACTGGAGGTTGATGTGGTTGGTAAAACTGGACCTGGTGGCCAGTGTTACGGGGGAGAGAGTGTTGGTACTGGCAGCTCTGCTGGTAACGATTCTGTAACGATTGAGGCGGGCTGTCATGGAAGTTGTCAAAGTGACAGTCCAAACGGTACGAAATAACGGAACAGCACATCATACAAGTTTCATTCGCATTCTAAAAGCCACAAGCACATGTAGTGAATTAAAAGAGTGAACTATATTAAAACTTATATTTCTAAAGTAAAACTATTGAGACTTACAGCTAGTAAAACTTAAGTCTATACTAAAGTTATATAGGCATAAAAGTTGTAAGTAGCACATTGATACGATGAAACTTAACCTAACGTAAAAATATACATACAGATTCCGCGTGTGAATGCCTATATTAAGGTTAGGATAGGGCGCTGTTCCATCCATGCAACCGATTTTTGTGAGTATAGCTCAAGAATTTATATGAATCAAAACTAATTTAATAAAATTATAGCAAAAGCTACATTACAACTAAACGGAATTTCGTAATTTGCTCGACGAAATCGAACAAAGGATCGCGCCTAACCTAACTACCGCAACAGCTTCAATATGACACTTTTGAACACTGGGGAAACAACACGTGTACCTAAACCTCCTGCTAACCCAAGTGCTCTTGACCTCTCGCTTTGCTCGAATTCACTATCGTTAGATTGCAAGTGGAATGTAATACAGGACCCCAACGGTAGTGATCACTTGCCAATCAAAATTTCCATCACCATTGGGTCGAATTCTTCTGAATCTATAAACATGGCATATGACCTCACAAGACACATTGACTGGAAAAAATATGCGGACGCGATTGCTCTAGCCATCAATTCCAGAGATGGTTTACCTCCATTGGAGGAGTATAACTTCCTTTCTCGTTTGATCTATGACAGCGCGGTTCGCGCTCAAACGAAACCCATCCCAGGCTCCACTATTTGTCGAAGGCCTCCCAATCCATGGTGGGATAGCCAATGTTCCAAGCTTTATCAGGATAAATCGAACGCATTCAAAGCTTTTCGGAAACGTGGAACCATTGAAAATTTTCAATCGTATTTGGACCTTGAAAATCAATTTAAAAACTTGATCAAAGGGAAAAAAACGTGCTCATTGGCGAAATTTCGTGGGAGGTTTGTCACGAGAAACGTCAATGAAAAAATTATGGAAAGTGGCTCGAAACATGAGAAATCGCTCTTCAACAAATGAAAGCGAAGAATATTCACATCGATGGATTTTTAATTTTGCACGGAAAGTTTGTCCTGATTCCGCTCCTGTGCAAAAAATTGTTCGAGATATACCACAAGATAGGTGTGATCTTGATTCCGAGTTTTCGATGGTAGAATTCTCTCTTGCTCTCCTTTCATGTAACAATTCTGCTCCGGGATCGGATAGAATTAAGTTCAACTTGCTGAAAAACCTCCCTGATGTGGCGAAACATCGCTTGTTGAATTTATTCAATCGGTTTCTGGAGCATAATATTGTTCCAGATGATTGGAGACAAGTACGAGTTATAGCTATTCAAAAACCCGGAAAACCCGCGTCCGACTTCAATTCGTACCGCCCAATAGCAATGCTGTCTTGTATACGGAAATTGTTGGAGAAAATGATCTTGTTTCGCCTCGATCGATGGGTTGAAACGAATGGCCTACTCTCAGATACACAATATGGGTTCCGCAGGGGCAAGGGGACGAATGATTGTCTTGCGTTGCTTTCTTCAGAAATTCAAATGGCTTACGCCGAAAAAAAAACAAATGGCTTCAGTATTCTTGGACATAAAGGGGGCCTTTGATTCTGTTTCAATAGAGGTTTTGTCAGACAAATTACACTCTCGGGGTCTGCCGCCTCTATTGAATAATATGTTATATAACTTGCTTTGTGAGAAGCATTTGAACTTTTCTCACGGAGATTCGGCAGTAAGTCGGGTCTCTTACATGGGCCTCCCCCAGGGCTCATGTTTAAGCCCCTATTTGTACAACTTCTATGTAAGCGACATCGACAATTGCCTTACACAAAATTGCAGCCTAAGACAACTTGCAGATGATGGAGTGGTCTCTGTCGTAGGATCAAACGAATCCGACCTACAAGAACCCTTACAAGATACTTTGAACAATTTTTCAACCTGGGCCATTGGGCTAGGGATCGAATTCTCCACGGAGAAAACAGAGATGGTGGTTTTTTCTAGGAAGCATAGACCAGAAAAACCAAAGCTTCAACTTTTGGGTAAACCGATCACTCATGCTATGTCATTCAAGTATCTTGGGGTTTGGTTCGACTCCAAATGTACTTGGGGGGCCCATATTAGGTATCTGAGTAAAAAATGCCAACAAAGAATAAACTTTCTCCGTACAATTACCGGCACCTGGTGGGGAGCCCATCCCGAAGATCTTATAATGTTGTATCGAACAACTATTCTCTCAGTGATGGAGTATGGCAGTTTTTGTTTTCAATCAGCCGCCAAAACACACTTAATTAAACTCGAGCGAATTCAGTATCTTTGTCTCCGTATTGCGTTGGGATGTATGCCCTCAACGCATACCATGAGCCTCGAGGTTTTGGCAGGCGTACTCCCACTAAAAGATCGCTTCAATTTATTATCTCTTCGGTTCCTCATCCGGTGTAAGGTTATGAACCCATTGGTGATCGGAAATTTTGAGCAGCTGATCGAGCTAAATTCTCACTCTGGATTCATGAGCCCATATCATGAATTCATCTCCATGCAGGTTGATCCTTCTTCGTATATTCCCAACAGTGTTTGTTTTCCTGACTACATCAATTCCTCTGTACATTTTGATCTGTCCATGAAGCAAGATATCCATGAATATTCAGATTATCAACGATCGAGGATCGCTCCAACGATCTTCGATGCAAAGTATGGGAGTATCAATTGTGATGATATGTACTTTACTGATGGGTCCACTATAAACGAGTTCACAGGATTTGGAGTGTTCAACAAAATTTTCAGCACCTCCCATAGTCTTCAGTTTCCTTGCTCAGTGTATATTGCTGAATTGGCAGTGATACACTGGGCGCTGGACAGCGTCGCCTCACGACCTGTTGAACACTATTACATTGTAACGGATAGTCTTAGCTTCGTCGAAGCTATCCGTTCAGTGAGGCCGGAAAAGCACTCGCCGTACTTCCTTGAGAGAATACGAGAAAATTTTTAGTGCTTTATCCAGACGCTGTTATGTCATTACCTTTGTGTGGGTCCCTTCTCATTGCTCAATTCCGGGTAATGAGAGGGCTGACTCATTAGCAAAGGTAGGTGCGATTGAAGGCGATATTTATCAGCGTCAAATCGCCTTCAATGAATTTTACTCTTTAGTCCGTAAAAAATACCATCGCTAACTGGCAACGCAAATGGAACGAAGGTGAATTGGGCCGGTGGCTCCACTCGATTATCCCTAAGGTTAGCCTCAAACCATGGTTCAAAAGTCTGGACTTGAGTCGGGACTTTATTCGCACCTTCTCCCGACTCATGTCCAATCACTGTTCGTTATACGCGCTACTCTTTCGTTTCAATCTGGCCGGCAGCAATATCTGCGTTTGTGGCCGAGGTTACCACGACATCGAACACGTTGTTTGGTCGTGTGAGGTGTATCTTGTTGCCAGATCGAATTTAGAGATCTCCCTTCGGGCTAGAGGAAGGCAGCCCAATGTGCCGGTGAGAGATGTGTTGGCTCGGTTAGACCTTGATTACATGTCCCAAATATATGTTTTCCTTAAATCTATCGATGTTCGTGTGTGATTATCCTTATATCCTTATACCCTCCATTTCTTCCTTTATGAGTAATTGGTCCGCTTGCTATAAACAGGAGAATGAAATGTAAATTCACAATAGATGTACGAATAGATTTAAGAATTGAGTGTGTGTGATTATCAACATTGTAAGAATTTCCTTATACCCCATCCTTTTCCTGAGAAAAATATGTCACCCTTCTAATCTCGAGTTCACCGCGAGTAATCGGTTTCCCACATTACTAACCATAGATTTAAGAAAATTGTTCATATATATAGTTTTAAAAATATATTTAAGATTTCGGCTCCTTTAAACTTATGCAACTGAGCCTGTAAAAATAAACGAATTTATAAAAAAAAAAAAAATAACGCAAACGCAAAAAACCCTAATTTTCACAAGGGACCATAATTCAACACTGGATGTGAGAAAACAAATTCAAATGAGGAAATAAATACTATCAGCGTCCATAAAATGAGTAGAATAAAAATCTAAGCGAAATTGAGGCAAGTTTAATGACTGAGATATAATCATTCATGAATGCAGTGTTAAAGAATTGTCGAAACGCATAGGATGGAATGTGATCACACAGTCATGCCACATGAAACTGATTGTAGATGGAAATTATTACGATATTTAGGTACAATAGTTTATTTAAGAATTTATCAATTAGTATCTACTAAAACAGTGCTTAACTGATTATATATTTTTGAATAGCTAGCATTTTTCAATTATACTTTTTCTGCTCCTTCAAGCATCTCTCAGTTTCCTCTTTCAATTGCCCTATCTGACGTTTGCGCTGATTGACTCTGTCCGTAAGACAGCCAGAGTAGCCTGGTAATCTAGCCACCAAATCATGCTCGAATTGCACAATAACTTTCGCTAACTCGGGAATGGAGCTGCCCACATCGAACTTCAACTGATTGATGGCCTCAACGATGGCCTGTGGATTGTTGATGATGTTTCTTCTCAGGAAGACTTCCAGCAGGCCGAACTTTTTAATTTGCTCTTCATCGCCCTGGAAACGGTTGTAGATACTGGCGATCACATCAGCTATTGAATCATCCAGCTGTCGGGTGCATTCGCTGAAGTCATTCCCTACCCAACTCATGATACCCTCGAGCATTGGGATGTTACTTTCCCAGCACCAGTCATCGACTCCCACTCCGTAAGAAATTGTTTCAACTTCCTCTTCCAGAATATTCACGAGCGATGCCGTTTTGATTTCGAACACGCTGTGATAGAAGTTGCTCAATGTGATTGAAGTGTTCTGCTTCGCATCGGATATCCTCACAATGGCTGAATCTTGAGCATTTTGGAAGTCGGGGATTGCGGCACGAAGTTGATCCAGAACTTTCAAAGAAGCCTGGCGATTTTCGGTCAGATCGGCGCTCTGTGGGCAATAAAAGGGCAATGTTAAATATTGAATGTATCTGATATGAAAATTAAATCTACTTACTGCAAAGGCCACGAGAATGAAAGCTATCCAAATCTTCATGTTGAATGCGGGTGCAATATGGTCAATGTATTGTCTATGTGTCTAAAAAATTGTTCACCTGAATGATACGTTGGATCGGCTCTCATATCGTTTTATACCGTTTTGATGAAGGTAGGGGAAAATAAGAAAATCCTGTGCGCTTATCAGTTACTCGTTGTTGATATGCAGACAGCTCGTCATCTGCTTTTCGCATTAAAATTGTACACTGTCTTGTGTATTGAATCTATCATGGGGATTCCGAAGAATCACATTCGTTTATTTTCATTTGTTCTTATTCCTTAGGCTCAATCTCACTTCGAAAGAGATTATCTGCAAGGATTAATCAATTCGGTTGAGTACTAAGAAAAGATAATATTGGCGTTGACTTCATTTCAGTGAATCCCCTCTGTTGCCACCTCGCTGAAACAATATGAGTCAAACAATTTTATTAGTTTTCGTAATTTTGATACGCTGAGTGTGCACTACATTCATTTTTAAACTCCAAATAGAAATAGGACATGCTTATAATCTAACCCAATCAAAAGATCAAATCAAAAATTGTTCAAACAATAATTCGTGAATTGATTCCTTCAATCCTGGCCGGGTAAGGGAGTAAAAAATGCCCCCAAGCCAAATCACCAGCTGTATGGTAAATATTGTATAGGATATTAAATGAGAAATGTTGGCGGTTTATTGAACCGCTATGTGGTTTAACATAGGATTTATAGTGAAAAAGGTACTTTTTCGTTTATTTCACGCAATCCTCAAAAGCTTCGAGATAAAAACTGAATGTGCATCTTTCTACGATGTGTCAAGAAAAATTAAAGTACTAAAAAAATATTGAATTTTTGAAAAAAAATTCTTTTCAGGTTTAGAGATTCAGTACTACTTTAATTCATATTTATATGTGTTCCTACGGCTACATATCTAAATGTGTGATTTTTTCAGTGTTGCGTGGTACAATTTTTTTTATATTGCCGAAGGGTCTGACTGGGTAAGGGAGTAAAAAGTGTCCTAAACCAGATCACCAGCTGTATGGAAAATATTGTATAGTGTACTAAATAAAACATTTTGGCAGTAGTACCATATATTTGAGTTCTTATATGTACCATAGAATATATGGTGAAAAATATACCTTTTCGTTTTTTTCACGCCATTCTCAATAGCTTTGAGACAAAAATATGGGAAAAAACTAAAAGTACATCTTACTAAGGTGTATCGATCAATATTTCAATTTCTTCATCAAAAAATCAAATAATAATAAAAAAATTAAATTAATTTTTATTTTAATTTTAAATTAATTTTTTTTATTTCGATTCTGAGATTCAGTACTACTGTAGTTTATATTCAAATTTTTTCCTACGTCTATTTTAGGTATATGTTATTTTTTCGAAATTTTTAGAGTTTTTTTCGCGGTACAAAAAAAGTTATATATATTTTCAGGCATTTCGAAATTTTGAAAAAAAATATTACTTTGAGACCCATTTTTGCTCTAATTTTTATTTAAATGCATTCGTATGTGTTGTTTTTTCCACATGTAGCGTAATTTTTTCATGAAGTTTTAAGAGGATTGCGCGAAAAAAAAATATTTTTTTGGCCTTTGGGCATTTTTAATTTATTTTGAATTTAGAGACCCAGCACTGCTGCGCTTCGAATACTGCAGATCCTTCACGTATCGGCCGAACAGAATTCCCTACATAATCAATGATATCAACCAACTTAATGTGATATCGAATTCATTGCTATTATCTACAGCATGAGCTTCTGAAAATGTCCGGAAGTTAGTATTCATAACCTGTATGCATTATCAAGTGCTCCCGTGGCCGAGTGGTTAGTGTCATAACTAACATGCCGGGTGTTCGGGTTCGATTCCCGTTCTGGTCGGGGGAATTTTTCGTTAAAGAAATTTCCTCCGACTTGCACTGTGATCACGCGTATTCTAGAGCTTGCCACTCAGAATGCATTCAAGGCGTGTTATTTGGCATAGAAATCTCAACTAAGTACTAATAAAAAAATGACGCAAGTAATACTACGTTGAGACGGCGAAGTTCCTCTAGGAACGTTAGTGCCATTGAAGAAGAAGAAGAAGATGCATTATCAAACTTTTGAAGATTATCTATGACTTTAGTCTACACGATGAAATCATTGTAAATATACAAAAATTTAACTTTCTCACTTTTTTTCTTACTGACGACATTTAATGACTGAAATGAATGTAAATAGAAATAAACGAAGAAATCACAACCGAATCTCGCTTTTAATCCTCCTGTACTCGCGCCAAAAATTGTGACTCGTATACCCACAGACTGTGCGTGTCTCTGTAATATAGTGACTTTTAGGCGTTATTGGTATTTATTTAAAGAAAAATATATAATTGAACGAAAAAACTCCAGAAAATATTTTTTTGTTAGCTTAATTCAGTTTTAATAGTCATTTAATTCAGCCACCAAATTGATTCTCGGTCTGTCAGACCGTATGTGCGAGTGTAGGAGAGTTAAGCGCGTAGAAATGCTATATATTATTTGATTAGAGCCCTGACGCATTTTTTCGGCTTCGACTCTTCAGAGATCATAAAAAGGACCCTAACGATTTTTTCTGTGAGAAAAAAGGAAATCTCTGGAAAATTAGGACAGTGTTCATATCAATGTTACAAATTCAGACTAGCGTAAGGCTTATCGTAGTCAAAAAGGCACTTATTTTATATCTACGAGGTATTGCTATTAAATAACGAGACTGGTTACGAAAAAGGGTTATAGGGTAAATGATCTTGGTTTGTCCAGTCGAAAATATGATCATGGTTTGCCCACTTTTTTGAATGCTCTAATTCAGCGCTCCTGTGTCAAATAAGGCCTTCGAATGTTTCGAAACATATAAATGAAATTGCCTTTTACATGATTTATAGTAGTTTGAAAGTATATTTTTACGAAATCACATGTTTTAAAGGATTATAAAATACACCTTCTATTTGTGTCAATGCACTCCTCATTCGAGCTAACTTTTAATCGATCACCAGATGATTATTTGGCACGTATTCAGACCTTTTCTGGATTACAACACTTATAAATATTGTAAGCATCATGCTTGCTCACCATTTGTATCGGATTTACATAGCTAAACCATTAAATTAACGCATTTTGATGCACTCAATTCTGATCATGAGTTGTCTAATTCAATAATGTTGTTTTGTCCACATGATTTCTATGGCAACCGCTTGGCGCGCTGCAGTTTGTTTATGTTTGTTTATGGTGTGCTTCGCGCATAGCAGAAGTATGGTTTTTCTGTGTTGGTTGTGTTGAGGTGAATACGTCTAAAATGCCCAAGAAAAGGCAATATTCTGAAGAAAGCCTAAATTATGAATGAATCAATATGATGACAGTAAACTCAATCAATGATAAATGCAACATCTAATTGTGAATTCGAATGTTTTCATTCAAAAATGGAGATTTCTAAAACCGGACAAACCATGATCATTTTTTTGGGCAAACCATGATCAGAGGTGGTCAAACCATGATCATAATTCTTCTTTAAGGAAAATCGTTAAAAAACATAAAAATTTGAATAATTTCAACACCTTATGGTAGTATTAGCAACCAGAGACTTGGGGCTTTTCAACAAACCCAAACTCGTATCGATTATGTGTGATTTTCATGAAGAAAAATCGATTTGCATTTACTAGTTGCGTAAAAACACCCCAAATTGGACAAACCAAGATCATTTACCCTATTTTAAAAATTACGGTACAACGATATGCTCCCCTTCAATATACTCCCCTTGGTTCCTCACACACCTGTCCATGCGTTTTTTCCATTGTTCGAAGCAATGCTGAAACTCTTCTTTTGTGATGGCATTCAAAAGCCGCGTCGCTTTTTCCTTCGCCTCTTCTACGGACTGAGATCGGGTACCTTTCAACACGGAAAACAAACACAGTTTGATTTTTTTTATATTTCTAATATGACTTATTTCAAGAAAAAATTTAACCTTTCAATGTTGAGGTGAAATTTGAATGGCTATTATATGTACAGTGATTTTTAAAGATTTTGCTTGAATTATCACCAAAAATCGTTCATATCGATTTTGCAGCGAAATTAAGAAAGATAGAAGTCGGGTATCAGAGAATAAATTGTAGAACGATTAGAGAGCTCTCTATTTAATTGATATCAAATAATCAAGTTTAATATGAATTTTAAGGATAAAATTAATAATAATACATTAAAAATTACTAACTTTTAAGTTTATCACTTCCAAAATGTTATTTAAATCTAATAATTTAGATGTTCCACTAATATATCCTGTACTAAATTTCTCATACTTCAAATGAAAGCAACAGAATCGTCTCCCGCAGCGAAGTTTTAATGTAGAGTATTGTAGTAGAGTTAGAGTTCTACAACTCTGTCATTGTTGAAATTTGAACATATGCGTAGAAGGTTTGTTACATCAAATATGATCGTCCATCACCTTCAGAGAGATTCTGGATAAATTTATTTTTTTCATGTGAGAAAGGTATTTTCTGACTTCAAGGGGATTAATCAAAAATTAAATTCTTTTCTTATATTCAAGAAACTACCAATATATGCATGAAAAACGAATAAAAACATTTTTTTATTCCATTGTGTACAGGATTCGATTATATCCAGTGAAAAGAAATCCGAGACTGTATATAATTGAGTCTATCTTGTATTAGCATGGCTTCTTCGTATTTCAAAAGTATTTTGCTTAGTAATGAACCAGGTATATGATTGAAGCTAAATACGACTTGTTCAAACATCTTAAAACAGTTTCGAACTGAATATTCTACAGAATGTAGAATAATAATAAGCAATAAATGCTTGTCTCGACTAACTTCTAAAAGCAGGGCAACGACGAAGGGAATTCACTGAAATAAAATCAACACCGATATTACCTTTTCTCAGTATCCAATCATACTGATAAGTCCTTGCCGATTATTTTTATCGAAGTGATTTTGGCCTAAGGGATAAGAACAAAGGAAAATAAATGAATGCGGTTCTCCCGAATCCTCTTCGTGTGTCCAATACGCAAGACAGCGTGAATTTTTAACGTGAAAAGCTGGTGACGAACCTGCTGGCCATCAACTACGAGCAACTGATAAGAGGACAAAATTTTCTTATTTCACTTTACATCTAATCTTTTTCAATCACTAAACCAGTATAAAACGATATGAGAATCGATCCAAAGTATCATTTAAGCAAACAACTTTCTTGAACGGATATCTCCTGCATTCAACATGATGATCTGGATAGCTTTCATTCTCGTGGCCGTTGCAGTAAGTACATTTGATATTTATATAAGCTACATTTAACATTTAATATGGCTCTGTTATTGTCCCGTAGAGCGCCGATCTGACCGAAAACCGCCAAGCTTCTTTGAAAGTACTGGATCAGCTTCGTGCCGCCATCCCCGACTATCAGAATGCTCAAGATTCGGCCATTGTGCGGATATCCGATGCGAAACAGAACACTTCAACCACATTGAGCAATTTCTATCACAGCGTGTTTGAAATAAAAACGACATCGCTGGTGAACATCCTGGAAGAGGAGGTTGAAACAATATCTTACGGAGCGAGAGTCGACGACTGGTGCTGGGAAAGCAACATCCCGATGCTCGAAGGTATCATGAGTTGGGTTGGAAATGACTTCAGCGAATGCACTCGACAACTGGATGATTCGATAGCTGATGTGATCGCCAGTATCTACAAACGTTTTCAGGGCGATGAACAAGAAATCAAAAAATTTGGATTACTTGAAGTTTTTCTGAGAAGAAACATCATCAACAATCCACAGGCCATCGTTGAGGCCATCAATCAGCTGAAGTTCGATTTGGGTAGCTTCATTCCCGAGTTAGAGAAGGTGATTGTGCAATTCGAGCATGATTTAGTGGCTAAATTACCAGGCTACTCTGGCTGTCTTACCAGCCGAGTCAATCAACGCAAACGTCAGATTGACCAATTGAAGGATGAAACTGAAAGATGTCTGAAAGAGCAAAAGATGCATAACTAAAGCATGTTTACAGTTTAAGAAAATTTATTCTGTCAAACCACTGTTTTGAAATCTAGTCAACATATTTATATTACTTATTATTTCTGAATAAACTATTGGACACAACTGGTATGTTTGCATTTATAAATAGATATAACATAAACGTACGATGAAATTCTTCCATAGTTAGGGGAGGTGTGGATAAAACGGACATGTTAAGAAGAACTTCAATTATCTGCGGAAACTCATGTTTCCCAAAACTTTGATGCAGTTTCTTGCAATTCTAATACTGTTTTTCCACCTAATTGGCCAAATATTTAAAAAAAAAGTTTTTCAATGTTTTTTACTGAAATTAAAACAGGCCGAAAAGTACAACATATTTTTCGATGCGGATAATAAGGTTATATAGTGGGGGTGATATGGACAGGTTTGTAATATATGAAGCGTAGAGGTTTATCGATCGCGAGAGTAATAATTTCATTCAACCAAGGTCGGAACTCATCACGAATGTCCGTTAGATGATGAAAAAATCGAATCAATCCACCTAGAAGTGATATCGTGCTTTTCAGCAGTATAAACGGACAGACCCTCAACTATTTTGCTTTTGGTTCCAGTCAGCTTCTAAACAATCCACATTTAGCGATTTGATTTCCATTTATAGACGCAGGGCATTCCTTAGGAATAGATTAAACAGACTTTTCACAGTCCACCTCACTCCCATTGGCAGCTGTCCGTTTTACCCCACCAGTACAATTATTTCAATAATTTGAATATTCCACTCAAAAATGAATTTACTTTTCCGTACATACCTAATACCTAATACCTCTGTTAACTCACAAACCGAAATATAACCATTAGCGAATTAAATTTGGTATTAAGCCACTCAAAATGCTTAATATCGAAGCAGCAGAAATCTGAAATTCAAAATGTTACTATACAAATCAACCACCTGTCCATATTACCCCCACTATCCGTATTGCCCGCGGTTCTCCTACTAACGTATGCATTAAAAACATGGAGTAATTATAGATCGCGATGAAAAAAAAAATCTACAACAGATAATTTTATTATAGTTTAAGCCTTCAAAAAATGTTCCAAAGCTCTGCCGGGTGAAACGATGGATGTCGGCATGTTTTTCAGTTCTTTCGAGGCTTTGGCGATCTGCGATTAAAACAGCGGCATGGACATTCTCTTCTCGCTGATCATCAGCCCTAGGAGGGCCTTCTTCTGGATCTTGGCGTGGGAAATATATTTGACGTTAACGCGTTATTTAGTTAACAGAGATATATTTAGGTATTAGGTATGTACGGAAAAGGTATTAGGTATGTACGGAAAAGTAAATTCATTTTTGAGTGGAATATTCAAATTATTGAAATAATTGTACTGGTGGGGTAAAACGGACAGCTGCCAATGGGAGTGAGGTGGACTGTGAAAAGTCTGTTTAATCTATTCCTAAGGAATGCCCTGCGTCTATAAATGGAAATCAAATCGCCAAATGTGGACTGTTTAGAAGCCTACTGGAACCAAAAGCAAAATAGTTGAGGGTCTGTCCGTTTATACTGCTGAAAAGCACGATATCACTTCTAGGTGGATTGATTCGATTTTTTCATCATTTAACGGACATTCGTGATGAGTTCGGACCTTGGTTGAATGAAATTATTACTCTCGCGATCGATAAACCTCTACGCTTCATATGTTACAAACCTGTCCATATCACCCCCACTATATGTCCTTATTATCCGCATCGAAAAAAATGGAAGGCTGACCGAATAGTTCGGGAATGAAAACGGGACATGTAAGCTCATAAAAAAATAATCAAAAAGTCATATTTTTTGAAGAATTTTATTGAGCGAATAAATTCGACAATATAACCAATAAATCAAACATTCTTGGATGTACCTGCTTTGTTTTCCACAACGAAAGAATGTTTAGATGCTGAAAAAACTTTGCGAAAAAGGTTATGATCTTTGGAAATTTTATCGTAAAATTTGTCACATTCCAGATCAAAGTTCTGTTTGGCATTTATAATAGCGTTTATAGTTTATACATTGAGTCGCGACAATATTCTGCCCAAATATTGATCATTAAGAAAAAAATTTTCCAACAGTTGCGTTACTACCAGGAAAACACAAAGTATAATCAGTATGCTTCGCGAATTTCTTAAATTCAGGAAATTTAATTTCCATTGTGAAAATATTTGCACACAACAATTCGCAACTGGTAAGGGTAATTTATTTTACTTTTTCATCTCAATAATTATAGTTCCTGTGATCTATATGAACAGGATTTTTTTAACTAATGCTATTTTGAATCTTTGGCCATTCAGGAATGAACTTAAACTTTTTAACCTGTAATGTCGAACCAATCTGGACTGCACCAAAACCTACAACATCGAACTTGATGCTAGTTCAGCATAGTCGAACGATTTGATGTGCTCGTGTATGGTCCGTAGGTCTAATTGATTCCAGATGCCGCTGAATTACAAAAAGAGGATGGGCGGACAACGTTGGAAGAAGAAGGAGCTTGAAAGAACAACGCAGGCCATCAAGAACGACTTTTCTTTGACCAAACATCGAAAGTGTTCGAAAATGCCCGAACAACAGTGAAATGATCCATGCAGAATTCGAGATGGAATCCAATTTTTCTGGTTTGGAATCTGGCCAAGACACCTGGGGTGGCATTGCGCATTTCGAAACGAGTAACTCGTTTCGAGAAAATTCGAACACAAATCGAAGTGGTTTCAGTATTATGTATCTTTTTCAAGTTAATATTTTAAGTGTACTAGATTTAGAGCAAAATTTGTCTCGTAGAGAAATGTAAAATTTTTGGGTTCGTAAACAAAGCTAAGTCAAAGTGGTCGAAACGAACAAAAATCACTCGTTTCGAAATGCGCAATGTCAACCCTGGTATCGATCCCAGACCACTGCTACTGATTGTAACATTATCCCAAAATAATTTACATAAACATAAGTATGTTTTTTTCGATGAAACACACACTGGACCAAATCACCCCACAGACGGTCCAAATCACCCCGCATCAAATCATAATTTCCAAAAATCATCTCTTTTATTTTATGATATATTTGGTAATTTGAAGCTTGTTATAATGATTACACATTATTGATTGAGAGAATACAAGTGTAGCTCAATATACAATGTGACATTTTTTATTTAGACCCTATTGGTTTGGGATAATTAGGCGATTTGCTTAGGTGGTCCAAATTCCCCCCATTTCCCCTACTTTTGGAAAAGAAATCGTAGAGCAAGTGGTTCATACTGTTATGTTTCTCGTAAACCATCCTGCCATCTGTCAATGTACTCCAACGCAATATCTTAAAAAATTTCCACAGTTTTAAAAACCTCATGTATTTCCCTAAATCAACTAGTTTTGACGTAGGATTACATTCTTCAGTAACCAAATCAGTAAACATGTAACGTTTTCATGGATCAGTTTTATAGTTAACTAGCTGACTCGGCAAACTTCGTCCCGCCCAAAATTTGTTTTGTGTTATCAATACCTTAAAACATTCACGATTTCTTACTATGAGCAAGTTCATGGGTCCAATCGCAGAACTGTTCATTGATTGATCTTCTATTCGTCCCCGTTGAATTTACTTTTTACATTAAAACTCCTATTACTTCTAACAAAAGTCATTATAATATCAGATTATTTTTAGACACAATTCTCGTTCAAGATTTTTCAACCACATGTAAATAACATGTTTCTCCGTTACATAGAATAAATGTTTTATACAGAAAATATAATAGAATGAAGACAGCCCTAAATCGGACAATTCCTTCCCCGAGTTCTGCTCTTATCAACACATCTGGCGATCCTTTTTTTTGCTATAGATAGAAGAAGATATAGGAGTGCGTTTCATCACATTAAAATCTATTTCGAGTTTCGAACAAAGATCAATTTCGCTAGCGCAAACATCAAATGGACTAACAGCACTTGTCACTATGTAATTGTAGAACATATGGGAATTTAAATTTCAGAATTTTCCCTTTTTCCTTCAGAGTTTTCCAAAAATTTTCAATTGTCATGTTTGGTTGGAATATTTTTGGTTGAATTATGTGTAATATTTTTATGGAACCCCCTCTCCATTCCAGAGGAGGGAGGGGTGTCATACCATTATAGAAACTTTTATTATACCCAAAAACCCTCACATCCCAAATTGTGCTTGATTAGCTTTCGAGTTATGCAGAAATTTGTGTTTCATTTGTATGACAGCCCACCCTTAGAGAGCGGGAGAAGTATCTGACCACCATAGAAATATTTATTGCATCCTAAAACCTCCACATCCCAAATTTGGTTTCGTTTGCTTGATTAATTCTTGAGTAATTCAGAAATTTGTGTTTCATTTGTATGGCAGCCCCCCCCTTACAAAGGGGGGTGGAGAGTCTAACCAACAGAGAAACATTTATTGCACCCGAAAACCTCAATATGCCCAATTTGGTTACATTTACTTGATTAATTCTCGAGTAATAAAGAAATTTGTGTTTCATTTGTATGACAGCCCCCCCCTTTAGAGAAGAGGGAGGAGTATCTAACTACCGTAAAAACATTTATTGCATCCTAAAATCTCGACATGCCAAATTTGGTTTAATTTGCTTAATTAACCCTCTACAGCCCAAGCCCGCCTTTAGACGGGCTTCGCGGATATTCTTTCAAAATTATTCAGACATTATTTTCAATGTTCACCTCCACTAGAACGTCTTTAGAATATTTTCATCCATCACACATACACATTGTTTTTATGCTAGGAGTATTTTATGATGGAAGACGGAAATTCGAGATAAAAGTGGAGTAGGTTTTTTACATAAATAAAAAAAAACATGGGCAGTAGAGGGTTAATTCTCGAGTAATGCAGAAATTTGTGTTTCATTTGTTTGGCAGTGGAGAGTCTAACCATCATAGAAATATTTATTGCACCCTAAAACGTCCACATGCCAAATTTGGTTTCATTTGCTTGATTATGTCGCGAGTAATGCAGAAATTTGTGTTTCATTCGTATAGCAGCCCCCCCCCCCCTTAGAGAGGGGGGCGGAGAGTCTAACCATCATAGAAACATTTATTGTAACCTTCACATGCAAAATTTGGTTTCATTTGCCTAATTAATTCTCGAGTAATGCAGAAATTTGTGTTTCATTTGTATGGCAGCCACCCCTTAGAGAGGGGGGGGGTGGAGAGTCTAACTACCATAGACATATTTATTGCACCCTAAAACCTCAATATGCCTAATTTGGTTTCATTTGCTTGATTCAGTTGCGAGTAATGCAGAAATTTGTGTTTCATTTTTATGGTAGACACTTCACCCCCCCCCCCCCCCTAAGAGTCTAACTACAATAGAAACATCCCTAAAACCTCAATATGCCTAATTTGAATCCATTTGCTTGAATAATTTTCGAGTAATGCAGAAATTTGTGTTTCATTTGTATGGCAGCCCCCCTTAGAGAGGGGGGGTGGAGAGTCTAACTACCATAGAAATATTTATTGCACCCTAAAACCTCAATATGCCTAATGTTGTTCCATTTGCTTGAATAATTCTCGAGTAATGCAAAATTTTGTGTTTCATTTGTATGACAGCCCCCCCTTAGAGAGGGGGAGGTGTCTCAAACTATCACGAATACCTTCCCCGGACCCAAAAACCCCTACATACCAATTTTCATGTTGATCGGTTCAGTAGTTTCCGGGTCCATAAGAATCAGACAGACAGACAGACAGACAGACAGACAGACAGACAGACGGACAGACAGAAATCCATTTTTATATATAGTTAATTGATAGCTATTTTTGCTGCGAACCCATCGAATTGTAAATTCTCTAAGAACAATTTTTTAATCACCCCTATGCTGTATTTCGATTGATTCGAAATATTTCAAAAGACTTAATAAAATTGCATTTTGTATTCCGTTCGAGTTGATTTGCATTTCGTTCGATCTGTTTCTCTTCGAACAATAAACGGACTAGAGGTTTGAAATAGGGAATGCGCAACTATAACTCGAACGAAATAACGGTTTCGAACGAAATGGAAATCCGTCGGAATGAAGAATGGGGATGAATATTTGAAAGCACATAATATTTATATATCACTGCGAATGAGTCGTGCGTAAATCGCTCTCTAGGAATGTAAATGCAGTGATCCTTCGTACGGACACTGTGGAGAGAGAAGATGTTGTAAATTAACCCTGTCCGTTCATAACTTATTGGGCATGAATAAGCCATTCGCGATTTCTAATACTCAATCTCGCTCCAACTAGCGAGAAATCAGCAGTCTCATCTAATGCTAATGCCACACACAACGGTTTTGCTCGACACCAACTTCCAAAGCGAAATCGTTTCACGCGAAGAATCGATCTCGGATGCTTAAATGGCTCAAAATCTGTATACTGTAATATTTGCAGAGTGTAAATATAGTGTATTGGGTTCCTCTGGATTGGCACCCACCCAATACAGAAAGTTCTGTTTGTTTAAAACCTCTCTCAAGTGGAAGTGATTACCACTATTACTTATGAAAACGTGTGTAACGGGGCTGTTCTTCACAAAGCTCTCTGCGACTGGCATGATCACGTCCATTCAATCCTTAAGTTAATTTGTTGAGTTCATATGATTTTTTAGAGATGGAACTCAAAACGTTGCAATTACATATTTGCGTACAGAATGTCTCAACGACTGCTCAATTGAAACTCTTACTCGTTCCACATTTTCAAATGTTCTCCAACTCACACAGTTTGCAATCACACAGTTTGCACCCGTTCGAATTGCTTTGAGAATCGGAAACCAGTTCTGAACACCTCACTAGTAAATTTTTTTGACGTAGGACTACGTCTTTCATTTCTATACCGGGGTGTAAAATCAAAGTTTCGAAACCGAAAGCGTTACGCCGGAGACCGAGATTTTGAGCGTTAATAGCTCCTGAACAACTGAACGAAATGGTATGATGAACACTTCATTCGAAAGATAAAATGTCTACGCGTTATATAATTGTTACTTTTTGATCCAAAAACTTGTTTCAATAGCCTTAAAATTGTTCTCGAAACAGGCTATTGAAATCACCAATCGGTATATAAGCGAGCGCCGCTCGGAAATCCACTCAGTTCTAATTGAATAGCGATTGGAGCAAGTTGTCGCTGTTGTGGTGAAGCTCTTCGTTTATCATGAATGCGCAGATGAACGGTGTCACCAAGAGCCTGTTTGTGCACCTTAGGCCAGAAGGGAATCCATCAGGAGGAGAGTGATGCCACAAACGGTTCCCCGGGAAGACATCGCTACACACACACATACACGCGCGGAATTCTTTCCGTTTGGATGCCATTCAGCATCGAGAAAATTCCGGAAAGATTTAATCATTTCTGGAAAATAATCTGCCAGTTCCTTTGGGAATTTAAAAATACATTCATGTGAAAGAGTTTATTTTAATGTTTTCTAACCATATAACACAGCGAATTTTTCAACCAAGTGTAATTAGTAGGAAAGCTTCTGAAGATTATTCTTCCCCATCAGTAGGATATTTCCGTATCCAATATTGTATGCGCACGCAATCGATTATTGCTCAGTCGCCGAAAGTTTCGAGCTCAGAGAGTTCATTCCCCTCTAGTTTGCCTTCCAAATTGCCATCGTAAACCACACCTTCTCTCGATTCAATCTCGCACAAAAAGCATACTTAAGCGATGTTCTGGTGGTGAGACGCATTCATTTTTCGTGAGGACATCGACAAGACAACATCGTTGCCTAACGTGCTGGAGGAGGTGGACGGCGAAGTATCGACACATACACGCGCAGAATTCTTTCCGTTTGGATGCCATTCAGCATCAAGAAAGTTCCGGAAAGATCAAATCATTTCTGGAAAATAATCTGCCAGTTCCTCTGGGAATTTGAAAATACATTCATGTGAAAGAGTTTATTTGAATGTTTTCTATCCATGTAACACTGTGACCAAATATTTTTCAATCAAGTGATATTAACAGGTGGTTATCGAGTTAGTATTAACCACTGGTGGGCTTCCAGTATCGAGGAAAATGTGGAAATATCTAATCGTTGCTGGAAAATAATCTGCCAGTTCCCCTTGGAATTGAACATTACATTCAAGCGAAAGAGTTTATTTTAATGTTTTCTATCCATAAAATATCCATATAATACATTTGGTTTTGTGATTTGTCAATCAAGTGCAGTTAGCAGGAAAGCTTCTGAAGATTATTCTTCAGAACAAGGTTTTTCGTATCCTATATTGGATGCATAAAACCTTGTACCTCCAATGTAAAGCTCTCGTTTTCGAAGTCCCTCTAATACTCATTTATTCATTCATTCAGAATGGATTAAGATTCAACTTCAAACAAATGATCTCTAAATCAACGATAGTCCTACGTCACCCTTGCGGTTATACCATAGATATAACCCACTTCCTGTTTTCTTCCTTTTCATTAGGTTGTGAATAGCGTTTATTGTTCGCGCCCGATTAGACCGCTCCGGAATGACGTCATCGATGCACACATTGAGCGCATGCGCGGGGCAGATTTATTTCATCGCCGACAGCACTGCACACCAAATTACATCGCTAGCGCCACACGTTCACTTTAACATAAAAAGAGGTGGCGGTCAAGAAATGATTTGATTCAGTTTTTACGCGTTATACAATAAACATCATTCGAATAAACAACCAGTAGGAGAAAAAGTACCACGTGTTTGACTTCCAATCGCACTCTTTCCATCGGAAAAAACTATTCGCACCGTCGATATCGGGCTGAGTAGACTGCTGTGGAAACCATTGCTTGCCCTTTTCAAGGCGGAAGAAAGAGCATTATTTCCTAACAGTTGAAACGTCTTTCCGTGTTTACAGTCCACTGCCTTGGCGCTGAGGAACGCGCCAGCATTTATTGTGCCGATACTGCAACAGTAAAATACAAGCAATTAATTTTATTTATATTTTTTTAGTTCAGTACACTAAATTAAGATTTCCTCTATCAACAAATGGACCGTTTGATGATACCGATTGACCAGAAACGCCCAGAATTGGTCAACGGAAGAGGTACTGCGATCCATCAAAACAACGCAAGGCCATATAATTCCGATAGCTTGATTGGGATTGATAATGCATCCACCATATAGTCCGGACCTGGCTTCAAGCGATTACCACCTTTTAATAGCATTGCAAAATTTCCAGAGTGATAAGAAATAGGGATCAAGAGAAAATTGTAAAAATCTATTGCTAGAGTTTTCCGCCAATAAGGACTAAACCTCTATGATAGAGACATTATGAATCTACGACATTATGAATGGCAACAAATTTTACAACAAATCGACACATCTTTGACCCAAAATCGGAAGCATATCAAAATAGTTTCGAATATCACAATAATGGATTACTCTTCCCCCAACCTAATATGTTGAGAAATTCCAATAAAACCATAAAAATTAACAGAAATTTCAATGACAGAAACATCATCTCTTCCAACAAGGTAAATATTTGTTCCATAGGTCATAAACTAACCTTTGGTGAGAAGCAATTTAAGGCATGCGATTCCTAATAAATCGTAGTACAACAGGGCATTATTACAAATATTTTTTCTTCATATTCAAAATACGGTACAAATTTATAAAAAGGCGGGAAAAAACGATACTATTCCGTTCAAAACGGTATGTTTGGTCAGCCTAATTTAAATATACTTGAAGAGTTCCAATAAAACTAACAGCTTTTGTGGCGGATACATCGTCTTTTTCAACCAATAAATGTTTGAAAGATCACTGACCGGGTTGCCACATTTAATGCTGTAAAATTTTCTGAAAAAATTTGTATATCTGTATTTAAAAAAAAAAAATGAAGGCAAAAAATTGAAATACAGGTTTATTTTCAATTTGAATTTATGTTTCTTATTTATGGGTTGTTGAAGTCGTATCAATACAAAAAATATTATATAAAGGTTTTCCCATAATCCTCTGAATTGTATGATGTTTATACATGGTTTTGATGAAATTTGCCTTCAAATTTTCCGTCAATTTCCTACATAGATCTTCTCGATGTTTAGACCTCGTCAAACCCTGGAAAATAGATATCGACCCCAAGGGGTCGATGTTGACCATTTTCAGAATCCCAGGTTTAAGTGAGTCAATATGCGATTGGTGGATTGATCATGGTTATACTTAACTTGAAACGAAAAGAATAGTTTAAGCTCTTAAAATCGCTCAAGATTTCGCTCAACAACTGCCTCTAACGAAAGCCATCTCGTTGAGTTTTGTTCAACATTTTTTATAAATCAACTATGTATGCACTGTGATAAATTTCATATTTTAAATTGAATTGAAAAAAATCTGTAAATTCTGTATCTTTGTTGAAAATCTGTAATTCTGTATACACAGATTCTGTATCTGAAATTTGGCGAAAAATCTGTAAAATACAGAATATTCTGTATATGTGGCAACTCTGATCACTGACTAATCTATAAATAAAAATGGAAGGCCAAATGTGTTGGCAAGCGCAAAACCCGAGGACGGAATGGTTCAATTTGAGTCATCTATATTTCGTTGTATTCGTCTCTTCCCGTAGATCAATATAGCGGAGAGAAAAATCGGAAAATTCGGAAAATTGAATTCCCATATGTTCTACAATTAGCTAAGCGATGTTAGTCCATTTGATGTTTGCGCTAACGAAATTGATTTTTGTTCGAAAGTGGAAAAGGATTTTCAGACGGAATAACGCATTCCTAAAGCTTCTATCTATATAAACAAAAATGGAAGGCTAAATGTGTTGGTGTGCCCTAAACCCGAGGAAGGAATGGTGCGATTTGAGCTGTCTTTATTTTGTAATATTCTCTGTATCAAACATGTATTCCATGTAACGGAGAAACATGTTATTTCCAAATGAATCTTGAACGAGAATTGTGTCTGAAAATAATTTTATATTATAAGGACGAATTTTTGTAGAAATACTAGACAATTTATAGTAAAAGTAAATTGTAAAGGGTCAAAGGGTCAAATCAATGAAGAGTTCAGTGATTGGACTCACTAACGTTCACTTAGTAAGAAAACGTGGATGTTTGAAAGTATTCAAATCAAAAACAGAAAGTGGGTTATATCTGTGGTATAACCGCAAGGGTGATGTAGGACTATCGTTGATTCAGTGATCATTTGTTTTTAGTTGCATCTGAATCAATTCTGAATGAATGAATAAATGAATATTTGGGGGACTTCGAAAACGAGAGCGTTACGTTGAAGGCACAATATTCAGCAAAAAAAGCAATCACACGAAAGTTGTATAATGCATAATACATTGCTTGTATTTGTAGAGTCCTGGAAATAACACTGGTTATTTGATTCAGTGTTTGATTACAGAATCCATCTATAACGAACTACATTTACATACAAAACACACGTGAACCGAATAATGTCAACAACAATGATTATGTGTGTGTAACACAATCGCGTATAGGGTATCAAAGCAAGCGAATATACAAGTCGCGCTCTTGGATCTCAACCAGCGTGATGAACGATTGATAGTAGCAAGCTCCCGCTATGAGTAAACGCTACAATTTGGCGCGGTCGGTAGGATCATGGTGAGTGTAAGAAAAATTAAAATTGAATCTTTTTTTCGTGCATGAAGAGTGTAATGAGGCCGATGTTGTGAAATGAATGCACATTAGTCCTGAAAACAGAAGTGTTCTAAGAAAGGGAAATGTACATGTTTGAGAAACCGTTGGGAATAGAAATGGCTAATGCAACTGTGTTTGTGAAAAGTTCTGTAAAAGCTGAAACGAGTTCGAAAATGTTGTGGTGGAAAAAGGCGAGTCCGATGTAAATCGTAGCGCCAAAAAGAGGAAAAGCGAGTCCGATGATAATCGTAGCGCTAAGAAGAAAAGCGAGTCCGATGAAAATCGTAGCGCTAAGAAAAAAAAAGAAAAGCGAGTTCGATGAAAATCGTAGCGCTAAGAAAAAAAAAGAAAAGCGATTCTGATAAAAATCGTAGCGCTAAAAAGAAAAAAAAAAGCGAGTCCGATGAAAATCGTAGTGCTAAGAAAAAAAAGAAAAAGCGAGTCCGATGAAAATCGTAGCGCTAAGAAAAAAAAGAAAAGCGAGTCCGATGAAAATCGTAGCGCTAAAAAGAAAAAAAGCGAATCCGATGAAAATCGTAGCGCTAAGAGGAAAAAGCGAGTTCGATGCAAATCGTTGCGCTGAGATGAAAAAGGCAATCCGTTGAAAGTCGTAGCACTAAAAAAGAAAACGCGAGTCCAATGGAAACCGCAATGCTATACAAAATGGGCGAGTTAGAAGCTAGACGTACGCCTGCAGAAAATGGAGTCGGTAAAAAGTTTTCAAGGCTAAAAGAAATAACGAAGGATTCAATGAGAAAGTTGATTCCCTGAATCTTGCGTCGAGAATGGAAAGAGTAGCATCGAATATTTGAGTGTATTGTAAATGTGAAACATCGAGTCACAGCATGAAAATTTGGAGATTAGTGCTAGTAGTTCGAGGAGGGGGAAGAACGTATACTATATTACGGTGTATTTTGTGAAATTCTTCTAAGAAAAAGGAAGAAACTCGCATCATTTCAAGATGAAAAGCAGCTATACAGTATTCATACAAGACAATCTCAAACCAGATATGCGATCTCAATATTGAATGCAAAACTATCGCTTTTGGAGACAATCTAGTAAGACGTGTTGAATTAGGAGACAATCGTTTCAAAATTTAATGTGATGTAAGGAGTCTCGTGAATACTTGCTTAAGGTGCAACATGAAATCACTGTGGACACAGGGGACTTTATTGGAAAAGTACGGTCAAAGGTTCTGGATTACAATGACCGCATTTATTTCCAGACGTACAAATAAACGTTATTCGGATGAAGCGAATTCAATGGCGAGCTTGGGAAGAATGTGAGTGAAAAAATATCTCATCGCTCGATATGTAATGATGTAGGTAGATGTACAAGTCAAAGTCTTTAATAATGGATTGATGTTATGCCAGATCGACCGTGTATCCTCAAAAGAAATGTAGACGATTGACGGTTGTGTGAGCAGTATGTAAAAATAACCTCTTCGTTCTAGGATTACAGTTTACTATCACTACTGATCACAACAAAAAAATTCTGGAATATAAACAGAAGAGAACACCAAATGGATGGTGTGCATTCCCAAGAGCTGAGGGTTAGGTATCTCGCTCACAGCCGTATACCTTCGAAATAAGATATATTTCTGAATTGACGAAGAACTTCTATATAGTCTCTCGTCACGAATTTGAGAAACCGTTTTATGAACATGCATAATATTTTCAATTGGTCATAGAGGATAAATCTTTTGCTATTGCTTTGAAGGAGGGCTATTGATAACTGTTGATGAGATATTGCTATCAGGAGTAAATGTTTGAAGTGATTGACTCGTTATTGGTTATCTGAATTATGTCGTTACTAAACTTTCGATAAAGAACCTGGAGAAGTTGGCGGTATTGTGATAAAGTACGACAGGATTCTTCTCCCGATTAAGTTAAACCGAGAGTGTTAAGTATTGGTCATAGAGGTCATCCAGGTGTTGTGGCAATGAAGAGAAATTTGAAAAATGTGCTGATTCCATATGGACGTGGTCGATACAGTGCAAAAATGTGCTGGTGTGCCACTATTAGCAGTGTTTGGATTTCGATCAATATCGAATGATACACAATGTGTTATGCAAGTAACCTCTCACGAATATATAACCAAACATGAGTGGATCATTCCGATACTTGTATGAATGACAGTAATCATTGTGTTACGCTAAATGATTAAACAAAGAAAGGAACGAAGACTGTTGATTGCATATTCGAGATGTACCAAAAATCGCACACCATTTTCGAAGCCTGCATACAAGTTTGAACTGCACAAATCGTCCCGTTCTACTATAGCGAAAACCACTGTACAGACAAGTGCAGAGCGAGAAATGATGCATGAAAAATTACGTCATCAATCGGTCACCATTTGCGGAGAGCAGCGAATGGAAAAGAGCTAAAACGAGAAAGCTTTTGTTTCTCACTGGAGCGGTGTTGCTAGTTAAACTATGCGGACTATATTATAGCAGCGTTGAAAATGAAAAATATAATCTGACTACCCTTCCCTTAGTCTCTTTCTAGCTAAATAATCATATAGTTTACACTTTCTGAATCAGAATCTGCTACATCAGTTGAATATGAATCATTCGCTTTGCGTAGTCCGTATAATCATGCTGTTTCATGATGCATGGAGAGGTTCGATATGTACATGTTAGAGGCAGGAGAAAATAAACTTTTTGCACCGAAATGAGTAAACGCTACAGTATTGTGATATGATTTGTATTCCATTTCCAATAGACAAAATATCTGTTGCATCAAATCAGTCTACATAATTTTTGCGTTCGCTCATCCTTTCTCAGAACACCCATTTCTCTTTTGAGAAATTGTTGAGTAAACATCCTGAAAGACGTGGTCTTACGTTGATCGCACTTGATTGAAAAATCACAAAACTAAATGTATTTGGTCGCAGTGTTTAATGGATAGATAAAATTAAAATAAACTCTTTCGCTTGAATGTTTTTTTTTTTCAATTCCCAGGGGAACTGGCAGTTTATTTTTAACAACGATAACGTCTTTTCAGATTATCCTCGATACTCGAAGCCCACCAGTGGTTAATGCTAACTCGATAACCACCTGTTCATTGCACTTGATTGAAAAATCACAAAACCAAATGTATTTGGTCGCAGTGTTATATGGATAGAAAACATAAAAATAAACTCTTTCGCTTGAATGTTTTTTTTTCAATTCCCAGCGGAACTGGCAGATTATTTTTCAGCAACGATGACATCTTTCCGGAATCTTCTCGACGCTGGATGGCAACCAAACAAAAATAGTTCCGCGCGTGTATGTGTGTGTGTGGTGGTTGCTCCGATGTCTCCGTTGTTCAGGTCAGTTCAGGTCAGGTCAGGTCAGGTCAGCATGCTCCAATCGCTGTTCAATTATAACTGAGTGGATTTCCGAGCGGCGCTCGCTTATATACCGATTGGTGATTTCAATAGCATGTTTTGAAAGCAATTTTAAGGCAATTGAAACAAGTTTTTGGATGAAAAAGTAACAAGTATATAACGCGTAGACATTTTATCTTTCGAATGAAGTGTTTATCATACCATTTCGGTCATTTGTTTAAGAGCTATTAACTCAAAATCTCGGTCTCCGGCGTAACGCTTTCGTTTTCGAAACTTTGATTTTACACCCCGGTATAGAAATGAAAGACGTAGTCCTACGTCAAAAATCTATTTTGGGCGGGACGAAGTTCGTCGGGTCAGCTAGTATCTGATAAAAATCAATCGAAGTTTAAGGCTCGAGTTTTCAATTATCGCGTTCGTGGATGAGAATGGTGTCTTTCTTGAGGAACAATGTGGTTTCCGCGAGGGAAGGGCGACCCTTCCTCAACTTACTAAAGTTTCAAATATTATACATCGAAATAAATCGATGCCTAAGACAACAGAATTGGCGCTCTTGTATATTGAAAAGACCTTCGACAATGTGTGCTACGATCCCCTGGTGTACAAGCTGTACCAATTAAATTTCGCACTGTATCCTACAAGATCATTAGCAATTACCTCTCTCATAGGGAATTCCTGGAATGCTTGCATAGTGAGGTCAGACATTTTAATATCGATGCAGGTGTGCCTCAAGGAAGTATTATAGGACCCATTCTGTATAATATTTATACTGCGGACATTCAACCGCTTCCGTATCATCGGTATATTGTCCCAATTTTCCGATGATACTGTGATTTAGTTTAAGGTTCGCGTCGTCGGTGCTCTTAAACGGAAACTGCCGGGTGGCCTGGATGCTCTAACAGAGTATTAAAACAGAAAATTGTTATCGATGTGGTGAAGACTCAGGCTATTCTATTTCCGCTTTCGAGATTTTTTGACGTAGGACTACGTCTAACCGGAAGATATAGGGGGTGAAATGGAAATCTAGGCACTGAACAAGTAGGAAAAAATGCAAGATTTGGAACGCTTATAACTCGAGCATATCTCAATAGATCGCAAAGGTTTTTGCATCAATTGATAGGAAATATATCTACGCATCTATCATAATGAATAACATTTCATTTTTCATGAGATAAATAATTGAATAATTTTGAAATATCAAGCATTGTCAAAATGCCCTATGTGCCCATTTTTGATTGGTCCATTTTGTGCTCCTCAAATCGTACCGACCAAAACGGGCAACCAGAGCAGCAGCGGAATACAACGCAGCACGATTGGAAAGGAAAAAGAAAAAAAATGAACGAAACATTGGTCGCAGTCTCACACATGCGTAATTCTCGAGCCAGCCAGTAAGCTTAAAAATCCCCGCTCCGCTGCCGTAACGATCATTCTTTGTGTGGATACCGACTGGACAACATCGTTGCTGGACGAGCTGGACGGCGAGGGATCGAGTGCCTTTCTCAAGGCAAGAGGGCGGAGGTGGTAGCGCTGGAGTAGAATAGAGTAGAGTTTTCAAAGGGCCTTTCTCAAGGCTAGAGACGAATGAACTGCAAAAGTTTAAAGTCTCTATAATACAATACCTTCCTTCCTCCCGTGACGATCATTCTCATTCAAACCGTACACCACATCGGTTCGCATCACAACACATCAACAAACCAACCCAAGCAGCCATGTCTGGACATGGTAAAGGAGGAAAAGTGAAGGGAAAGGCAAAATCCCGCTCGAACCGTGTTGATCTGGAGTTCCCCGCAAGGGTAGCTAGGCCGAGCGCGTTAGTACCAGTGCACCAGTCCACCTAGCCGGCGTTATATAGTTTCGGCCGCCGAAGTGATCGAGTTAGCTGGCAAAGCTGCTCGCGACGATAAGAAAACCCGCATTCGGAACAGAACACATTTGGTTCGGTGGACATCAAGACAACAGGCAGTTGCAGCGAGTGGCGAGTGGCAAACGCAATCGCAAAACGGCATCAGGTAGCAGAAGAAAAAAGTTTGTTCTTTATACAAACTGCTTTGATGGCAAATCCAGAACAAGGCGGCATCGAGGGCGTTCGAAATGTTTTTTTTTAAACCACGAGTACTAAGTTTTCTAAATTGGAACCATTCCATAAAACAAGGCGATTCTCAGGGCCATTAAACCTTCCAAAAAAGAATTTTGGAAATACAGTTCAATGCTTTCTAAAACATTATCCAAAATAATAATAAAACACAAATTGATTTTTTCATAATTTGTTTGCCAGGATCTGATGAGTATGTGAATTTGGCAGTTGTTCTGAGCTTATTGATAGTTGGGGACTTTCCTGATTATTCAATTTTCACCAATTCTTAAATTGTTTCCAGATTGAAAGTACAGTAATTTACAATTAGTTCGACATTAAGCTAATTGGACGGACATGTAACGCGACTTATTTAGTTGGAAATTTTTGTGAACATGGAGATCCAAATTATGACCCCACATTGAAAGTCGACACTGTACCACTGTCATCGCAAATGTTCAATTACAGGTTAAAATTACCTCCAATCCGACACTGAGTGGTGTTAATGCGACGTGCCATTGAATGTAATTTACTGTACAATATGTCACAAGCTGGATGGGAAGAAATTTTCCAACTGTGAAAGCTGTGGCGAGTGGCAACAAATCGCTAAACAGGAAGGTTTAGCCGAACAAGATGGGGATATCGAGTGATAACAAAACAATAAACTCTTTAGATTGAAGATAATTTTGTGATCCTGAAAAGGACCCTTTTTAGCCTGCATGTGAATCCAACGAGCGAACAAATCGTAATGAATGTATTTTTCTTGCCATCGCTCCATTTTAACGCTCATTCGTTCGTCCCGTTGGACTCGCCCCTTTGGCTGAGTCGGCCGATTTGTCTCTATCCTGTGAGTGTGTACCGCTAGAGTATAAAACACGCGGATCCCAAAAAAATATGTTATTTTCTTTCAAACCGTATACCCGTGTGGTTGTATGGCATCGGCATCGTGGACGTAACAAAGGAGGACAAGTTAAGGGAAAGGCAAAGTCTCACTCGAACCGTGCAGGTCTCCAGTTCCCTGTTGGTCGCATTCACTGATTGCTCCGCAAGGATAACTAGGCCGAACGGATTGGTGCCGGAGCACCAGTATACCTAACAGCGATTATAGAGTTTCGGCCGTCGGAGTGCTCGAGTTGGCTTGCAAAGCTGCTCACGACAATCAGAAAACCCGCATCAAGAACAGAGCAGCTTCGGTTCGGCGCTCATCACGGCAACAATTAGTTTCAGTGAGTGGCAAAGTGTTTCTCCGGCACGTCGCATTAAATGTAATTTACTGAACAACATGCCACAAGCTGGATGGGAAGAAATTTACCAACTGTGAAAGCTGTGGCGAGTGGCAAACGCAATAGCTAAAAAGGAAGGTTTAACCGAACAAGATGGGAATATCGAGTGATAACAAAAACACAACACCAAAGGATCTTTTCAGAACCATCAATATATTCATAAAGAGTAAACAGTAAACTAATCCATTTTTCAGGTAGATAGGTAGGTATTCACGTAGGAGAAGAAAATAAAACAATATATTTAACAAAAGCTGTCCCCTTTGTATAGGCCTACGTCACTCCGGTTATGTCCCCGACATTACCCACCCATCTTTTTTTAGACTTGTCCCGACTGATAATGCTAGAATTCCGTTCGGTGATTCACTTGTCGAATGGTCCGAGGAAGTGGTCTATTTAAGACTCACTCTGGGCAGTCATCTGATTTTTAGGTCTCACGTTGAGAACATCACCACAACATATAATATTCTGTTCCAGTCTTGATAGAGTACGATGAGGACAGCAATTCTAAAGAATCACATAGCCATCGTTAATCCTGCAATTGAAAACAAATCGCTTTTCCTGCAATTGATTATGCGATTCCTGTCTGGAAGGGATGTGCCCGGATACACACAGACTTAAACTCGAACGTATTCAAAATAAATTTCTCAAACTGATTCGGAACATGCCCCTCTGGACGAGGACAACGAAGATTCACTAAAAAGCCTGCCTGGAGACCCTTGATGAGAAATTTCAGGAATGCATTCAGGTAGAGGTGTTGTCGCCGCACGGATCATGCCTTTAGAGCGTGATTCATGGCGAGAACGATAGAGCGGATGCTTAGATCGCGCTCTATCCTAAATACACAGAATAGCTTGCGCAGTGGCTTTATCGTAACTAATGAGGTTTTTCCGAAGTGCGATTATTGCTAGCTGAAAACCTAAATATCATAAAACTCCTCCGGCCAGCGATAACCCGCCGGGAAGGAGAACAAAACAAAAATAAGCAAAACGACGTAATGTGTTTACGATCAGAGCCTATCTCCGATCGTAAATACCGAAGGACGGGAGAAATCCCAAAAAGAGAGCACTATGGGTGCTATAAACGGAGCCTATCTCCGAGCTAGGACAATAAGTAATAAAACGGAGAGGAAAAGATAACACGCCTGCGAGCGTGTTAATAATCATCCCTCGTTCGCCCGTCTGGCTTAGAATAAATAATTGTAATTTTCTCTCTCTTATGCTACGCCCTTCTGGGGTAGATAAGAAGGCAATGTCTGTATATAAGAGAAAACTTGAACAGAATAAAGGCACTCTCAACTGGACACTCTCAACCATACCACGGACGTAGGAGCGTCGTGGCGAAGTACCGAACCCCTCTTTTTTGTCATAAACGTATCACAACCCTGGACATCGCCCGAGCATCCTGGACACCATCGGGAGCACCCTGGACATCATCGCCGGCAGATCCCAGCGCAACAAGCGCTGGTAAGTATTGAACACCCCTCCTCCAAAGATCCGAAATTCCAACCACCCTTCCTCTCCCTTTTCCTTCCCTTGGCTCCGCCCGGCCAAACTCCCAAGTGACGCGGTACTACCGGATCGCACCAGTAGGCGCATACTCGTTATGCGCTCTACGTGATCTGGCCTACCACATAGCGTCCAGTAAAGGGCTTTCCCTTCGTGTCATCAGCACGATCTCGAACTGCAGCCACATTTGGTGGCTCCAGAGAGGATCTTTCCTCCAGCGTAATCAGCACGATACCCTGCAGCCACATTTGGTGGCTCCAGAGAGGAGTCTTTTCCTAAAGACACTGTACGAACTCACAACACGCTCGGTTGAGTTGAGAATCCTGTTAAATTGATTTGCGCCCGTCGTTGAACGGAGAGGTTCGGTCTTGTAAAGACGAACAAGGTGAGGTTGTCTGTGGACATCACCATTTAGCCAAGAGGCAAATTGCGCATTTCAAGAAACAGAAATTAGGTCCTGAAAGACGGACAAATTAGGCCGTAGAAATCGGCATCTTGTTGAAACAAGTCCAGCTTTATAAACAGACCGATCGCCAGTCAGGCATAGTTGGACGAAGGCAACCAGGCGCCTCGTCAACATCAACTGTAATCCGGTCACGAGGGCCGGAAGACGAATATTGTGCAACGTTTGAAATCAGCGTAGGCAACTAGGCGCCACGCTTGGTTAAGACAAGGCGAAGGCAACCAGGCGCCTCGCCACTTGCGCATTATAACACAGTTTAAACATCGAGTGACGGCAACCAGGCTCCTCACTCAGGAATAATGATATCAAGCTTTACGAGATCATCACGCCCGTGCTGTGATGCATGTGGCAAGAAAATTGAACTAGACAATCTGGTCCAATGCAGACAGTGCAAAAGGAATTATCATCATTCCTGTGTAGGACATACACCCACTGAAGAGGAAACCTATTTAGTATGCTCGCTTTGTTCCCCTACCAAAACAAACGAAAGTGAGGGAAAGGCACAGGCACCTGCAGCGTCTCATCCCTCAACTAATTCGAGGGAACAAAAACAGATAGAGGAGCTGACGAATCTAGTTACACAACTAGCTGAGATGCATGTTAGCGAACGCAACAACATAACCACATTAAAAAAGGAAATAGTAACAATGCAGGCATCACTCAACGCTTTAGTCGTGGGCGCAACGACAATAGCAACACAGCGACAAACAGAATTACCATGCTCTCCGGCGCAAGCGCAGTCAACTGAACCCCTAATCAATATCTCCGGGCAACAACGTGACCGAGCAACGATTCAAACACCACTACCAATGAGATCCGGTCCATCAATTGGCTGGGAGCAGAGTGCAATGATGCCAGCTCCACAGCATGGAGATTTTACGATTCTAATGAAGAGGCAAGCTTTGACTCCCTTGCCAAAATTCAGCGGGTCGCCCAAAGATTGGGCTAAATTCAAAAGGATCTACGAAGTCAGCACGAGAGAATGTGCGTTTTCCAATCATGAAAATCTCTCCAGACTTGAAGCTGCCCTTGAAGGACGCGCAGCTAGAAGCGTGCAGCAACTATTTATAAACTCGGAAAATGTTCCGAGTATAATAGAGAGACTAGAGGAAAATTTCGGAAACCCTAAATTCATATATGAGGAACTACTGCACGATCTACAGAAGCTTAAAAGAGAAAGTAGATCAATAATAATCGAAATGTCAGATGCTTTAGAAAATATGGTGGCAAACATGACGATCATAAATCAAAGAGGTTACCTACTAGATGCGAGGTTAATAGAAGACCTAGTTAAGAGACTACCTTATAACCTGCAAATAGAATGGACACGCCATAGAACGACGACTGGTGATGCCCCATCTTTAGAAGAAATGAGTAACTGGCTGAAACCTCACGCCAAAATAATGAGGAATATGGCTTCTCCTCTACCTTCTACAGTTAGAAGCCAGATACATGTCCATCAAGAGATGCCACGCATGAAATGTCCGGTTTGCTCGAATAACCATAAAATCTTCGATTGCACGGAATTTAAGAACTCCAACATCCAAAAAAGATGTCGATTGGCAGTACAATGTAAAATATGTTTCGGATGTCTAGGCACCGGACATATGGTTAAAGATTGCAGACGATCTAGGAGGTGCGGCTTGAGTGGATGTAACAAGCACCACCACAGAATGTTACACTCGAATCCAGACATGGAACCAACACCTCGTAATACGTCCGCTACAGTTCCGCTTGAAGCCAACTGCAATATTCACAAGTCCTCAGCAAACGAGATATACTACCAGGTGATTCCAGTAACACTTCAACACGGAAGGCATTCAGTCGATACATATGCCTTCCTAGACACAGGGTCTTCCCTGACATTGCTAGATGAGGAAATGGCAAACTCCTTGGACCTATACGGCAGAGAAGAACCACTACAATTAAAATGGACACAGGACGTGTCTCGAAACGAGCTGAACAGTAGAAAAGTACAAGTTCGCATTCAGGGGTCGTCCAGAAGGTCGTACCGACTTGACGGTGTAAGAACCATTAAAAACTTACAACTTCCGACTCAGACAATGAACTACAAAGCAATGGCTACAAAATATCCGCATTTGGAAAACCTTCCGATCGAAAGCTACGAGCTTGCAAGGCCAACAATTCTCATAGGGCTGAATCAAAGCCATTTGCTTACCGCCATGGAAACAAGAAGGGGAAGTGACAATGACCCAATAGCAGTCCGAAGTAAGCTTGGATGGTTTATTTTCGGTAATGTCAGATCAATTTATCAAAACGATCATGAACTATTGCAACACGATAAAGAACTACGAGATATGATGGCTGCGCACTTCTCAATCGATGAATTTAGCATCAGACAACCAATAAGAGTCAACGACAACCCCTTGCCCTTAGAACCGGTCAACAAGTATACCACCGCGAGTTCTAACAACGTAATGCTGATAACCTCGACCGAAGATAAATCAAAAAAATCAACGCGAAAAAAAAGACGTAGAAATAAGACTACAACAAAAGGCATTTCTAAATCTTGGTTCAACATCTCACGTATATTGAAAATAATGATGTTGTTCGTAATGTCGTTCACGTTGATCAACGCTATATCCATAAAACCCGTTGACAAAGACGGTCTAATGTTCGACCACGAAGGAACGTGCTTATTACATAGAGGCATATGGCAAACGAATATACAAACCAACGTAGTGCCCGATGAAGACATTGAAGTAATTAACTCGATACGGAATAATGTGACAGTAGCGATGAAAGACATGGAGTTTGTCATCGAAGACTCTCTCCTAGAGCAAATTGCAACATCTGTTGAACGTTTATGCGATGATGCGATTGATGAGATCAAGCAGACAACGAGAACTAAACGAAGCAAAGGGTTCTTCGGTTTTTTGGCGGACTTAATATTTGGTAGCGACGATATGGAAAACGAGCTACAGGCAATGAGGGTTCATGAAGACGAAAAAATTCACCAAATATCGGAGTCAATGGTAAAAATGAATACCAAGGCGTCCAAAATGGGAGAACAGCTTAACGAGAGATACTATAAATTGTACAAAGACATGACTCAATTAAAACAATTATATTCTGCGGATAAGGTTCAAAGGTTACGAACAACGATGTTAGAAACCACGATATTGGCACGAGAAGTTATCGATGGAACGTTGAATAGATATAGGAAAGTTCGAACGTTTCCTTTGTCCGTCGACGAACTAGCCCAAACCAGAAAAAACATTTCACAAGCGTTGCCAACTGGTTACATTGTCCTGGATCACCCATCAGCCGTAAAATACAACACGCGTGTAGTCAACGGCTCCCTCATAATTACCATGACGAGTGTTGTCATCAACAAAGTTGAGTTCGAGGTATTTAAGATAATACCGATCCCACGGGCTGAGAATGGCTCAATTATTGTAACAGAACATGATCGCATCGCGGTAGGCCACAACCAAGACTTCTTCTACCCATCGATCGAACTAACAAAACTGAATGATACGCATTTAATTACGGTTCAACCAGAACTGAGTAAGGAAGTGGATTGCGTAGCGGCTGTCATACTGCATATCGCAAGTACCCGCAAATGTGCAACAAAACTGTTAACCACGCCTTACGCTATGATGGAGACACTGTCCACTCCTAATACCGTTTTATACTATGCATCCGATACAAAGGCAATAGTTATACATTGCGACAACGTGGTAATGTCACCACCTTATGAGGCAGCAGTAGTAACTCTCCAGCCAGATTGCCGTATACAATCCAACAACAAAACGATACATGCAAGTTTAAATGGCATGAACAAGAAGATTGCAACATACTTCAAATCTAAATACCAGGTGGCCGATCACCTATTGGACGAATTCAATGACACCGTAAAAGATGTGGTGGAGCCGAAGCCCGATAATCCCTACGATAACAACGCTATGATAACCGTGTACAACAGTTTGGATCCCTTCCATCCGAAATCGAAGTATCTTTGGAGGAACGCCGCCCTTTTCGTAAGCATACTAATGATTATAATCGGGATCATTTATCTACGTTGCTGCAGACGAAGATGCTGCACCAGATCCAGAGCCACAGCAGGACCCGATGTCCATATCCGAATGGACAACCTATTGAACCGGCAACAATTAGAAGACACAGCGCTTTAAAACCAAGCATTGGAGGGACGTTCAATGAAGCAAGGCGGCATGCCGAAGAATTGAAGAGAAAAAGTGATTTAAAACTCTGTTAGACCATAAGTACACAAAATGTAAAATAGAAGAAAATAATTGAATATGAAATAATTGTAGTCAAAATGAGGAATCTGACAATGAATAAGAAATATAAGCAACAAAGGGTTGCATAAACTGACGAGAAGATATGTCGTCTAATGTAATAGTAAAAAAAAATATAATTTGTTCAGTGAAAGAAGCAATTAGGCGCCGTTGTATGGCTATTAAAGTACATAAAGTTGAAGACTCTTCTATGGATAGAAGAAGTATTGAATTTGAAAATTGAATACTCCTGCGAGAGTAAAATGAAGTGTAACACAAAGCTAAAATGAATAGGATTTGCATTGTAAATGAATCTGAAGGCAAAGTGGCTAATAAATTGTAACGAAGCAAAGAATGAATTTATAACACACCATGTATGAAGAATAAACGGAAGTCATCCGCTCATAGCAAACGAATTGCATTGTATAACTTTAGGTTAGGAAATTGAATGTAAGAAAAACATAATATTGAAAAGAGAATATAAGATGAAACAATTGCGAATTCAGAAGCATAGAAGAAAAAATTATTAGAAACAGATGCGGCGTAGCTCAATTGGTAAATCTGCCTTACGCGATTTACGAGGGCCGGTATGTCGCCGCACGGATCATGCCTTTAGAGCGTGATTCATGGCGAGAACGATAGAGCGGATGCTTAGATCGCGCTCTATCCTAAATACACAGAATAGCTTGCGCAGTGGCTTTATCGTAACTAATGAGGTTTTTCCGAAGTGCGATTATTGCTAGCTGAAAACCTAAATATCATAAAACTCCTCCGGCCAGCGATAACCCGCCGGGAAGGAGAACAAAACAAAAATAAGCAAAACGACGTAATGTGTTTACGATCAGAGCCTATCTCCGATCGTAAATACCGAAGGACGGGAGAAATCCCAAAAAGAGAGCACTATGGGTGCTATAAACGGAGCCTATCTCCGAGCTAGGACAATAAGTAATAAAACGGAGAGGAAAAGATAACACGCCTGCGAGCGTGTTAATAATCATCCCTCGTTCGCCCGTCTGGCTTAGAATAAATAATTGTAATTTTCTCTCTCTTATGCTACGCCCTTCTGGGGTAGATAAGAAGGCAATGTCTGTATATAAGAGAAAACTTGAACAGAATAAAGGCACTCTCAACTGGACACTCTCAACCATACCACGGACGTAGGAGCGTCGTGGCGAAGTACCGAACCCCTCTTTTTTGTCATAAACGTATCACAACCCTGGACATCGCCCGAGCATCCTGGACACCATCGGGAGCACCCTGGACATCATCGCCGGCAGATCCCAGCGCAACAAGCGCTGGTAAGTATTGAACACCCCTCCTCCAAAGATCCGAAATTCCAACCACCCTTCCTCTCCCTTTTCCTTCCCTTGGCTCCGCCCGGCCAAACTCCCAAGTGACGCGGTACTACCGGATCGCACCAGTAGGCGCATACTCGTTATGCGCTCTACGTGATCTGGCCTACCACATAGCGTCCAGTAAAGGGCTTTCCCTTCGTGTCATCAGCACGATCTCGAACTGCAGCCACATTTGGTGGCTCCAGAGAGGATCTTTCCTCCAGCGTAATCAGCACGATACCCTGCAGCCACAGGTGTTCCTATCACGAGCATCAAATTGTCCGGAATCTGTACATTAAAATAATAAGTTTAGATTAAGGTTAAATCAGGTAGGTAGTTTATTTGAATAATTTAAAAAAAAGCAATATGTTTAACATTCAACATCATAAAAAATTCAATCATGCAAAACAAGCATATTTTTCATGCAATTTTTTTCTAGATTTAGGAAGCATAGCAATTTAAGATCACTTAATATGTTGAGAGCTTCGCAGCAAACAAAAATAATATGACAAAAAGTTTTTTATGCAAAAAAATTAGTTTATGACAAGTATTTTTATACTCAAAATACGGTATAAATTTATAAAAAGACGGGACACCCAAAAATAGTCGAAAAAACAGTATTGTCCCGTTCAAAACGGTATGTTTGGTCAGCCTAGCAATGAAGTGAAAAATATTTGCTTCTGCATTTTCAATTGATATTTATATTTTTATTTTTTATTATGAACCGATCAATGCAAAGACTTCTGTTTCTTCTGTTCAGCCAGACATTTGATGGTTTCTCCCTTCAGAAACTCAATTTGTCGCGTGCGTTGCTGAACACTATTTTTCAAGCAGCCCGAGTAACCGGGAATTTTGTCGTTAAGCTCTGTTTCAAAGTTGGAAAGTAAATCCCCCAGCTCCGGAACTGTACGTTCGATATCTATTTCCAGATTTTCGATGGCATCAATGATGGACTTGGGGTTGCTGATAATATTCCTTCTCTGTAAAACATCCAACAAGCTGATTTTCTTAATTTCGGCTTCGTCAGCATGGAATTGGTTGTAGGTACTGGCCACCACTTCGGCAATCAAACCATCCAGCTGTCGTGCACACTCGCTGAAATCGTTTCCAACCCAGCCCATGGTGCCCTCGAGCAACGGAACGTTACTCTCCCAGCACCATTCGTCCACGGATTTCGCATAGTTCATCGTTGAAGCCTCCTCTTCCAGAATATTCACGAGCGCGGTGATTTTAGTCTCAAACACAATGTGATAAAAGTTGCTCAATATGACGGAAGCATTTCTTTTTGCTTCGGACATACTCTTAACAGCATAATCTTGAGCGGTTTGATAATGCGGTATTGTGGCGCGTAGTTTCTCTACCGCCTCCAGCGAAATCTGACGTCGGTCAGATATTTCAGTGCACTGAAAAAAATATAATCATCATTAAAACTGTTTAATAAATGATATGGGGATCGATATGTAATCAATACTCACTGCGCATCCTGCAAGTAGTAAACCAACTATCAAAAATTTCATCTTCTCTGAAGTGTTGTTTGTGGGCGGTGGCAGATTAAGTTCGCATCAAATGGTAATTCATAACACACTTAACACCGTTATATAGGATTTCGATAGCTTCGCACGATAGGATCAGAAAGAAGTACAACGAGCTTATCAGTTAACTTTCACCGATACTTCGGTTGGTTTCATGTAATAATTGCTGTTATCTTGAGGATAAGATTTAATCCGCGTTCACGGAAACGGCACATTTGGGGCAACATGTTTTGATGAATGCTGTCAGTAAAATTCCGTTGATTTGATACTACACATGGGGAATTATCTGGGTTCTCATAGATGTGAATATCAATAGAAATTGTTCTCTTGTGTGTTATTTCGGTCGTCCTTCAGTACTGGACACGAAGATGGTATAGTGAACGATTCACAGGATGTTTTTTGAGGCATATAACGTTGAATTAAATTAATAACATATTTTAAGGGCCCCTAATGATGTAACCCCAGGGTGTATTCTATTGTTGAGGCACGAATTTCGGACGTTCTTTCAAGCCCCGAACAAATAAAACAAAGCATATTTCTACTAACCATTATTTCCTTGTTTGTTTCTTTATCTTTTAGCAATACACTAAGAACTGAACGGAAAAAAATCAAAATTAGAAAAGTTACAAAGTTACAAGTTACAAGACCTTCAGATTTCTGGACGCTTTATTGGCCATTAACGAGATGCCTGACTCCTCTGACACGTTCAATTTCCGTGTCGAACAAGACATATTTGTACAAACGAGATAACAGAAAATTTAGTGGGGTTTACATCCATTCGGTTAAGAATACACCATTTGGAGAATGGCGGACCCAGATGGCTACCTTTTGGTACCTCTGGTGCCATAAGATGATTGGCAATCACTAATAACGACGGTTAGGTTTGAAGACGTCTTCATTTTGAAGACATTTTGCTTAATGTGAGGACATTTGATGTAAGTGGATTTTTGGGAGATATTATTTGCATAAAATTCGTACTATTGGTCGAAAATATCGTCACAAGAAGTAAGACTTTTGTCTCAGTGTCATCCATTCGCTTTTTTCACGACCACTTCACAAATCGAAGATTTCCAGGTTACATACTGTTGTTTCACCAAGCAGTGGACTGTATTTTGCTATCCTGTTTGTGCGTGTTCGATCCAAACTTTTCCACAGCCACCCTGACACGTAAGGTCAACGAATGTGGCAATCTCAACCAAAGTAGCAGTTATGCTACTTAGGAGAGAGTGCAATTCCACAGAAAGATTCCGAGCGGCCCAGTGCCGCGTGCGATGCGAAGCAAATGGAAAATTCCATACGCTTCTTTGGTCCTGTTAAGGACCAATCCAAAACCAAACCACACCACAGACCGAATGAGGGATTAATCGGTTGATAGCAAATAAGTCACTTAATCCTTTGTACACATTTTATTAACACCAAATTTACAAGATAAAATATTATCACTTTCTTTTTAGATTCTAAACGTTTAGCAGATTAAAATTCCTTCTTACCAAAGCGGCGGTTGAAATTGGACTCCTCTCTCTGCTCTCAGAGCAGGTTGCTTGCGCTCGCAATGCACTCTCCTTTCGTCTGTGTGCCGCTCCCACGCGCCGGGTGGGGCTCATGTTGGTGGTTGAATCCTTTGGTTGTATTCTTGCGCTCGTTGTCCTCTCGTAGCTTTACTTCCTCCGCCATCCTGTCGATCGTACATTCAGTGCGCTGCGCTGAGCGGTGGACTGAACACATACCGTTTCCATAATTAGTTTTATGGACATGGTTTGAGCTACAACCAAAACTTCAAAGCTGAAATGAAAAAAATTAGCTATTTATAAAAACTGTTTCACAAATGAGCCCTTACTAATAGAACGCTTTTCACAGTTTCGTTTGTATGGTTCATATTTATTGAAATAAACTTCAAGATAAGATTAATGAAACGTGCTATGTAACAATATCATGTACATAGAATAATCTATAAAACATTGTTTGAAATTAAATTTTGAAATTAGGTTTCCATCAATATGATAGTGAAGACATTTGAATATTTTTTTCTACATAGAATGAACGCATAAAGATGAGATGTACATAATTTTAAAGCTTAAGCTCTCAAGTTTTGGAAAATTTCACGAACAAATTTTTATTTCATGTGCGTGAAAAAATAAAAAATCGATCCGATGCGATCATTATTTATTGAACATAAAGATAAATATTTTTGTTTTTATTCTTTTATTTTTTAATATTTTACTTGCAAAAAAAAGATTCTAGTCGCATAGGAACATTGAGCGAAGACTAGAAACATGTTAACTTCGAGAAATTGTAACTCAAAAACGAAAAAAAAACACCTCTTTGATTTTTGGATATGTTATTTGAAAACAACTCAGCTTTCTTGAAAAAATATAAAATATATAGCGCCGTTGGTGCCGAAACCATGTAAACTATAAAAACCAAATAGAATCAATAATCACGAAAACCAAAATCTAATTTCTTGGCAGGCGCAATATTCATATAGAAGATTAGCTCATTGGTTTCAGTTTGATATGATATCTGAATCGGTCCAGTAGTTCAAAAGTCATGAATTTTTGAAAAAAAGCATATTTGGAAAAAAAAGGGAAGAGAAAGATTTTTCGGATAACCATAAAATGGAAATGAGCAGCCTAATGAAAAAATCAAAATAAATAATCGAATATTTTGCAATCTATATATATAAAAATGGATTTCTATCTGCCTGTCTGTTTGATTCTTATGGACTCGGAAACTACTGAACCGATCAACATGAAAATTGGTATGTAGAGGTTCTTGTAGCCGGGGAAGGTTTTCGTGATAGCTTGAGACCCCTCCCCTGTCTCTAAGGGGGGAGGGGGTTGGGAGCCGCCATACAAATTAAACTCAAATTTCTGTATTACTTGAGAATTATTCAAGCAAAAGAAACCAAATTAGGCATATTGAGGTTTTAGGGTGCAATAAATGTTTCTATGGTGTGGTTAGACTGTCCACCCCCCTCTCTAAGGTGGGGGCTGCCATACAAATGAAACACATCTTTCTGCATTACTCGATAATTATTCAAGCAAATGAAACCAAATTTGGTATGTGGAGGTTTTAGGGTGCAATAAATTTCATGGTGGTTTGATACTCCTCCCTCTCCTCTAAGGGGGTCTGCCATACAAATGAAACAGAAATTTCTGCATTACTCGAAAACTAATCAAGCAAACCAAACCAAATTTGGCATGTGGAGGTTTCAGGATGCAATAAATGTTTCTATTGTGGTTAGACACAATAAATGTTTCCATGATGGTTAGACTCTCCACTCTTCTCTCTAAGCGGGTGTTCAGTCCGAGAAGCGCACTGAAGGGGGAAACAAATCAGAACGTAAATCCCACCCCCTTTTTTCTCTTCGTGACGCAACAGCCTAGCATAAAAGTAGCCACCCGACCGCGCTCAGGGACAGTATTCATTCAACCATCACCAAGTGCAAATCGAGAACACCAGCAAGAGGAGCAAACGCAAGCAGCCAACACATCATCGCAAGAGTGCGTTAAGACGAAGAAGTATCAGTATCGCACGAGCCGCGATGACTGTGTACCGGCAGCGGCAAGAGTAGCCCCAACATCATTAGCCTAGTGAAGAAGAAAACACCAAACGTTGCAAGAGAAGCAACAGCAGTAGCATAACCTCAACATCAGTAGCAGTATGAAGACAATTCAACCACATGAGCGGGGTTACAGTACTCCAGTAGCAGAATAGTGGCACATTCGCATGTGCAGCAATGAAACTAATGCGACCAAGTGTACATATTGAAATGAGTGAATTTAAGAAGAAATAAAATGTATATAGTATGGATTGCAAATCCACCATGTTTTCACTCTGCGCTACTCCAATCTGCATCCCACGAAAGGTTTTCCTAAAGCCAATCCAAAAGAGTTTACATGCTCTTTTCAGAGCATGGAGCGGAGCCACAAGGGGCTCCCACCTGAATAACTCGAGAACTAATCAAGCAAATGGAATCAAATCTGGCATATAGAGGTTTTAGAGATTGATAAGCGTTTCTATAATGGTTCGACACTCCTCCCCCCTCTTCAAGGGGAGGCTGCCATACAAATGAAACACAAATGTTTGCGCTAACGAAATTGATTTTCGTTCGAAAATGGAAATGGATTTTAATGTGATAAAACGCACTCCTACTCCACTATCATCTTCTATCTATTTAAATATGAATGGATCGCCGAATGTGTTGATAAGAGCAAAACTCAAGAGAGGAATTGTCTGATTTAGGGGTGAACTTGAACGAGAATTGTGTCTGAGATAATCTGATATTATAATGACGAGTTTTGGTAGAAGTACTAGGAATTTTATAGTAAAAGGTAATTTTAAAGGTATTTTTTCTTAATAAATGAACAATTCTGCGATTGGACCCATGAACAGCGCTTAGTAAGGAAACATGGATATGATATCGAAAAATAAATTTTGGGCGGGACAAAGTTTGCCGGGTCAGCTAGTGAATATATACAGAAGGAAGGTTGTGTTCTATGTTGAAGTACTATCGATGAATCAAGTGTTTCATATTTGTGGACGAATTTATATTTTTTCATCCCCCGACAAAAGATAAAGCATACATTTTTCATTGAAACAAAAATATCACCTAAAGAAACGTTGTAGGAACCAAATGAAAGCTTCTTGATAATGCTAATTGGATTTGCTATTGAATTAGTTGGCAAAATATTGTGTTAGTCCACAAAATCTTTGAAGAAACAGAGAAATCGATTTTTTGTTTTTCCCAATATTTTTGTCCACTACATCTTCACACACCAAGGCAAAAGTTTGTTCGTTAAATATTCCAAAACATGAGAGTTTGAGCTTTAGAATGATGTACATCCTACATTTATGCGTTCAGTCCATTTACGGAAAAAAGTATTTTATTTGTAGTGAAAAAAATCGACAATTACTTTTCGGGCAACCCTATATTAGAGCACTGAGCATGAGCATGTCCAATCTATTCAGAATAACGATCTGTATTCAGAAGAATAAATTCCCTATTCAAAGTTCTCAAATTTGATTTAGATTTGGATGGAACCTCCATTCAATTCCAATGGTAATTTTCGGACTCAGACAAAACAGCAGGTACTTTACTAATATTTATTTGCTTTGGATGTCTTTGGATGTACATTCAGATTGTACCACTTGGTTTTGCAAATATTATCTAACACCAAGATTCGGGAATGTTTATTTTTCCGATGCTAGTTCGAGACACAGCAGAGTATATCGGTATGGCAAGTGTTTTCACTTTCAATAAATAGAAACTAAACATGACTCTCTCAACAACTTCAATTACAATAACAGTCAATGTCACATTTTACTCCTGTCCCTAGAACAAATAAATAAATAACTTTGGCAAAAAACAAAACATTAACCTACCAGCCTTATGGGGTATCTGCTGGAATATCTTAGTATTCGATAGCGAACTGAGATCATTGCTTCCTGGATAGTTAATTAATGAATAGTGACTTTACAAAATAAATATAAAATTAATAATGGTTCCATAAAAAAAAACTTCGTTAAGCTCAGCGTAACGGGTTTCAGTGTTTCCTATCTATCTGTATGTGTATATGCAATATTGATATCAAATATTTGATTCGCACTCGTTTCCGGTTTGGTTCTACTTTGGTATCCCGCTCGTATAAGACCACTTTGTAACAACTTTCTCATTCTTGGTTGTCCAATATTAAACAAAAGTGATACGAAACACTTTCAACAATATCCAATTCCAATTTCGGGAGCATCTCAATCTAAACGGTAGACATAACGGTAACGTTATGAATTCCTTGGGGCCTCAACGCTTTGTCAGAAAAGTCTGACTGATGTTTGCCATTATCATTGTTCAGCCTTTGGTCGGTTTTGTCACCTTCGATCTCTACCACCGTTGGCTGCGTCGGAGTTTTTTGGCGAACTGGCGAACTCACGATTTGCAGACTGTTATCAACGTTGGAGAATCGGAAAGCGATATCTTTGGATTGCTTCTTGTCGATGATATTGTTAATCTCTAGGTTGAGATTAACACTGTTTTTGTTCATGTCCAAGTATGACACGCGTCTCGGTTGTTTGCTTGGGGAGTTGTACTCGGTTGGAATGATGAATGAGGTTTCATCCATGAATTTGGTAAGCAAATTTGGATGGCTAGCCGAGTTGATGTAAATGGTCGGCGTTGAGGATGGCGGGTAAGTACCGTTGTGAAGTTTTTTTGGCCGCAATCTGACGTCGTTTTCGTAGCGCAGTTTTTGCTCGATCGTAGCCGTTTCGATCAGCGGTCGAGGTGTGTCATAGCTTTGGAGCAGGAGCGACTTTTTATCGGTGATTGGCGACAGATAACGGAAGCTATCGGCGGTACTGTTATCTGTCGCAGGTTCATATTGAGGTGGCACCCAAAGGCTTTCGAGACGGGCTTGTTCCTCCTTCACGAAGGAGATGTTGGCACAGTCGGTTTCTAGATGGGACAAATATATTCAGTAATTACTCTCGGAAGCGGAAGGATGTGCAGCTATCGTTTTACACATACCATCATTATGTTCAAGGTACATCGGGTTGGAGATCGAATTCTGTTCCATGTCAACATACTTTGCACTACGACCCAGCAGCAGTTCAAACTGTCCGGCCAAGTGTTTGAACGAGGGTCGCATCTTTGGGTCATCAGCCCAACAAGAGCGCACTATGCTGTATCTGTAAGATAAAATTTAATTTCAGAATTTCTAAGCGAACAACATCAAGGAAGAGAACTAACATCTCTTCTGAACAATTTTTAGGACATTCCATCCGATAGCCCTGCTTCAAGAGCGTGTACAAATTTTGGGGTGGTATTCCTGGATAGGGAGACGCTCCAAGTGAGATCAGTTCCCAACAGAGCACACCAAAGGCCCACACATCGCTTTTGGTGGTGTAGATATGATCGGCCAGCGATTCTGGGGCCATCCACTTTACCGGCACACGATCCTTGCTCTTCTTCAGATAGGCGTCATCTTCGTACACGTCACGTGTGAGGCCGAAATCGGATATTTTGCACACCTTGCCCTCGGCGAGAAGCACATTGCGCGCAGCCAAATCGCGATGCACGAGTTTGATTTCGGTGAGGTAAGCCATTCCTTTGCTGATTTGCCATGCGAATGACAGTATGTCCTTCACGGTGATGGGTTCAATTGCGTTTTCGTAGTCAGCTGAATTAATGACATCCAATTTTCGACTCAACCGAAGATAGTTTCTGATGGGATGGAATCGATTTAAAATAGTTACAAAAATACATTTTTTTCTATTTGCAAAAACTTACTTCAGAGAACCATACTGACAGTACTCGATTATCAGCAGGGGAGATTCACCCATGGTACAAGCTCCAAGCAGTCGAATAACGTTCGGATGGGCGACTTCCTGCAGCAGTTGATACTCGGAAAGTAGTGCCAATAGTTCAACTGAATTGGCACCGGTTTTCAGCATTTTCACGGCCACCGTTGTCAGCCCAGGTTTCTCGGGTAAATCCGTTGCGTATCCTTTCAGCACCTTGCCGAACTCGCCCTCGCCCAATGTGATGTCCAGTATGAGTCTTTCGCGGGGAAATTCCCACTTGGAATCGAACTGAAATAATAATAGAAACATTGTGCACATTTTGAAACATAGGCTTTAAAAGATAACAATAGAAACGACGTTAATAGAGCATGTAACAACGGACAAAATATGCGTAAATCTAACATCTAGAATGAGAAACCATAAATGATAGCAAATCTTTGCACTATGAAAGTGAAGAATTTATTCTTAGAGCTGAATGAAGCTCATGCTCCATAACAGAAGTACAAGTGAATAAATGATTGTCGAATATCAGGCCCAAATGTAAGGTTTGAATAACAAGTCTGAAGAAAACTGAACTACCGAAACTGAACAAAGTTCCTAGTGAACTTCGCGTCCCCAACGTAGTATTACCTGCGTCATTGTATAAGCACATAGTGAGGATTTCAACGCCAAATAACACTTCTTGATTGTATCCTGAGTTGTGAGTTCAATAATGCGTGCGTACCAGTCGCCAGTTGGAACTTCTTTTCATAGCTAAACCGAATGAAATCGACCCATTTCTTAGGCGGATGGTGACTGGAGATGAGCAATGGGTCACATACGACAATATTGTGCGAAAACGATCGTGGTCAAAGAGTGGTGAAGCAGCTCAAACGGTGGCCAGGAAGGTTCTATTTGGTGGGACTTGGATCACTTATTATGAGTTACTTCCGTATGGCCAAATACTAAATTTAGATCTCTTTTGTCAACAATTGAACCGTTTGAAGCTGACGATTGAGCATAAAAGACCAGAATTGACAAACAGAAAAGGTGTTGTGTTTGATCAGGATAACGCAAATCCACACATGTCTCGCCAGAAACATCGGGAGCTTGGATGGGATGTTTTCATGCATCAACTATATAGTCCGGATCTGACACCGAGTGATTGCCATCCGTTTTTCTCGCATTGCAAAACTTCCTGAGTGATAAAAAATTGGGATCAAGGGAAGATCGAATATTAGAACTTTTCGCCAATGAGGACTAACACTTCTGTGAGAGAGGCATTATGAAGATACCTTTAGGATGGTTACAATCTGACAATCTGAAGCATATCAAATGAAGTGTTGAGTTTCACTCAAAAATAATGGATTTTTTCCCCAGCTTGATATGAAGAACATAAAAATCTATAGATGTATGTGATCAAACAACGATGAGGGAATATATTAACACGGACTATGGGGATTGCATTTTTACAGTATAAGGTAAATGACGTTGGTTTGTTCAATCGAAAAAAAAATCTTGGTTTGTTCAATTTTTTCAATGCTCTAGCTCAGCGCACCTGTGTCAAATCAGGTATTCAAATTGTTCCGTCTGCTGGGAACTGTGGGGTGGACTGTATTTTGTTATGTTGCTCCACTCATGGAGGCAACGGGTGCGTGGAAGGAACCCTCGTGTTCCTCACGCTTTATTCGGTGGGTGGGAGCCCCTGTGGCTCCACTCCGTGCTATGAAAGGCCTAACATTTTGGGATGTGCTTTGGAACGGGGTTGAGCAGTGCAGAATGGACACATGGTGTTTGAGTACTATTTACACTTTATTCATTTTGTTAATAACCACTGAATGTCAATATATACACACTATTTACACTTATGCGATTAATGCACATGCGAATGCGCCATTATTTTCCTGCTGGTGAAATTATTCGCACTACTGTAGAAAAACTGCTGCTGATGTTACTGTTACTCTTGTAATAGGTTGCCACTATGGATTTTGCACTTAAGCACTTGCTGCTTGCTCGACGGATGAATAACGACTCGTCCTCGGTCGGGAAGCTATTTTTGTGTGTAGTGTTCCACCCGAACAGGAAAAGGAGTGGGGACTTACGATTCAAGTTTTTCCCCTCTCTCTTTTTCTCTTCAGTGCGTTTGACGGCCTGAACACAAATGTTACCAAACATTCATAACCTGAATTAAAAATGAAGTGCCCCGCGCGATCCTGTAACAGTGATTTTAGTTGCAAATCGCCAAGAAAGCTTCCGGATGGGTATAAAAACATCGCTTGCCAAAGAAAATTATCCAACGTAATCAAATATTAACATATATGGCTCCAAACAGTAAACAATACGTAGCCCCCTTAGCGCGAGCCCTGCTTTATGCTGCCTACGCTCGAGATGAAGAATAGAAGGTGGGAAGATTCACGGGTTTTGGTTGTGTTAAACTTCGATTGTATTAGTAGCCAGGAAGATAGGAAGTTCACATATCAGGCATACCAGTCAGTTACTCAAATGGTACAAAATTGAATGTGCGAACGAATAACGTTGAAAGAGGAAATACAAAATCTAATTACACATTTCCAAAAAATATTTTTTGCATTATAAAAAAAACAGAACATATCACAAACTAAAATGTTTAATTTTTCTTTGATTCATTCTTATATCAGAAATAGTATTCTAATGTCTACTATGTTTGGATTTTAGAGCAACTTCATGGAAGTTTATCTCTTGTCAGCTATTGTAATAACTTTTTTCACAATTAGGGTGCTGAACACTTCATTCGTCTAGAACAAAGACACAAGCGGAAAATATTTGTCTCAATCTAGGTCATACGGAGTCAACTAATTTTTTTTCAAGTGCATTTTACATGAAAAAAAAACTTGCTACCTTTTTCCCATGCACTATCGAATGTTCCTCCGTCAAAAGATTTTGTGACTCTGACTTTGATCATTTACGTTTTTGGTCGACGTAGCGAGAAGTAAAATTGAATTGAAATTAAGTATAGAACACCTCAATAAAAACTGAAATTTCAGTTTCTGCTAAAATGTCAGTTGGGCCCTTATGATTTTGAACGCTAGCATTGATTTAAGAAAACTAGTTCGTTCATTTCATCTGCTTATTTTTACTTTTAATAACAACACTTTTCCTATGTAGTGGACTAGTATAAGAAAAGTAGCATACATAAACAAAATCTCTGACGTCACAGATTTAAAAATCTTCCCACCTTTCATTTCCCATCTCGGCCTAAGCTCAATTTACATTGGTTGGGATAGGGTTGCCAGAGCCCCGTTTGGATCACGTAGCCCATACACGTAGAAGAAAGTTGTCAGTTTCAAGCAGTCGCCATAAAATTCATAGAATGAAATACAGTTAACTCTCCCTAAATCGATATCCAAGGGACCATCGAGTTTGGGAGGTATCGAGACATGGATAGAAAAATGCTTGTAAAATCATTCAAAGATGCCATGAAATCCATCGAGTTAAGGAAAATATCGAGATACAGAACATCGAGTTGGGGAGAGTTGACTGTATTGAAATTTGTTAAAAAACAAAACGACAGATAATGCGTTGGGAGGAGATGAAAGAACAGTATTATAATACAGCGAGATTCTAGAGCATTTCTCAGAAACAAGGGAAGGTATTGAATTAGAGAGACTTTAAACTCTGAGAGTTCATTCGTCTCTTCAGAAACAAGGTCACTCGGATATCATTTTTATGGATAGGACGTTTACCCGAATGGATTTTTGCTTTGATATATATCACCCATATTTCAATGCAAAAAACTATCAGGCGAAAGTATGCCGTTCGATGTTTAAAACTTACCGAACAATCAGTGGAACACAAGTTTGCTTGGTTATTTTTTGTTTTTGAGTTATGATTTTTCAAAGTTTAATGATTGTCCAAAAAATTAATTTTTCCCTTGTTTTCACCACAAAAATTCATAGCATTTGAACTACTGGACCGATTCAGATGATTGTCATATCAAATTCTAGCCAATGAGATGTGGTAAATGATGTTGGTTTGTCCAGTCGAAAATATGATCATGGTTTGTCCACTTTGTTTAATGCTCTACTGCAGCGCACCTGCGTCAAAGCAGGTACGGATTCACATGTTTTAAAAAATTATAAAATCCACCATCTATTGGTGTCAATGCGCCCCTCATTTGAGCTAACTTTCAATCAATCGCCATATGATTGTTTGGCACGGCATCCAGACTTTTTCTGGACTATAACACTTACAGATATTGTAAACATTATGCTTGCACACCGTTTGTATCAGATTTACATAGCTGAACCATGTAATTAACGCATTTCGATGACCTTAATTCTGGTCATGAGTTGTCCGAATCACTAATGTTGTTTTGTCCACATGATTCCTATGGCAAACGCTCGACGCGCTGCAGTTTGTTTATGGTGTCTTTCGCGCATAGCAGAAATAAAGTTTCTCTGTGTTGAGTGTGTTGAAGTGAACACTTTTAAAATGCCCAAGAAAAGGCAATATTCTAAAGAAAGCCTAAATTATGAATGGATCAATATGATGACAGTAAACTCAAGCAATGAGAAATGCAACATCTACTTGAAAATTCGAATTTTTTCATTCAAAAATGGCGATTTCTAAAACCGGACAAACCATGATCATTTTTTGATCATGATCATAATTTCTCTTTGAGGAAAATCGTTAAAAACATAAAAATTTGAATAATTTGAAAACCTTGTGGTGTTATTAGAAACTAGGGACTTTCAACAAACCCAAACTCGTCTTGATTATAGGTGATTTTCATGGAGAAAAATCGATTTGCATTTACTAGTTGCGCGAAAACACTCCAAATTGGACAAACCAAAATCATTTACCCTAGTCTTCTTTAAAAAAATATTGAACTTGCGAGAAAAAATATGTAAAGAACCCTCAGCTTTCCAGAAAATAAAATATATAAAAAAATATATAAAAATATAAAAAAATATATCTCTATCTTTAACCGAGTCAACTATAAAAAATAAATACAATTAATAATTACGGAAATGAAATTACGAAAATTAAGAATATCTCATAAGTTTTAATTTGATTTGTCAATCATCTGATTTTAGTTTTCCAAAAAATATAAAAAAATATAGACGAATTGCATGCCAACTCAACTGGCCGTTGGCAACACCATCTCAGATAGCAGCGAAACGTTGTGGGTGTAAACACATGGGTCTTTTAAGCTACTTTGCATATTTGAAATATTCAAAAAAGAACTACTTTTTTGAAATGGCTTAAATTTTTTTATGATTTTCTATAAAAGACTATATTACCTACAACATTTGAATCAAAGGATCAATTATAGGAAATTATTTAAATTTTCATAAGAAAATACAATGAAAAAAATTTTAGAAACAAAATTTCGCTGAAAAAAAATTGTTTCAAAAATTGGAATAAATTTTTCTCAAAAATGCATCTTTCTAAAATTCTCAAAAAAATTATAACAATAGCCCTTACAATTTCAAACAAGTCGTCCATACATTGGAAGATTGGACTTTTACAGGGAAAAAGTTTTTGTAACAACTTTTTCATGTTTTTTTTAAATTACAACTAATCCTAATTTTGGCGCCAGATCGAATTTAGAAAACTCCATTCGGGCCCGAGGAAGACAGCCCAATGTGCCGGTGAGAGATGTGTTGGCTCGGTTAGACCTTGATTACATGTCCCATATATATGTTTTCCTTAAAGCTATAGATCTTCGTGTGTGATTGTCCCTACATCCTTATACCCTCCTTTCCTTCCTTTGCGGGTAATTCGTCCCCTTGCTATAAATAGTAGAATAAGTTGAAACGTAAATAAACTATAGATATACGAATAGATTTAAGAATTGAGTGATCATCAACATTGTTACAATTTCCTTATATCCCATCCTTCTCCTAAGAATATGTCACCCTCCTAAACTCGAGTACACCGCGAGTAATCGGTTTTCCACCTTACTAACCATAGATGTAAAAAAATTGTTTATATATATATAGTTTTAAAATTATATTTAAGAATTCGGCTCCTTTAAACTTAAGTAACTGAGCCTGTAAAAATAAACCAATTAATAAAAAAAAAATAATCCTAATTTTGTTCAAAAAGTCAATATAGCGATATAGTGTATTCGACAAAGTTTTAGATCTTATTAAAATATAAATAGGGAATTACTCATATTTTCATCAAAATATATCCATAAGGATTTTTGGTCAGTGAATCGATCCCTGTGCCGTTTAGAAAATCGATCCACATACATCGATTTTTTTTTAAAGATCGGCCCATCCTAATCGGAGTTATACCACAATTTTCAAGAACTGCAGGGCTTTCAAATCAATACCTCTTTGATTTCCGATCAGAGAAAATGTTTTGTATGGTATTAGCATAATCGAATTTGATGTTGTTTCGTGAACATTATAGTACCGATAATGTTTTAAAGTAACTCTTCGTGAAATAATCGTAATGACAAAAATTCGAAAGTAAAGAAACGTAAATTGTATATACTTACGTCAATTTTGAAGCTGATATCGTTTATCCTGGAATTCAGCGGGAGATCGACATTCAGCACCTCGGTTTCATTGCTAACCAAATTCATCGGAATATTGTTCCCGTTGACTAGTTTTTTCTTCAGGTTATTTTTCCGTCTAAAGCAATACGATACGAGAAGCACCGCAACCAGCATTGGACCAACGACGATACTCAATAGGTAATAATGTGCATACGGACCATTGATTAACCCGGACTGTCGGGAGTACTTTCCATCTCGAACTGCAGCCGGCGAAGAGGCATCAATTGTGCCATTACGAGCCGGATTCGCTTCCGTGGTGGTACTTGTGCTAGTAGTGGGCTTCGTTTTGATTTTTCTATGCTCGGGCTTGATTTTCAGGGCCACAGTGCAATCACATTGTCCCGTTGCACGACAAGTGCAGGGGGATGCAGACATATGAATGCCTCTACTCTTAGTATGGTCCACATGGTGCAGTCCAATCACATCACTCGTGAGCACGCAATCCTGTGGACATATCTGAATGTTTTCCCGATAGCCCATCTCCTCCAGTGGATCGCACACATTATCCGGGCAGTAGCCTAGATCGGGCGAGCACGTGGGATAATTCTCCTCGAACGGGTTCGAGCCCAATCCAGCGAGTGCAAACGGATCCATCGAGTCGGGAATTCTGAACTTGCACGAACCCTCGCGGCTGCCGATACCACAGCTGGAAATGCAACTAGATTGATCCGGGTGAAGTGAGCAGAACTGTTCGGTCGAGGCATTGCAGAATGCACCGGGAATGGATTTGAGGGTTATACGGATCGTGGCAGTGTGGTTCAGCCATGCAACGGTTAAACTCAGAACGACACCGGGAAGCTGCTTTTGGATGTTGGTTGCGTTTTTCAAATAGATGATTCCCGCTTGTTTGGTGATATCGAATGCATTGAGAGGATTGTTGACGATGCGAAAGCTACAAGAATAGAATATTGAATATCATTGATAGATTACTGTAAATGTAACTTACTCAAGATCGGTTTTGGTATCATTTAGATGGTCATAAAAGTTACTTGGTTCGGCAATCCTGGCAAATCTTGTTGATGTATTGTATAGATCTACCTGCCGAGGGTAATGGAAGTTAGCCAGAGATGCGGCTACCTTATTGCTGGAACGCCTTTTACCTCCATAGCGTCGTGGCCTTGCTTCAGACACAACATCATCAGCACTAACCAAAGCTTCCGGGCGTGGCAGGTGGATGCGATCGTGATTGGAATTGATGCAAATGGTGGAATTAGCTGAAGATCTGGGATCGATTGTGGGTGGCAGAGTTTCATCAAGCGCTCGAAGTACAACACAATAACGACCCTTGGGAAGTATGCCAGATTGCTGAGCCATCAGAGCTGGAAATAAAAGAAGGTGTGATTACTTTATGAGACTTTTTATGAATGCATTGTACGTTTTACCACAACTGAACACTGTCTGCTTGGTGCCAGCAATCAGCTCCACTTCATACGCAGTGCATTTCGGTTGGAAAAACTTGAATGTGTCATTCAGCAGTTGATAGTGGACTTGGCCGTTCATGGCGATCGTATCGTTGTCTACGAATAGCACTTTTCGATGATTTAATGGTTGATTCTGGAAGAATATAAGAAAAAAGATTTTTTCGTTGGTTAATAGACAGTAAATTTCATATCTTATGGTTTCAACCTTTTCTTTCGAAATATCTGAAATCTGAAAATTTGCACTCAAAATGGTATCAAAGAAACGCGTTTCTCATAGGGGGTCTTCGTAGTCCATTCGCTTGGTACAACATAAAAAGTGATCGAAACAAGTGGAATATGTAAACTAATTTATTTGAATGCGACGGAAGTTTCTTCTCGTCAGCAAATACATGAGAAAATGATCTACTGGAAAAAGAATATAGCACGGTACTGTTTTCGATATTTGGAAGCCTCTCGTTTATCAATTTTGAAGTACAGATCCAACACAACCTCGCTTGTATGAATCTGCGCTTCTCTCTGCTACATTTGTATTGGATAAATGCCAACGCGAGCGCCTCTTCATTTTTTAAATTTGAGCGACTAGCCATAATGGGTCCTGGATGTAATTCGGAGGCTGTGTTCAGCCAACACCTGAGGGCGCGTTTGTCCTCTTCTTCCAAACCCTAGTTTGGATTGCGATTTTCACCTGTGCTACGAGACGGACTCGCGACACTGTTTGTTCTGCGATTCCAACAACAGAGGGACTCTTCGGACGGTCTAATGAATACCGTTTAGTGCTGGAAAGTTCTCCTCACTGGACCTACTTAATGATGTCCGAACCACCCACTTCAATAACCAGTTTCTGAGAACAGGAGCGGGGGTTGCAAAGCTACTCTAGAAAAGGAGTTCCAACCCTGGACTCGTGACCAACTGAAAATTTAATCGATTTGTTTTTTATATTTTTTTTCGGAAATTTCAGATTTTTCTACATGAAGTATCAAAATTCCAAAAAAAAGGAAATTACTTTCTTTAAAATGTTAAGGTGAAGGTGGAAGCTAGCCATTGCGGTAGTATAGGTAAACCCACTTGTAAAAATAGATCAATTCACTTATCAGACAGTGTGGCGCTTCATTGACACGAGTCTTTGAATACATTTGAAAAAAAAAAAATAACAATTCAATACTAAAGTAAAATGTATGAACGATATGTTCCGATGAACATTTGCAAATATAAATAAATATAGAAGGTGCATTTGCATATGAAGTAAAATTCTGATTACACGCGAGCGTAACATGAGCAAATTTAAAACACATGGGAATTGGGGCTCTTTCGGTATTCACAAGTTCTTCCGCGTAGTAACCCGATGTTGATAATTCCTTAATATTTTCCTTTTTTTATCGTATTGTTTTCACATATTCACGTTGGAGAGCCTTAACCCTTCTCTTCGTTGGCAGAGGCATTTTGATTGAATGTAATACTTTCCCGTGCAATACAATTTTCTTACCCAATGTTAAAGTTGCTAAAACTTACATTATAGACCCACAATTTTATTCTATTGATTTTCATGACATGAAACGCTATGACTCAGAAATAATATTTTATTGAGTGGTTTTTTATAGCTGTTTCGATGATGTTGGTTGGCATCAGTGTCGAAAAAATAACGACCACCTTTCACCAATACAAACAAAACCATTGCCGAAAATTGAAAAATGAAAATTTAACTCTCAGAGCACTAGCTCGAGTTTTCCGACATTTTTCACTATACAGTGCGATAGCAGATGAAAATTTGATATCTTGTGAGTAATCGAGTAATCGAGTGTTATTTTTCATTTCAATAAACACATGCGTCTCCATAATGGTAGTTCCGATATATTATCGATGGAGATGCATGATCTTTTAACAGTTTAAATGCAGATAGCGCTCTTCTTGTTGTATGCCAAAACTTCAGAGAGCACCTTGTATCATAAGATTTCGTTTTCCGGGAATATATTGGGGGTATAAATTGAAAAACATCTAGATTCTATCGCTTATTGTTCATCCATTTTTCGATGGATTTAAGAAATGACACTTGAAAAGCTAAAACTTTTTTTAAATATGCCCATCTGCATTTTGCTATCTGGTCACAAAATTTACTCAGCACTCAAACGGTTAAATCGAAATACCTTTTATTTGTAAGAAATTAAGAAATCGTTAATCGGTTAAGCGGTTCAAGATTCACAAATTTTCAGAAATGAGTGTGAATAAAGTAAAATAGACGATTTTTCAGACTACTTTAGTTGAGAATGATGGAACCTAAGAGTGAAAGAAATGCGGAAATTCAAAAATATAAGTTTGAGCAAAGTCCAAGCCATTTTTATATGGAATTGCTGGATAGAAAGTCCAATCCAATCCATAATTACAGAGAGACAAATAATTTTATCTTATATCAACGGAACAGGGAATTTGAATAAATATTGTAAATTAAATAAAATTGAGAAAGGTGGTCCTGGCCTGACCCCCTAAATTATAACGGTAATTGAAAAATGGTGGCACTAAACCTATCTTTTATTTTTTGCAGCGAATCTACTCTCAATTTGTCGGAAATGACAAACACCCTGAATTATACAGGTAATGGTTGAAAATAACTGACGTGTGGGAAACGAAAATAAACTTGTTTTGACTTACGGTTTACTGTTACTGGCTCTAAATGACCAGCAACGATAGATAACCCCTACGATATGGTTATTGAGTGGATTTTAACAGTGGAAGTCATATATCGTATTCCGATGCCTTTTTAGAAACGAATATGGGAACGGACACGGAAACCAAAACGAAAATGAAACAGAAGCAGAAACGAATGCAACGCTCAACACTTAACGCTTAACGTTCAACGCTCAATGCCCAACGCTCAACGCTCAACACTTAACGCTCAGCGCTCAACGATCAACGCTCAACAATTAACGCTTAACGTTGAACGATCAACGGCATACACAAACGCCCATGAATAGTTATGCAGACACACAAATAGGCAAATATAGACTTTAACACGTTCACGCCTGTAACGACGGACGCGAGGTAGTCCAAGCCGTATAACAGTATAATCAAATACGCTCCCCGGTAGTGAGCGCTACCCGGTGAGCCAGGCTCGTGAGAGTCACTGAAGTTAAGAGCCGGAGTGAACGTTCTAAATATTAGGTTTTGGGAAGAGAAATTTCCATTATTTCCTCGGTAGAGGGCTGTAGTGATCGATACCTCGTACGGTATGTATCAAATAATCAATCATATTTATGCTTGTTTGTCAAGGTGACATTTCACACTGAAACAAATTCTTGCGATCGTCCACGTACCAATCACGTCCATGCAACAATCATCTAATAACAACATAACAATGGAAGTTTCTTATTAACAGTCGAACAAAAGAAATGTTGTTACGCCGAAAAGGCTATAGTGTGAAATTTATCTATATGTATCGATAACATAAAATTGTTAGGTAGTTCGCGAGAATCTCTAGGAAGTAGCATTTGCGTATAACTCATGTGCTGATTTTTACTAGGTACATGTCAACGCAGCAGTAAAATATGTTGCGAACCGTGCTTCTACAACAAATATCGTAGTATCTCTAGGTGTATTTAACATTCCAAATTTACGCTGGCAATCGAACGAAGTGTAAGCATTCTCTCGAATGTTTCTTCTGAGCAAGAGCAGACTACGTTTAACACCGGGTAGCAACATTATTGCAACATATTTAAACATTATGCAAATGTCAACGGCAGACTGCTCGATCGCATGGAAGTAAGTCCTAGAATAACTTGATCTTTTGTATTGTTTGTCACTTTACCTAAGAGCGTACACTCTGTCCAACTTCTATAAGACCATATCTTGCTGCTTTGTGCTGTGTGTTGTGTGTTGGTATTGGTGACTACCATACACTGCATGATTTTCATATGTTGTGCACACACACACGCTTTTATATTTTTCAAGTGTCAAGTTTCTATAAGACCAGTTATATTTTTCTGTTGTTTTAGTTGTTTTGATCAACAAATCTGGAAAAGGCCGAAGGGAAAAGTGCTCACGGAGCGAAAAGAAAGACAAATCGATGCATTTCACCAAGAAAATGTCGGTATCAAAGAAATCAAGGATACGGTAGGAAGAAGAGAGCTCCGTGTAAATCGAAGCTCTCTGACCGGGATATGCGGGAAATAGCTAGAACAGACTCGAATACCTCAAAATCGCTTATGCAAAAAAGGCAATATTTGAATTTAAATGTTACTCGGGTGACAATTCGTCAAGTTTTTATAAAAATATCCTCACACAAAGAGGGTTTAAAAGGTTAAAGCTCCTCATCTTACACCATCTCACATCGGAAGACGTCTAAGTTTTACCAAAGCTCACATGAACCGACAGTGGGGTATGGTATGTTGTGACAAATAATTCTTCAAAAAGAGTACATTTGCTATATACCACAACGAAAAGTTCTTCAATGTATAGGTTATCTTCACTGACGAAAAAAAGTTCAATTAAGACGGTCTCGTTGGTTTCAACGGGTACTGGCGTGATTTATGGAAGAAGGAACAGTATTTTCCAACCAGGAATTTTGGTGGAGGCTCGTGCATGGTTTGGGCGGGATTCTGTGCAACCGGAAAGCTCAAGACAGCTTTCATATCATTCAAGAATTACATACATCTTCTGGAATTCTCTCTCCTATCATTTTTGCGTGGATATCGTCACAAAAAATTCACATTCCAGCGAAACAATGCTACTATTCATATCAGCAAGGAAACTAAGCAATGGAATAAGAACCAAAAACTTTTTTTGGACTGGTCGGCTCACTCTCCAGATTTGAATCCTGTTGAAAATCTTAGGGGGATCCTTGTACGCAGAATCTACACTGAGGGAAAACGTTATACCACGATTGAAGAGCTCATGTTCGCAATTTCGAAAACATGGAAAAATCTCGAGAAATTCGTTCAGCAGCATTTGGTAAATAGTATTCCAAAACGAATTTTCCAGGTTATTAACTGAAATGGCAAGGTTGCCAATTATTGACGTGTAACTCAGCGGATCGTTTTGAATTTTTTCATTGATAATCCTTATCAATTTTGAAGTGGTCTTATAGAAACTGGACAGCTGAAATTATCATATTTAAGCACAATAAATAAACAAACAACTCTTTTGAAAGAAATTGACGTTAAATATACTTTATTCTAAGCATTCAACAATGTATGAATGTATCATGTTGAAGTTCAAACTGTTTGTGTTGCAACGAAATGGAACCAGGCTGGTCTTATAGAAGTTGGACAGAGTGTATATTGCAATGTTTTTCTAAGAGTGAACGTTTTTTCATGGAATTAGAACGTATATCGTATATTTTATCCCATCTGTAGGTTCATTTAGCAAGCCGAATTTAATCGTGTACATTTTTATCCAACGATAATTTTTGTTGTATATTACACAGTAACCCTTTTTAGATCAACCGCTCGCGGATAATCGAGGTTTTACTGTACCTATTGTTCGAATGTTCACAGTTGGGCCGTTCACATCGGGACTGTTGATATGAGGCTTCCATTGTTGTGTTATAAATAGTACCAATTACCGATGACGCAGGCCGTAATGTGAGCGGTAGGGGTCTAGGATTAACGTCACATGATGATTGTTGTTTGGACGTAGTAGCTAGAATACCACACGAAGATGGTCAATTGAGAGCCCTGAGTTATGCGCTTGCTAGTTCGCTTAGTAGCGGACACGCAACCAATTAGGCTACGAAGATCCCAAATTGTGACCTTAATGACCAAAATGAAGACCAGATTACGGTTGATTCGAAACCCCGACTTGGATTCATTCTGCGTCACGAGTTCATAGACACTCACGCATCGGATATACTACATTGCTACATTGCTAACTGGTTCGTAACATTCTGAAGTACGCTTAATTTCTAAGAAGTTCATGCCTTAACAACTGAACGGGTGCAGAAAATGTTTGACGTATTGCCCTAACGCGACTGCCATGAAACGACTAATCATTCTTTTCATTCCGAACGCGGAAAACCTCATATGTCGTTATGCAGTCGTTATCTACCAGACATGCTATAAGGCGGCGGAAAGATGAACAATATTTGCCATAATCCAAAAATCTATTGACTACCCTGCATTTATCTCATCTTTTTGTTTTAGAGAGACTTGAAACTTTGCAGTTCATTCGCCTCGAGAACCCTGCACTGTTCGCACAGATTTCTTTGTATATTTTTCTTGTCTGTTTCGGCATAAGTTTCTACAGTTCCATCTCAAAAGAACAAATTATGACTTCAACAACTCAAATTTGATTTCAATTTTAACAGAAATGTTTTAACCAGTTGAGCCCCGCGTTGGCCCCTGGGACTGACACCGAATTTTCCGTCTGTTTCGGTGTTAAGAATTACGATAATTAATAGTACATAGTATACAAGATATTCAGTGACGTTTCATAAGTTAGATCTGTGCGAGTAATCGAAAACTATATTAAACAAATACTTATTATAGAAATCGAGGCGATAAGAATTTTGCTCGTTAACTCTATTTTTTTCATCATTCTTCGGCATAAGCTTCGAGTAACCGGTCATGTGCTGTGCGTCTCCGTTAAAGCATTGTTTTCGGTTACCGTTGGCTGTTATTTTTTTTTTATCGCCCGGGTGTGCTTTTTTCGCGCGTTTTCGAACTGTTCGAGATATCGTAAAACGCAGTGTGAACTCGGAATTAGTGAGAAAAGCAGAATCATCAAAGCCTGGCAAGGCCAGCCGGCTTTCAGTTTTCGCCGATTTGTCGCCATCGCAATCGAAGTCGGACATCGGTGCTCAGTTGCACGCACACAATACCAGCGCGATTCGCTGTTCACTTACAGCAGTGTGAAGGAGAGCATCACTTCTTAGTGGTGTGTGATAGTGCCGAGCGCACAAGCGCTCCGATTGAGAAGCAAGCAGCGGTTGCCAGTTCATCAGCACTGGGTGCATTGTGGTGAATAGAAATAAATAAGATATAAGATTTTTTTTTAATTATTATTATTATTAAAACAAAATATTAGATTATAAGTACCAATTACAGAATGGCAGAAGGAGGGGGAGGATCTCCAGATATGGAGATCTCTGATGATGACTCCCCTCTGGTTGAAAAAACAAATAAAGGAACAGCGAAGACACTTAAACGCGTTCCTACATCAGAGGATGTTTCGTCCGGGGACGAGTCTGCTAACTCTAGCAAGCCCCCCTCTAAAAAACCTGCAAATATCTCCTCTCCAACCCCCCTCGCTCCTACCCCAGCTCAGATTTCGCCTCCCCATCCTGTTGTCCCCGATCCCCTTCAATCCTCGTCATCTCCTTCTCCTCCTGTTGTCTTCTCTCCACGTGTCAAGGTCTATCCTGAAGATGCACCTGGAACTGGTCCGTGGGTTGTTTTCTTCAGGCCTAAGCCAAACGGAAAAGCACTTAATGTTATTCAGATCATGAAAGATCTGGCAAGATACTCCTCCGTGACAGAAATTACGAAGGTTAGACCGACCAAACTGCGTGTTGTCGTGGCTGATCGGAAAGACGCAAACGGTATTGTCGTCGACCAGAGGTTTACCCTGGAATATCGTGTCTACGTGCCTTCCCATGGCGTAGAAATCTCGGGGGTGATAACCGAAACGGGTCTGACGTGCAAATCAATTATGGAAGGAGATGGCAGATTTAAAAAGCTGCCTTTGATTAAGGTTAAAATCTTAGAATGCCGACAACTCGGCAAAGTCTCCCAGGAAGGGAAAGAATCGAAATTTACGCCGTCCGACTCGTTTAGAGTCACTTTTGCTGGCTCCGCCCTCCCTGACTACGTTATGGTGGACAAATTGAGGCTACCGCTGCGACTCTTCGTGCCAAAGCCCATGACTTGCCTGAAATGCAAGTCAGTTGGTCACACAGCAGCTTACTGCGCCAACAAGGAGCGCTGTGCCACTTGCGGAGAGCAACATGTGGACAAATCCTGCAGTGCGATTGAGCAAAAGTGTCCATATTGCGGAGGAAATCCGCACGTGCTCTCGGCTTGTGAAACTTACAAGAGTCGCTGGGAGAAGCAGAAGCGCTCTTTAAAGGAACGCTCGAAGCGCACTTCTGCGGAAATTTTGAAGGGCGCTTCTCCATTGGCCCAACAGCAACAACCTTTAACCGCAAACAATGTCTTCGCTTCGCTGCCAGTTGACGAAATGGAAGCGGATACAGCTAACGAGGGCACACCGTACATCTTCCAAGGGAATCCCCGGCGCAAAAATGTGACCACTCCCAAAGTTCAAGGACAAGCCCCTCCGGTTATACCCTCTGTTAGCATGCCTAAAAAATCGAGTGCAGCGGACAAGCAAAATCAGGTTCCTCCTGGCTTCCGTGGGAATAATTCACCTTCGAACGACCCAGCACTCGAAGGGACATCAAAAACCCCAACTGTCCCTATTTTACCGTCCAGTTCAACTTCCCAATCGGGATTTATAAAGTTGAATGACCTTGTGGCTCAAATCTTCACATGCTTTAATGTTTCCGACTCCATCAGAACCATTGTCATATCAATGCTTCCAGTATTAAAGACAATTTTGCAACAATTGATGCAAACATGGCCCCTCCTTGCAATGATTATCTCTCTTGATGTCTAATTCAAATAGAGAGGTCGGAGATATCACTGTTTTACAGTGGAATTGTCGTAGTCTTATCCCTAAATTGGATACATTCAAATTTTTAATTCATAACTTCAATTGTGATGTTTTTGCTCTGTCCGAAACTTGGCTTTCTTCACGAGATGATCTCTCTTTCCACGATTTTAATATTATACGCTTGGACCGTGATGACAGATACGGAGGGGTGCTATTGGGGATCAATAAGTGCCACTCATTTTTTCGAATTGACCTTCCACCTATTGGAGGGATTGAAGCTGTTGCTTGTCATGCAAACATCAGAGGAAAAGACCTCTGTATTGTCAGCTTGTATTGGCCTCCGAGAGCTGCGATTAGCCGCAAGCAACTTGTTGACATGTGCTCACTCCTTCCTGAGCCACGATTGATCTTGGGAGACTTCAATTCTCACGGAACTGCCTGGGGGGAACAGTACGACGACAATCGTTCATTGTTGATATATGATCTTTGTAACAGCTTCAATATGACCGTTTTGAACACTGGGGAAACAACACGTGTACCTAAACCTCCTGCTAACCCAAGTGCTCTTGACCTCTCGCTTTGCTCGAATTCACTATCGTTAGATTGCAAGTGGAATGTAATCCAGGACCCCAACGGTAGTGATCACTTGCCAATCAAAATTTCCATCACCATTGGGTCGAATTTTTCTGAATCTATAAACATGGCATATGACCTCACAAGACACATTGACTGGAAAAAATATGCGGACGCGATTGCTCTAGCCATCAATTCCAGAGATGGTTTACCTCCATTGGAGGAGTATAACTTCCTTTCTCGTTTGATCTATGACAGCGCGGTTCGCGCTCAAACGAAACCCATCCCAGGCTCCACTATTCGTCGAAGGCCTCCCAATCCATGGTGGGATAGCCAATGTTCCAAGCTTTATCAGGATAAATCGAACGCATTCAAAGCTTTTCGGAAACGTGGAACCATTGAAAATTTTCAATCGTATTTGGACCTTGAAAATCAATTTAAAAACTTGATCAAAGGGAAAAAACGTGATTATTGGCGAAATTTCGTGGGAGGTTTGTCACGAGAAACGTCAATGAAAAAATTATGGAAAGTGGCTCGAAACATGAGAAATCGCTCTTCATCCAATGAAAGCGAGGAATATTCACATCGATGGATTTTTAATTTTGCACGGAAGGTTTGTCCTGATTCCGCTCCTGTGCAAAAAATTGTTCGAGATATACCACAAGATAGGTGCGATCTTGATTCCGAGTTTTCGATGGTAGAATTCTCTCTTGCTCTGCTTTCATGTAACAATTCTGCTCCGGGATCGGATAGAATTAAGTTCAACTTGCTGAAAAACCTCCCTGATGTGGCGAAACATCGCTTGTTGAATTTATTCAATCGGTTTCTGGAGAATAATATTGTTCCAGATGATTGGAGACAAGTACGAGTTATAGCTATACAAAAACCCGGAAAGCCCGCGTCCGACTTCAATTCGTACCGCCCAATAGCAATGCTGTCTTGTATACGGAAATTGTTGGAGAAAATGATCTTGTTTCGCCTTGATCGATGGGTTGAAACGAATGGCCTACTCTGAGATACACAATATGGGTTCCGCAGGGGCAAGGGGACGAATGATTGTCTTGCGTTGCTTTCTTCAGAAATTCAAATGGCTTACGCCGGAAAAAAACAAATGGCTTCAGTATTCTTGGACATAAAGGGGGCCTTTGATTCTGTTTCAATAGAGGTTTTGACAGACAAATTACACTCTCGGGGTCTGCCGCCTCTATTGAATAATATGTTATATAACTTGCTTTGTGAGAAGCATTTGAAGTTTTCTCACGGAGATTCGGCAGTAAGTCGGGTCTCTTACATGGGCCTCCCCCAGGGCTCATGTTTAAGCCCCCTTTTGTACAACTTCTATGTAAGCGACATCGACAATTGCCTTACACAAAATTGCAGCCTAAGACAACTTGCAGATAATGGAGTGGTCTCTGTCGTAGGATCAACAGAATCCGACCTACAAGAACCCTTACAAGATACTTTGAACAATTTTTCAACATGGGCCATTGGGCTAGGGATCGAATTCTCCACGGAGAAAACAGAGATGGTGGTTTTTTCTAGGAAGCATAGACCAGCAAAACCAAAGCTTCAACTTTTGGGTAAACCGATCACTCATGCTATGTCATTCAAGTATCTTGGGGTCTGGTTCGACTCCAAATGTACTTGGGGGGCCCATATTAGGTATCTGAGTAAAAATGCCAACAAAGAATAAATTTTCTCCGTACAATTACCGGCACCTGGTGGGGAGCCCATCCCGAAGATCTTATAATGTTGTATAGAACAACTATTCTCTCAGTGATGGAGTATGGCAGTTTCTGTTTTCAATCAGCTGCCAAAACACACTTAATTAAACTCGAGCGAATTCAGTATCTTTGTCTCCGTATTGCGTTGGGATGTATGCCCTCAACGCATACCATGAGTCTCGAGGTTTTGGCAGACCTACTCCCACTAAAAGATCGCTTCAATTTATTATCTCTTCGGTTCTTCATCCGGTGTAAGGTCATGAACCTATTGGTGATCGGAAATTTTGAGCGGCTAATCGAGCTAAATTTTCACTCCGGATTCATGAGTTCATATCATGAATTCATCTCCATGCAGGTTGATTCTTCTTCGTATATTCCCAACCGTGTTTGTTTCCCTGACTACATCAATTCCTCTGTGCATTTTGATCTGTCCATGAAGCAAGATATCCATGGATATTCAGATTACCAACGATCGAGGATCGCTCCAACGATCTTCGATGAAAAATATAGGGGTATCAATTGTGATAATATGCACTTTACTGATGGGTCCACTATAAATGAGTCCACAGGATTTGGAGTGTTCAACGAATTTTTTAGCACCTCACACAGTCTTCAGAATCCTTGCTCAGTGTATATTGCTGAATTGGCAGCAATTCATTGGGCGCTGAACAGCGTCGCCTCACGACCTGTTGAACACTATTACATTGTAACGGATAGTCTTAGCTCTGTCGAAGCTATCCGTTCAGTGAGGCCGGAAAAGCACTCGCCGTACTTCCTTGAGAGAATACGAAAAATTTTGAGTGCTTTATCCAGACGCTGTTATGTCATTACCTTTGTGTGGGTCCCTTCTCATTGCTCAATTCCGGGTAATGAGAGGGCTGACTCATTAGCAAAGGTAGGTGCGATTGAAGGCGATATTTATCAGCGTCAAATCGCCTTCAATGAATTTTACTCTTTAGTCCGTAAAAATACCATCGCTAACTGGCAACGCAAATGGAACGAAGATGAATTGGGCCGGTGGCTTCACTCGATTATCCCTAAGGTTAGCCTCAAACCATGGTTCAAAAGTCTGGACTTGAGTCGGGACTTTATTCGCACCTTCTCCCGACTCATGTCCAATCACTGTTCGTTAGACGCGCTACTCTTTCGTTTCAATCTGGCCGGCAGCAATATCTGCGTTTGTGGCCGAGGTTACCACGACATCGAACACGTTGTTTGGTCGTGTGAGGTGTATCTTGTTGCCAGATCGAATTTAGAGAACTCCCTTCGGGCTAGAGGAAGGCAGCCCAATGTGCCGGTGAGAGATGTATTGGCTCGGTTAGACCTTGATTACATGTCCCAAATATATGTTTTCCTTAAATCTATCGATGTTCGTGTGTGATTATCCTTATATCCTTATACCCTCCATTTCTTCCTTTGTGAGTAATTGGTCCGCTTGCTATAAACAGAAGAATGAAATGTAAATTCACAACTGATGTACGAATAGATTTAAGAATTAAGTGTGTGTGATTATCAACATTGTAATAATTTCCTTATACCCCATCCTTTTCCTGAGAAAATGTCACCCTTTTAATCTCGAGTCCACCACGAGTAATCGGTTTCCCACATTACTAACCATAGATTTAAGAAAATTGTTCATATATATAGTTTTAAAAATATATTTAAGATTTCGGCTCCTTTAAACTTATGTAACTGAGCCTGTAAAAATAAACGAATTTATAAAAAAAACTCTATTTTACTATTATAGAAATCTAGCAATTCGATAGCACCGAGCGAGTGATAACTATCGATGCAAGTGTCAGAACTTTTCGAGTTGTTTGGTTCACTTGTTGCATATCTTCAGAGCATTATTTTGGGAAACATTTCAGAAACGCTTCAATATATGCAATTTGCAACACATGTTCGTTTGTTTTGATCAGCATTTGTTTTACGGTGCTGCCAGAATAGTCTATACAAGGTAAGTGTTCAATCCAGCATTATTTATATTAATCATGTTATAACTTACAATGCAGAATTTACTTCCAGCGCATATTTCAGTGGCTGAAAATGAGTGGTGGAAGAAAAAAACCAAATCACCACCAGTTTGAACGGCTCCTTGAAACAATGGAAGCGAACGTAGGCATTGCTCGAGATCTTTGTGGGGGCAGTTCTAATATAATCCCGGTGTAGGAAAAGTTGGAGGAATCCAGAGAGGAACTTAATGCACTGAGACCACCAATGCATCTAGGTTCAGAATAGCAGAAAGTAAGTATTTCTTTTACGATACACATAACTTTCATAAGTAAATTTTATCATACTCTTTGAATTTCTTTCAACCGAATTTCCTACCTAAAAATTGCTTACTTCTACTAGCATACATTAGTACGTTATTTTTGGCAGCAATTTTCTTTTTTATTGCTATACTATGCCAAACTATACCACTTTCACTACAATAGATCAAACTAATGGCGGGGTGGTATAATACCTCTATACCATATGCTAAAGCTATCCTGCAAAATAAAAATGATTTTATTCAAATTACAGATTTGGATTGACATGAGGGGAAAGGTGAAGAAAACACTAGCACACAACAAGCAAGAATTTAGAGCAACAGATGGTGGCCCCAATACAACAAAGCTATCGACGCCGCTACAACAAGAAATCGACGCTAAAAGAGAATTACATGTTGCATTACATGAATATCAAAAAATGTTTTGCTAAAAGAAAAGTGAAATTCGTGCATGACTCTTCACGGAATTCCATAGATTTTCTAATAATTATATTTTTTGTACAGCAAATTGTTCCACGCTGTCGTTTTTATTACACATGCATGCGTGCCTTACGCCTATTAAGCTTTATTCTTTGAGGGAATATCAATTTACTTCAAAACATAACCTTATTAACACTTTTGGAAATACATTTTCATAGCAGATGCCTAAAAAAGATTTGGCATCCTTTTTATAGTGCTTCATGAAACATTTCAAACTTGTTTCAAAATATTTCATCACAACCGCTGACATTCGAGCTTGCTAACGAATCGAGCAGTTTTCCTCGATTTCTATAATTCCAGATTTTACTCGGTGTGATAGTGATAGTGATTGTATCGAATCCTCGATTCGATTTCTAGAATAGGGCCCTAAATAAATATTATCAGTAATTCACCTTGAATTGTGTTTTTTGCTTTTGAAAGTGCATCTTCACTTCATCGTTTCGCCATGATAGCGCTGATATAAGAACTGTATCGAAAAGTAATTAGCAACTTTTATAATGACTCCATTCAAAAATGGGTGAACTTGTTTTAGTGTGCATGCAAGCTAAATTTTGTTTATATGTTAACAAAGGTTTGTACAATCGATTCATTCCGTTTAAGTTGCTCGATTTCGCTATGACTAGAATTGATCTTGAGACAAGAAAGAAAACTCTGCACACTTGGTGTAGTGAAAAGTGTGCTATCTTCAACCGAAACGCAAAACGGTTTAAATGTCCAAATTACATGTCCAAATTACAAAGATGAGCGCTTGCAGAAAAAATTGCTGCTCCTCTATAAAAAGCATCAGTCTCCCCCCTTATGGCCGGATTTGGCATCAACACATTACGCTAAGTCTCTCAGTGGCTCTCAGACAATAATATTCAGTTCGTGGAGAAAAACATCAATCCATCAAATTTTCCAGGACTCCGACCAATCGAACGTTACTGGGCGATTGTGGAAAGGGTCTTCAAGAAAGAGGGAACCATTTTCCAAACCATGGAAGAATTCAGAAAAAAATGGACAGCAGCACCTAGGAAATGCACAACAGCTACTGTGCAATATTTGATGAAAGGTCTTTCGTCAAAAGTGCTATTGTTTCACTTCGAACTGATCTTCAATAAATCAAAAACAAAAATTGAAATAATAATCGCGTCTTATTTTAATTACTAATAGATGTTGCTAAAGACTTATCGATACAGTGCTCATATCAAAAAGATGTTTCAATTACAATTCATTGGTGGTAAAATCAGCAGACTTATTTTGGGGAGAAACATCGTAAATGTTAATAAATTTAAAGATGAACGAAGATGAATCAAAGATTGGTTTGCGACGAAGTTATTGATCATTGTTTGATATCGAGTTTTTTCTGCAAAATAACTGTCTCATGGTGGGATGACACAATTGAAGAACATATATCCTTGAAGAAAGATACCAGAATAGTCTATTATTCCGCAAGATACGACCGCTTTCTTTGTTGTATCGTCATATCTGGGTGACGACCAGCCGTAGCACGTGAGTATGTGCACGTTTGCTCCTTTAATTGCAATTAGAAGCTTTGCACTCGCTACCGATAAATGACAACGACGGTGATAGCACAACCCGCTTCTGAATTGCTTCCGCTTCTCGGTTTCTGTATATGGGTTTCAATATAAAATGTAGGTGATCCTTCCATTTTCCTAATTGAATCGTATCATGTTGTCGTGCGACTACTCCCACAATACGCTTTCATCCTTTCGCCTTATTTCGCGAACTTGCAACCAACCCAATGGGTTTGGCACCCAAATTGATCAATACACCATCGCAACACAAATAAGTTTCAGCGTAATTAATCAAGCATTTTAAAGTCGTCTTCCACGGTTCGCCTTCTCGTGTAGAACATGACTGTCAAAATTCACGGTCCCTGCACGCGCCTTCTTCTCGGGTGGCTATCGCTAATCAAAAATATGTTAAATTTCATCGCACCGCTGGTCCTCTCGCATGTGGGAAATTTACGTCACCGCCAACGACGGTGGCTTCATCAGGAGCACTGGCCGCCCACAACAATGGGGAAATAATTCTCTGTGGCTTTTCACGTCAGGTTCACCGGTTTTTTTGGCTAGGCCATTTGATTATCAACGAACACACAATTGGACTGTTCCTTTTCGCTAGAATCTACGATAGAATGGATAGCAAGGTGTCAACCGGTTCCATCCGGTGTGGGTTCAAATATTACCCTCGTGAATCGACTGCAGGATCAGAATTGAAAGCATCAACATGTAAAGGCCAAGGTTCAAATATGGCATGCCTGGCATGACACCTTCATGAGTTTTCGAAACATTTGTTAGGAATAGTTTCTTCTGCCACAAAATTAACGTTCTTTGTAATTGAATCTAATTAATGAAGTTTGGGGATATGCGCTGGAGGGAATGGTAGACACGGATCCACCTGATGAGCGTCGTCTATTGATCAATTTTTCCGCCCTTCCCACGATCATCATCATTATCTTTACTCGCGTTGGTTGTATCCTCGCAGCAACAATAAACAACGGGGTGACAATGTGTATAACAAGCTATTAAGCGATGTTTGTAACGTTGTCCTTTGCTTGTTTGTGACAGAAGAAGAAAAAAAAAAACACAAACCGCTATGGTGAAGTTATCCTGATGACCGCTCGCTCATCAACTTGCTTAATCGTGTTGGGGTATGTGAATAAATCAGCCCCATATGGGCCGCGAGTAAACCGCAGGGGTGCTTTCCGTTTTTCGGGTTCGTAGCCTCATGCGTGACATCATTGAGTCTACCATCGTTATTCGTTATTCCAAGTTTTACATGCAAAATGATACACAATTAATATCGTATTGCTTAGGAAAACTTTCTATAAGTACATTACTGGTCAAATACGCATATGGTTGATGTAAGCGCCGACTGTTTTTCAATCAGTTTTATTTGGCTTGCCCTGTAATTTGTATGTTTGTATGTTTGTAACATGTTTGGCTGTAGCGATTTACCACATTAATAGAAATTTGGCTCCCTTCCTGTTGACCGATTGATCTGAAATTTGGAACATACCTTTATCTCGGTAGTCGCTCTAAAACTGCGTATTTCATTATTAAAAAAATCCAAGATGGCGGTCGCTACAAAATGGCGGATTACATATTTTCTCAAAACTCCATTAATATGAGCTTTTCCAAAACCCCATCAATATGGGTATCAAATGAAAGGGCTTGATAAGTAGAACACAGTTATTTATGAAAAATGCAAATCCAAAATGGCCGCCACCACAAAATGGCGGATCACATAATTTCTCAAAACCCCATCAATATGGGAATCAAATAGAAGGACTTTACTAGTAGAACACAGTTATACATGAGGAATGCAAATCCAAAATGGCCGCCACAACAAAATGGCGATATATATAGCGTTTAAACGGTTTTATTTAGCTTGCCCTGTAATTTGTATGTTTGTAGGTTTGCATGTTTGTAACTTGTTTGTCTGTAGCGCTTTACCACATTAATAGAAATTTAAACCCGTTCCTGCTGACCGAATGATCAGAAATTTGGAACACACCTTTATCTCTGCAGCCATTATAAAACTGCGTATTTCATTATTTGAAAAATCCAAGATGGCGGCCGCTTCAAAATGGCGGTTACATATTTTCTCACAACCTCATCAATATGGGTTTTCCCAAACCCCATCAATACGGGTATCAAATGAAAGGGCTTGACTAGTAGAACACAGTTATTCATAAAAAAATGCAAACCCAAAATGGCTGCCACGGCAACCCCAATAAAGGGGTATCATTGAAGGGGCTTGGCCAGTAGATTACAGCTATTTTGGAAAACACAAATTCAAGATGACCGCTGTAACAAAATAGTATTACTTTTTTGAACGGTTTCATTCAACTTGACCTATTTGTATGTATGTTTGTATGTCTGTAGGGTTGTCCCACATTAACACTAAACCTACCGATGTTTTATGTATACCTATTCCTACCACAGCGGGTGACCCTTTATGAATAGTTAGTCGATTTATATGGTTTTTGTTGAGAGAAGTGACATACCGTATTTCTCCTGTATATTTCGACATTTTAAGATAACAATCATTAGTAAAATAATGAAATTACAATTTTTGACACGCAAAATAGCACTGTAGCTCAGCCATTCCATGCCAAACCCATATAGTGGTTTTCAGATTTTCGTCAAAAGTGGTAATTTTGTTCTTCATCGAAAAACAGAAAACCCATATTTTGTTATTTTTTTATTAGGGTGCCCATTTCCATTTTAGGGTGGTTCGAAAAATTACTTTTTTTCACTTTTCCCAAAAATAACAAAATTCATAACTTTTGAACCAATAAACCGATTTGGATGATCGATATATCAAATAGTAGCCAATGGGCTAGTTTTTATTAAAAAAATATTTAACTTAGAAAAAAATTGATTTTGTTTTCGTAATTATTGATTGTAGTCGTTTTTTTATTGTTTTCTTGGCTTTGGACTAGATGGCGCCATATTTTTTATATTTTTTTATTCAGAGCTGAGGATTTTTTACATAACATATCTTGATATCAGAGATGCTATTTTTTTCGTTTTCGAGTAATGATTTTCAAAGTAGATCGATAGTTCAAAAAAACAATTTTTTATCATTTTTGCCACTACAAAAATTCATAACATTTGAACTAATGGACCGATTCAGATGATCGACATATCAAATTGAAGCTTATGATTTAGTTTTCGTTGAAAAAATATTTCTTTTGCGGAAAATTAGGATTTTTGTTTCTGTTATTATTAATTGAAATGGTTTTTTATACTTTTCTCGGTTAAAGATAGAGGGTGCTATATTTTTTTATTTTTTTTCTGAAAAGCTGAGATTTTTTTACATGATATATCTCGATATCAAAGATGCAATTTTTTTCGTTTTTGAGTTATTATTTTTGTAAATTTAACATGTTCCAAGTCTTCGTTCAATATTCATGTGACTAGACCTAGACTAGACCTATGCGACTAGAATTCACCTATTCCAGAATTCAGCTAATGTGATATTTTTTTGAAGTTTAGTTTATTGGCTTCAATTTAATATGTCTAAAACGGTTCAGTAGTTAAAATTTTATGATTTTTTTTACAAAAATTCATTTTTGGATAAAAGGGCAGAAATTATTTTTTGGACCACCGGTTAACTATGAAAAATAATATCTCAAAAACGAAAAAAAGCATCTCTGATATCAAGATATGTCATGTAAAAAATCTTCAGTTTTCAAGAAAAAATATAAAAAATATAGCACCCTCTAGTCCAAAGCCATGAAAATAATAAAAAACGACTACAATCAATAATTACTAAAGATAAATCCACTGTTTTTGCATGTTCAATATTTTGATGAAAGGCTGGTTTATTGGCTTCAATTTGATATGTCGATCATCTAAATTGGTTCAGTAGTTCAAAAATTATGAGTTTTTGAAAAAAAGTTATTTTGGTGAAAACGTGGTTTTTCGACCACTTTTTCACAAAAATAACCAACTTAAAATGGAAATGGGCACTCTAAAAAAAGAATTAAAAAATATGGGTTTTCTGTTTTGCGATGAAGTACAAAATTACCACTTTTGACGAAAATCTGAGAACCACTATATCGGTTTGGCATGGAATGGCTGAGCTTGGAATGGTTACTGTTAGCTCGCTTGGATAGTCAGCAATACAATTAATCCTAATCATTCACTATTCATTCACAAATACAAGAAAATATAAAAAGCAATAGCAAAAATGTGTAATGCAATGGTTTTGTATCACAACCACATATACAAATCTTTCTGATATCATATGAATGTTTGCAAGGGTCAAATGACCCGTTGCGGTAGTTAGGACAGATTATAAAAATAACAAGAGAGGAGTAAACACTGAAAAATACATTCGATGTATGTTTTGAGAAAAGTAGTGTAGGCAAATTATGTTGTGACAATGTAATTTTTCAAGAAATTTTTGACTAAAAGCTTAAAATGGGTCATTTGACCCCTCGTGGTAGGTTTAGTGTTTTGACCCCGTTCCTTTTGATTTATTGATCTGAAATTTGGAACAAACCTTCATCTCTGCTGTCATTATGATACTGTGTATTCCATTATCTTGAAAAAGCCAATTCGGCCGCCGCTAAAAAATGGCTGGATGGCTTGACATGGAGAACACACTACATTATGAACACAAATTCAAAAGGTGTATGTACTTTTGTGTTATTCCCTCAATATCGGTATCGGATTAAATGATCAAATCAATAGAATACAGAACATCATCAAAATATTCCGAAGAAAATTGGTAAGAAATAAAAATAAAAAAAGTTGAATGGTTTTATTGTAGAGAATTATACTGATCATACAGATAATGTACGAAAAATTAGAAAATAAAAAAAGAAAAAAATTTTTTTTAAGTCAAACGGTTTAATGTACGAAAAGCTAGAGAATAATTGGGCAAGTAGCAGTAAATAGTTATCACATCCCTTCCTTCATTAATCTAGGGCAATGATGAGACTAAAATAAAATCGTGTAAATCGTGTAAAAACAGATTTCCATTATCAACAGTTAGTTGTTTCATCATATGCCCACGAATTTGATTTAGTCTCACCATGGCCCTAGAATAATGAAGGAAGGGATGTGATAACTATTAACTGCTACTTGCCCAATTATTTTCTAGCTTTTAGTACATTAAACCGTTTAACTTAAAATGATTTTTTTTACTTTTTTTTCAATTGGATTGAAATAACAAGAATTCATGAAAACCCTCCGCCCCAATTTTTCATTATGTATTATAGTGACCTTCAACTGTGATTCAAATACAAATTCAAATGATTTAAATGTTGAGTTCACACACATATAAACACTCAACTCGATACAAGAATGGAAGATGTTGCGAAACGGCAGTGCCATTTCGTTCACATTCACTACACACCCTCGAAGAAGAGGAAGCGCTCTGTATCAAAGTGTGCTACGACAAAAAAAGGTGCCAACAGCATACATACAGTTAGGGATTGTTAACCGGTTTTACCGTTACCGGTTTCACCGGTAATACCGTGTCATTTTCCATTACCGAAATACCGGTAATTTTACAATCATTAACCGGTCATTTTGGTAATTTTCATTTTTACACCATAAATAATATTAGTTTCATGCCGCTTGGACATATGACTCGAGAATCAAAATAAGATCGAAAAATCGCAACTGGCAGTGTTCCGCCGATCCTACGACCTCCGAACTTCAGTTCAAGAATCGCTGCTCGATCTGAAAACGAAACACAAGATAAGTTTCAGCGATGAACAACTGACAGCGATGAAGGAATTGGTTGATGCCTTCGAACCAGTTCTGGTCGCTGTTAAACTGCTATTGAGGAAGAAATGCACCTTTATGAAGCTGACGTCAGATTGCAATTTGTGCTAGAACAGGGGTTTTCAAATGGTGCTCCGCGGGAAATTTGTGCTCCGCGAAATTATAGCAAGTGCTCCCACTTGAAAACCCACCTTGAAAAAAACCATTCCTTAATTTAATTTTACTGCGCATTTGATGAATTATTTTGCCCACTCCGGGTCAGATGTCGTGTAGCTGCGATGCGTAACCGAAATAGAGTGGTGGCCAATTGAGTAATATCAACGCAAATAGGATTTGTTTTATTGATTAGAAAAAAAAGGAAGTGGGTTATATCTATGGTATAACTGCAAGGGTCACGTAGGACTATCGTTGATTTAGAGATCATTTGTTTGAAGTTGAATCTGAATTCATTCTGAATGAATGAATATTTGGGGGACTTCGAAAACGAGAGCGTTACGTTGGAGGAACAAGGTTTTATGCATCCAATATTGGATACGGAATTATCCTACTGATGGGAAGAATAATCTTCAGAAGCTATCCTGTTTATTGCGATTGATTGAAAAATCACAAAACCAAATGTATTTGGTCACAGTGTTACATGGATAGAAAACATTAAAATAAACTCTTTCACATGAATGTAATTTTAAATTCCCAGAGGAACTGACAGATTATTTTCAGTAACGATTAGATATTTCCACATTTTCCTCGATACTGGAAGCCCACCAGTGGTTAATGCTAACTCGATAACCATCTGTTAATAGCACTTGATTGAAACATATTCACAGTGTTACATGGATAAAAAACATTCAAATAAACTCTTTCACATGAATGTATTTTTAAATTCCCAGAGGAACTGGCAGATTATTTTCCGGATCTTTCTCGATGCTGAATGGCATCCAAACGGAAAGAATTTCGCGCGTGTATGTGTGTGTAGCGGCTGCTTCGAGATCTTCCCGGGGAACCGTTTGTGGCATCACTATCCTCCTGATGGATTTCCTTCTGGCCTTAGGTGCACAAACAGGCTCTTGGTGACACCGTTCATCCGCGCTTTCATGATAAACGAAGAGCTTCACCCAACAGCGACAACATGCTCCAATCGCTGTTCAATTTTAACTGAGTGGATTTCCGAGCGGCGCTCGCTTATATACCGATTGGTGATTTCAATAGCCTGTTTTGAAAGCAATTTTAAGGCTATTGAAACAAGTTTTTGGATCAGAAAGTGACAAGTATAGAACGCGTAGACATTTTATCTTTCGAATGAAGTGTTTATCATACCATTTCGTTCAGTTGTTTAAGAGCTATTAACGCTCAATATCTCGGTCTCCGGCGTAACGCTTTCGTTTTCGAAACTTTGATTTTACACCCCGGTATAGAAATGAAAGACGTAGTCCTACGTCAAAAAAGCAGATGCTCCGTCAAATAAGTTTGCCATAAAAAGTGCTCCGCCATAAAAAAAATCTGAAAACCACTGTCAGAGCAATCATCAAAAATTTAGAAGCAGCTGCTTGAAGCCCTGATTGGTAGGATTGCAGAAAGACGTTCCGTATATGCAGATTATTACCATGTATGAATAATGATTTTGCTCGAGGTCGTGACACAGTTAATGATGACTTTGATGTCTTCTATCAAACCTCACGGAATGCATTGATCAAGCAGGCATTTGAAATTGATCCTGACTTGATCAAATTTGATGATGATGATATTTATTCTGTAGAAGGACAACATGAGGAAAAAAAATCCACTGGGCGATGGGAACCTGCAGAACAGTTGAGCATCAAGGAACAATTTGAACGACAATTGCAACAAACAAAGGTAACAACATCCAGCGCAAACTGAACGACTATAAACGGATTGATGAAAACCCTCGGACTAGCCGTAACAAATACATGACATTGGTACTGGACTCTGAACGGGCGTTTTCCTCTTCTGGAAACTTTGTTAATGAGATCCGATATAGATTAGAAGACGACAAAATTAACATTCTCTGTGTCCTTAAGTATTACTTTAACCATCTTTTTGTAAAACAAACATTATCAATAAAAAACCGTTTCTTCAAGATAATGGTTTTATTTTGAAGTATTTGTTTACCGGTAATTTGCCGGTTTTACCGGTAATGAAATTTTCACTACCGAAAAACCGGTTATTGAAATTTTGGTACGATAATGTAATCCCTACATACAGTGGGGATATTTAGATACAACCTTAGGAAAACCTTAGTGTTGAATATTCTGGGGTTCGATCCCACTTCATGCAGAATATTAGGAGGTGTTTATTAGGGTGCCAAAGAAAATGATCATCTCTAATTTCAAAAAGTTACCTCATGAAAAATGTTCACCACCTCAAAAAAACACCCTATGCCAAATATCTGCTCAATCGGTCTTAAGGCAGAGTGGCGCAAAGCGGTCAAAGTTTGAGTTTTTTGAAAATCGATAAATCACCCAAGGGAATTAACCCCGATTTGCGGTGATTTTGCGGTTTTCAAAAAACTCAAATTTTAACGTCTGCTACACCAGTAAATGAAGTCCGAATGAGCTAATATTTTGCATAGGGTATATTATCGTGCAAATCAACATTTCGTAGCAAGTTCCGAATGAAAAATCGAGATAACTATTTTTATTGGCACCCAAAACCATACTTTTAGTTTCACATGCCGAAAAAAAACTAAGTCCCAAAGTGCTGATTTTTGACAACAATTTTTTTTCCGAGATGACACTAGATCTCGACGTTTCATGCCATTTTAAGACATTTGGCATTAAAAATTTGTTTTAGAAAACCCCGATTTCTTTTACCCTCCCCTTGGGTGATTTTTCGATTTTCAAAAGTCACAAGAGGGTTGTGTCTCAGACACGACCGCATAGTTGACGTAGGATTCCGTTAGTTTTGAATATGATTGAAGAATTACATTGTTAAACTCTTTGATAATGATTAGGTGGCCTTGAAAAGGGCCGTTTTGTTTGGTTGTTGGGTATTGTTTGTTCACCACCAGTGTTTTCCGAGTGATGATGAAAGAAGGATGGTGAACAGTCGTTGGATGGTGCGTATCAGATAAAAGATACAGAGGTGGAACGAGATATGATGAAAATCGCCCTCTGTTATTCTAGAAGAGATGCCTCCTGTGTTATGTATGGATGAAATAAAGAAAAAAAATTCACCAATGTAATATAAGATAATTACCAATACAGAACACAATTATCAATTTTTCTCATCAGTAAAAACATGTTACTTTAATATAGAGAAAACTTATTGGAAATGGAAAAGGTAATTTTCTTTTATAATTTTTACTTTCTGAGTGTTTATTCAACCCAATGCGAATTTAAATTGGACTAACAACATATGTAGCATATGTAGAGCCATCACTTTTTGTAATATTTGTTTACTTTCCAATTTTTCTCGCCGTATAAACTTTCCTTGGGTGAAAATGAATACAACAAAACAGACAGCTTAAACCAAACGACCCGTTCTCGAGCGGGAACACAGCTTGGTTTTATTTGTGAAAATTGAAAGAAATCGTTTCATTTATCAAGTCATTTTTAACACAACTGCTACCGTATACAATTTTACACTTACACTTGTGCTAAATTTTTCATAATCCACGATCGGTCATTGATATGAAATTTCACGAAGCAACCAACATCAAAGTTTCAAGTTTAAATTTTATTTGCTATAATTAATCGTATCATACACCTAATTTGCAGAGTAAAAATGCCCCCAGCTTGCATATATTTCCAGTGCTGATTTCCCCCGGGCACCTTGGTTTCGATGTCTCTGTTAGGGAACACATGTCGGTGGGAACAAAAGTTCCCCCTACTTTCATGTATTTGCAATGCCGATTTTCTCCAGGTAGCTTGATTTTGATGTCTCTGTTAGGGACCCGCCGCATGTGTCGTCAATTTCGACCAATCATAAGTGGGTATTTCCGTTAGGATGGGGGTTGAGATTTTTCAATTGTTCGATAGTTAGTTTCATGACATATATTATTTTCTTTAATATAAAAAATTGTTATGGAGTGCCGAAATCGATTGACGCAAAAATTTCAACAATCCATCATGAAATGACTGAGCAATAAGCGTTTGAAATTGAAAAATTTTAGGGTTGATTTTTTCCCATACATTCATTGGCCCCCTAGTGTTTATATTTTGTGATCGATGTATGTGTGGAAGGAGAAAGTCTGGGGTGAGTTGGCAGCGCAGTTCAATCGTAAAGTGAGGACGGAACCAAATAATCGAAAAGCGCTGAAAGCTTTCGACGATTCTCTTAATCAGTAATTTGTTGTAGAAGAACTCAACGATGCTGACATATACGTGATACACGAATCAAATGGAGCGTTCGTTGTACAACGAACGTATTGTCCGTACGGACAATGAGAAACTATTGCAATTCAGGCTTCGCCAAAAACGCGGTCGTGTCCTAGATACAACCCCTTAGAATTTTTTTCATCGAGCCGCCGCTGTCGTCCGGTCGCAAGCTGGACGATTGATTTGAAAGGAGAGTTTTAGATCATTGTTGCTGCTGTGGTTGTTTCTGCTTTTCTATCAGATCTCTTGTTGCCTATCGAGTTCTGGTTTTTGGTTGATAGTGTTACCCACTTCCGATTGGAAAACGATCGATCGTTTCGCAGCACTGCAGCGAAATATATGAACAATGACTGCACGAGAGCATGAGAGTCACAAAGGGTGGGGCTTACGACTCAATGTTTCGCTTGTATTCAAATTGTATTCCGCTTCCGCGGCCAATCATAACGTGGGGTTCAGCGCGTTTTGATAATGATTGACATTTCAAAATTATCTCTTGTTTATTTCAAGAGAAACTAGAAGCGAGTTAAATATGTGATGTAAACGCAAGGTAGACGTAGGACTACCGCTGGTTCAGTAATCATTTATTTGAAATTGCTTCTGAATCGATTCTCAATGAATGAATGAATGAATGAATGAATATTTTGAAAGATTGCTGACTTTTTGTTGTTAGTTTGTGGGTGGATGAGTATAGGTATGGAATTATTAATCACATAAAATTCAACTCTTTTGAACTTGTTGGTGGTCCTGAAATGAACCGATGGGTTTGAGTGGCTTTGTAGAACGAACTGAAGATATTCCATACATGATTCATTTGTTTCCGTAAGAATAATACACGAGATTGTTCATGACAACTCCATGCGGAAGTAGAATAGAAATTGATGCTTATGGATTGCATCACGGAACACTTAGTTGAATGAGTGCGAATAGTTCTCCGGTTGGGTGCAGAGTTATTAGCGTTCAAAACCTTGCACTCCAAGCGTCACGCTTTCGTTCCCGAAACTTTGAACTTACACCTCGGTACAGAAAGAGAGACGTAGTCCTACGTCAAATATATCCAATCAATTGATGTAAACAACTTTGTGATCTATTAATAAATGCTCGGAATTTCTCTAAGATTTGCTTGATATGCACTACACATACATTACAGTCTGTGAATAGTTTATATTGACCATGAATATGATTTTACAAATAAACAGAATTTGTGGTTTCACTTGGTATGATAATCCATGAAACATTTACTAAAATGCATTAGAGGCGAATGAACTGCAAGGTTTAAAGTTTCTATAATACAAACAATGAGGGCAAGATGCATGTTTAGTTCATCTGGACTTGTATCGCAGAAGTAGGTCGTTTCATGGCTTCCATCTGATTTGATCGTCTGGAAAAAAAACTTTAATCTTTCTTTGCCAGTAACCCGCTCAGTTGTCAGTAACAATTAATGAGGTTTAACGTTCAGACGAATTTCGTCATGGCTGGACGTCGAACTTAGAAATTTATCTCGTGGTTGACGAAAATCTCTTCTTAATTCGTTGACAAAAATTTTTGCGAAAATTCAATTGCGCTGTTCGTATATCTGCCATTTACATGTCTGTATCAAATGTATGAATAGTTTAAACCGAGAATTGCCAGATCATATATTTATGGATCTGTCAAGAATTATCTAGAAATGGCGAATTGATAGGTTCGACCTCACTTGTCACATTCCTCTGACATTGCTGTTGTTGATTTCTAGCAGTGCACAATGGTCCAGGAGGTGCATTTAAGTGGAAATTAGCATCTAGCGGTCGACAGTTATTCTCTAGACAAAAACTGTCTGCGACAAAGTTCTTGTATATGATAGAGCGCTTATTTTTATGTTGTCAAAAATAGGGTAACCATCATTTACGATGAAATAAAGATTTTAACTTTCTTATCTTTATAGATAGAGGTAAACATAGTTCTACAATGTTATTATGTTAGCCCCAGTTATTAAAGAAAACTTTTTAGTACAAAGTTTTTTTTTCTATCTCTTGAAATAACCGACAGCGCTTTTTTTTCGTTTTTTGCTCTTTTATATTATTTATATACTTTTATATTGCAAATTTTACATGCAAACTGTCTTCAGAAGATTTTGAGAGATTACTAAGACGAACATTTTGCGATGTAGAACTTGTAAATATCTCAACTCTATTCAAAGTTATTGATATTTCTTCCCAAAAAATATGCTCTCTTCATTCACTTGTCATTCTTTTTGAGGCAAACATAAAAAAATGTTCGTTGACGGCATTTGAGAGAGCATACTTGACTCTACATAATGTGGGATTCCCAAAATTATGTTATTTTTTGAACTGAAATTTAAATCATGGGGTTTTGGGTGAAAATCCATCAATAACTTTGAGTAGTATTGAGATATTGACATGTTCTGTATCGCAAAATGTTGGTCATGATCATTTCTAAAAGTCGTCCTAAGACAATTTTTGAATTGATGTAGAGGTTGAAATATAAAAGTTAGCTTGAGCTTAGGTAGACTGTACAATTCGTAGTTGCTCTCCGTGATTGACCTGAACCAACCAAATTGCACAAACAACACACCGAATGACGCTTGGGACTAGCAAATCATTCTCGTTGGGAAATTTTCGGTGATGCGTAGAGGTTGAAATATAAAAGTTAGATCAAAAAACCAGTTTTTTCATGGTGACCCTAACATAACTTAAATAGAATACAACTTTATGGAAGATCTTTATTCTCTAGACAAAAACTGTCTTCGACAAATTTGTTACATTTTCATGTCATCAAAATAGGGTTACCAAAATTTTCAAGGAAATGAAAAATCTAACTTTCTTATCTTTATAGAGGCATATATAGTTCGATAATGTTGTAGCCTCAATTATTTTAAGCAGCTTTGTAGAACAAAGTTTTATTCTATCTCTTGAAATATCCGATACTAGCTGACCCGACAAACTTCGTCCCGCCCAAAATTTGTTTTTGTTATTGTTATTTTGTTTGTAATACCTTCAAACATTCACCTTTTCTTACTAAGCGCAAGTTCATGAGTCCAAAAGCAGAACTGTTCATTGATTGATCTTCTAGTCGACCCCATTGAATTTACCTTTCACTAAAAAAATCTTAGTACTTCTACCAATACTTATCATTATAATATCAGATATATAGACCCCTCCCCTCTTATCTCCTTAGAGAGGGAGGGAAGAGTGTCTATTCACCATAGAAACGTTTGGTGCTCCCTAAAATCTTCACATGCCAAATTTGGCTCCATTTGCTTGATTAGTTTTCGAGTTATGCAGAAATTTGTTTTTCATTAGTATGACAGCCCACCCTAAGAGAGGGGGGAGGAGTGTCGAACCACCATAGAAACATTTATTGCATCCTAAAACTTCCAGATGCCTAATTTGGTTGCATTCGCTTGACTAATTCTCGAGTAATGTAGAAATTTGTGTTTCATTTGTATGGCAGCCTCAAACTATCATGAAAATAATCCCCGGCCCTTAAAACCCCTACTTACCAATTTTCATGTCGATCGGTTCAGTAGTTTCCGAGTCCATAAGAATCAGACAGACAGACAGACAGAAATCCATTTTTGTATATATGGATGGAGGATAGCGCTTTTTATTCCAAGTTTCATTAGGGTGACCATGAAAGATCGGGGTTTTTTTTATCTAACTGTATTTCAAATCCTACATCAAAATTGTCTTGGGACGACTTTTAGAGTTTATTAATACAACTATTTTGCGATGCAGAACTTGTGAATATATTAATCCTACTTATATTTATTGATGCTTTTCCACCTAAAAACTCATGATATCAATTTTAGTTTACGCAAAAACAAAAAATATCATAGTTTTGGAAATCCCACATTATGTAGAGTCAAGTATGCTCTTTGAAATGCCGTCAACGAACATTTTTTATGTTTGCCCCAAAAAGAATGACAATTTTTTGGGAAGAAATATCAATAACTTTGAGAAGAGTTACAATATTGACAAATTCTGCCTCGCAAAATGTTTGTCTTAGTAAGCTTTAAAAGTCTTCTGAAGACAGTTTGCATGATGACCCTAACGCATTTTGGAAAAAAAGCGCTATATCGGTTATTTCAAGAGATAGAAAAAAACTTTGTTCTACAAATTTGCTTAAAATAACTGAGGCTAACACATTGTCGAACCATATCTACCTTTACCTATAAAAATAAGAAAGTAAGATTTTTTACTTCATTTTGGTAACCCTATTTTCGACAACATCAAAATAAGCGCTTTATCATACGTAACAACTTTGTCGAAGACAGTTTTTGTTTAGAGAATAACTGTCTCTAGATGCTAATTCCCACTAAATGCACTTCCTGGACCATTTTACTGTGTGAAATCCGTGTATTGCCTGAAGTATCGTGAAGCATACTTTGAATATAGTATCAGTATGTTTCAAGTTTCAAAAGAATGCCTTTTTAACAAAAAATCCGCCCGATTTATAAACCAGATAGATTTTGTCGATGATTTTACATAAATTCAAAAAGCACGCCCGTTAGAATACAATGAAAAAATATTTTAACACTCAATTGATCACTCCAGGTTTAGCATGATTATCTTCACCTGCCAACCAGGCTCTGTGTAGTAATGTTCTCTAGATTGACTCAGTGTCCTTACCCAGTCTGAGCGCGTTTTGAGTTGATGTTCTCTATTCTAAAAGAACTCCCGATTACGTTAAATTCAAGAAGTTTGTTTTGATTTTCACAGAAAGATATAAGTTTATTGTTTTATTCTTTCCTCTATCCTAAAAATCGATATTTTAGCGGAATAAAACTTATAGAGCAACCGCTAAACAAGAATTCGAAGCCGTCAAGTCAAGGAACTTCAAATGAAAATGTTAGAGGCGAATGAACTGCAAAGTTTAAAGCCTCTTATAAACAAAGAAAGAAGAAGAAATGAAAATTTCTGGATTCAGTTCCCGTAATATGATTGTATGGTCGATCAGGAGCATTCTTGCAACGTGAAGCAATACGAGGAAAACAACCACGCGAAACAACGGGTTGATTCACGGGCTCCGGACAAGCAATATCATTATAAGGCAATTACATTAGGTACTGGTACTGAAAACCTTCCGAAAAGTGGAATCTAGAAATAGTCACAAAGGTGTATGATTTCTAGGGAAGGATATTACGGGCTTTTTTTTTCTTTCTCAACGTGATAGACTGGACCTGCAACGAAAGCCTATAGAAACCGCTTGTTTCCACTTTTCAAACAGGGATCGTAAAAAAAACATGGGAAATAACAAAACAAAAATCGTGATTACCGTGTACATTTTGTTTAAATTTTTACATTTTTACAAGAAATTGAAACATGAATAGGCAACATACTTTAATTATTTAAAAAAAAATGAAATTGTATTTGGATGGAAAATAAAAAAATTCAACGCAAATTCAACATAGTTCAGCTATCCACAAGCGTCCACCTTTAGATTTAAATTTCAATTCTTCTGCCAATCAAATAATAATAGGAATTATGCATATTAATAAAAATATTATGATGCATCCCATTCGTACCCAAATCAACCCTCCTAGTTAGTCCCTCACAAAGGAAATCAAAACTCATCTCCACAAACAAAGAGCCAATGAATTTCAAACCCCTCCCGGAGGGGGAGAATCCCTGATGGCCACCGTCTGGATATTTTATAGATTGTGTCTGAAAATTACACATATGCAAAATTCTGCATTTCATCGTAGTACTACGACTGAGCTGGCTGCCGGTATACAAAAGATGCAGCTACTGCTGTTCATCGACCTAACTGAAAGCCAAATCGTCGCACAGTGTCCGGAAATAAAAGCTCGATAGCTGAAAATATGTAAATTCACTGTAATAACAATTCATTCCCATAACGTGTGGGACGCTGGCAAACGCAAAAGTGAATGGATAAAATTGAGTTTAACGCGACTTTGTTGATTTTGGAGTCTGCCCTTGGAATTTCCTTGGGGAATGTTCCGGTCTGTGATCTTGTGACGAATATTGTGATAGATAATTGTGGTTCAATGTTTTTATATGCGAATTTTCCATTCATGAGGAAACCACATCGATGTAGATAAACAAACCGAAGATTAAAATGATGGCTAGAATCACTCATTAGTTCAAATAATTACAAGTCAAGTTCATACATAAAAATTCGTCTACCGACTCCACCACTGTCTGTATTTATCGATCAACGTATCCTACCATAATCGTGATCCAAACCCCTGTATTAGCGTACATCCACCCAATCCAACCTAGTCACTAAAAGTAATTAATTCCTAGATCGCACGATGCATCGTAAGCACAACTTCTCCACTGTCATATCGCGGTTATATTATGGATTCGGAGAGACATCCGAATGTGGGAACGATAAGTGTGGGTGTCGCGGCTGGCCCGTTTTTCTGCTTTCGTGTTACCGTTTGTGTATATATTTTTTCCGAATAAAACTCCTACGGCCAAATATAGCAGCCAGACACTGTTTATTTTTGTCTGTGGAAAACACATTTTTGCATCAATTTCCCCCAATTAATTTGCGTGCCGCTTTCCAATTAGTGTAGTGTTGGATTATACGAAGAGGCGGCTTGTTGTGATTCGAAGCAAATAGGCAGCAATAAACTGTTTTTTCGTCAGTATCACGTTTAAATAATGCCGGAATTTTGCATGAAGGAAAGCTACACTTCGGTTATGCTATCCGAAGTTTTCAACCTTAACAACAAATAGTTACCACGGGATAATATCTACCCTTGTCCGCTTTGCGAACATCATTTCGTTTCCAATACTTTCAGTAAAAAGACGGAAGATGAATCGCACTGCTTGAATTCTCGTGCAGCAGTGAAATGCTTTCATCTCACGCTTCTTGTGCAATGATGATTTCCGATGTGAATCGACATCGACTGTTTCAATAAGCTATCCAGAACCTTTGACAGTAGGTCAATTGAGGCATTGTTTGCTTGTCGTAGCAAAGATGAAGAATGATTATGTATCAATGTGGTACTCGACAACAGACAGAGCGTTGCACCAATCGATAATAGTTTATTTGTTTCAGAATCAAAGAAATCGCGACTAGATCAGTAAGATTTGAATAGTGATCCAACAAGAATGTTCGGCAAATAAGCGCAGTGTTACGGGGTTATTCAAGTCGTGGAGAAACATTTAATGGGAAAGATAGAACAATGAAACGAGAAAAAAAATCGTCATTCTACCAATTCTTTTTATGTTTTTTTTAACTTTAAATCGGAAAATAAAGCCCTGTACATTAGATGATATCATATTGTGAAGAATTTAGCCTTGAAACTCGTAGACCTTTGAGGTCCTGGATTTGGAAGTAGTCTTCCAAGCCATTATCACAGTCACCGTAAGTCGTCAACATTGTCATCAGGGTTCTGGAGTATACGTCTACAAGCAGCGGTAGATTATAAATGTATGAAGATTATAGGCAAATATTATTCGCCCTATGACATGTTTGTACTAATTGAAACCTGGTTTCATGACGCTAGTCTTCGAGTCTTCTATCCAACAACGATTACACTGTTTATCGTTTATTGTGTTGACGAGCACTAACAAACGTTCCGGCGGTGATTTTGTTGTTATGATATACCCCCATCTAGTCTGGTTCCGATGAAGAGATCATTGAGCACGTAGGGGTGTCGTAAGGCATGTTCCAATGTAATCTTGCCATCTGTGCACAAGCACTGAATTTCAAGAAAGCCTATAGAGCTTGATCAGTATGACTTCCTTTAAATAATCAAGGGAATTTTGGTGCTTTTTTCTACAAATCTAAGTAGAGCAAAACCACGAGTTAAAAAAACTAGGAGTGGGTTATATCTGTGATAAAACTGCAAGATTGACGTAGGACTGCCGTTGGCTTTGTAATCATTTCTTAATGAATGGATATTTTGAAAGGCTGGTGATAAATGCAACCTCTGCTCTATGCTTCTTTCATGCATATTCTGAGAATGCATTCTGGAGTTAAAAATTTTACACGTCCGTTCAACACGATAGCAAAAGCTCTTTACACAGATTTCAGTAAAGCGTATGACTACATAGACATTCCATTATTACTCTTTAAATTGCAGAAAAACGGAATGGGACAAGGTCTTTTAAACTGTCTCAATTCCTATCTAACAAATCGTGAACAATTGTTCATTTTCAAAGATCTCTCTTAACACTCCTATACTCGGTCTGGACTGTCAGACCGAGAAATCAATAATTCGTTCATTTATCAGCAAATATCAACACTATGACTTTGCGATTCTCTCTAGCTTCGTTATTCGTCGTTCGTCATCGTTTAGAATATTGCATGTGTTGGTACAAAAGAAACTTGTGCCACTTTTTTATCACTTTCGGTCTGACACACCGACGCGAGTATAGGAGTAACTTTTTTGGACAAGTGCCATTTTTCATATTCTAGAATATTGTTGAATGAGTTGTATAAATTAATGTTAGCGGCGTGGAATATTCAGTGAATATAATGCATAAGATCATTACGGGACTATTCTCATTTGATTTCAATCCCTTTTGTAACTGGATTGAACGGATCCATATATTAACTATTCGTCGATATATTCGTCGTTAGATTCATACGTTCAAAAGCAATATATGAATGTTTGACTTTCGTATAGTTATTCGCTAAATATAATGGTCATAAATATACACACTTGTGAAAGAAGAATTTCACTTGTGGAAGAATTGTAAACAGTAAACTATAAACTAATCGGTGGCTTATGGTAATTTTTAACAGTTACAATTTCGGGGATATTTTTCTATAATGGACTATATCTACAGGAGAACAAGAAAAAGAAAAGGAAGTTCCTAGAAATCCTTTTATATAATCGTTTTATGCCCCATCTAAGGCATTAGGCATTAGTTCTTAGTTTACCAAGAGTACAGAGACAAAAAATGTTAGAAATATGCAAACTTTATATTCCAGAACCCTTATCATCTGGTAATTATCTAGAATACGTTATACATTCTTCTCTTTGATAAAAAAAACCCGAAAACACGCAACAACTGCATGAAATGTAAAAAATATGTTTGCTTCGAGCATGCAGTTATGCAATGTTCCAATTTTTACTCCAATGAAACCACAATCGATTAATACGTTTTTATGTTATTATATAGCTCTTTATACTTCCATGAATTATACTTAGTTGCTTACTCTTAATTAATAACAGTAAAAAATTCGAATTTCGTTATTTGTGTTGGAGTATCAAAAATTACTCTGTTTTGATGAGGCTGAATTAGATGACTATCAAAACATAATAAAGACGAAGAAAACATATTTTTTGGAGTTTTTTTCATTTAATCATACCCTCTTCTTCAAATAAATGCCAATAAAGCCTGAAAAATACACAATGGCAACATTACAGAGAAGTTCAATTTTCGGTCTGTGACACCGTGCGCGAGTATACGTGTTATGATTTTGCACGCGAGTACAGGAGAGTTAATCGGACCCATTGTCAATGGTGCCATTTCCATGTATTCCGTCTCGATTCATTCAAAATTATCATCGAATCGTCGTTTTTCGAAACTGAGGCTGACCAGCTGGCAATCATGGATTTACAAACAGGAATCCATATTAGTAGATTTTTGTTGTTTCAATAGTTTGCTTCGAGAGCAATTTTTTGAGCTTATGGGTTAATAAATAATAAATATAACTGGTAGACTTTTCATCTTTCAAATGAAGTGATCGTGATACCATGCCATTCAGCCGCCAATGAAATAAAAACGTCCAAAACCTTGCACATTAAGCGTAACGCTCGAGTTTTCGAAACTTACATCCTAGTACAGAAATGAACGACATAGTCCTACGTCAACAAACTTCATCGCGTCCCTTTTTTCACAAAGTTGTTTAAATAAATCATTATCTATGCTGACAGGATATTTTTGAGGGATAATAAAAGAAAAAATCTACCAGAAAGAAAAATCTTGAGAAAAATACAAGATAATTGCTAGAACTGTTTGCATCATCAACTAACATTATCGGTCGGAAACTTAGTTGAGGTCCTAATGTTTTCTCTGCAATTCCTCAAAGCATATACTCCCGAAGAAATATGAACGATATCAAGTACCAAGAATATTAATATGAAACCGAAATTTGCTAACAAATGACTGACACTGTCAATGTAACTCTCATCATAATGCATTACAGTAAAATCTGTTTTTGTGCGGTTTTTTCTGCGAATTTTTTTTGTGCGATTTTCTGTTCTTGTGCGGTTTTTTTTGTGCGATTTTTTTTTGTGCGGTGTATGGAAAGAAGCATATTTGACGAAGTTATCGTCCATTTCGTTTTTTTCGATGGTTCATATGCATTTCAGTGCGAAAAAAGCATATTTGCGTCTCAATTATCCACTTCTGAAATCATTCCCCTCCTTTCATCAAATGCTCTAAGTTTCTCTAAGTATTTTCTTGAGGGAAATTTTTTTATGCGGTCCCTATCTACCGCACAAAAAAAGATTTTAAAAGCTGCTAGTAAAGTTTTGCACGATTTTTTTTATGCGACTTTTTTTGTGCGATCCCTATCCCTCGCAAAAAAAAGGTTTGCCTGTATTGCGTTGTTTTGACATCTTGCAGAGGATTTCAACTCAAAACGAAACAAGTGTTATACAGCATAGTTTTGAAGAGATTTTCACAACGAAAACGAAAACGAAAACGAAAACGAAAACGAAAACGAAAACGAAAACGAAAACGAAAACGAAAACGAAAACGAAAACGAAAACGAAAACGAAAACGAAAACGAAAACGAAAACGAAAACGAAAACGAAAACGAAAACGAAAACGAAAACGAAAACGAAAACGAAAACGAAAACGAAAACGAAAACGAAAACGAAAACGAAAACGAAAACGAAAACGAAAACGAAAACGAAAACGAAAACGAAAACGAAAACGAAAACGAAAACGAAAACGAAAACGAAAACGAAAACGAAAACGAAAACGAAAACGAAAACGAAAACGAAAACGAAAACGAAAACGAAAACGAAAACGAAAACGAAAACGAAAACGAAAACGAAAACGAAAACGAAAACGAAAACGAAAACGAAAACGAAAACGAAAACGAAAACGAAAACGAAAACGAAAACGAAAACGAAAACGAAAACGAAAACGAAAACGAAAACGAAAACGAAAACGAAAACGAAAACGAAAACGAAAACGAAAACGAAAACGAAAACGAAAACGAAAACGAAAACGAAAACGAAAACGAAAACGAAAACGAAAACGAAAACGAAAACGAAAACGAAAACGAAAACGAAAACGAAAACGAAAACGAAAACGAAAACGAAAACGAAAACGAAAACGAAAACGAAAACGAAAACGAAAACGAAAACGAAAACGAAAACGAAAACGAAAACGAAAACGAAAACGAAAACGAAAACGAAAACGAAAACGAAAACGAAAACGAAAACGAAAACGAAAACGAAAACGAAAACGAAAACGAAAACGAAAACGAAAACGAAAACGAAAACGAAAACGAAAACGAAAACGAAAACGAAAACGAAAACGAAAACGAAAACGAAAACGAAAACGAAAACGAAAACGAAAACGAAAACGAAAACGAAAACGAAAACGAAAACGAAAACGAAAACGAAAACGAAAACGAAAACGAAAACGAAAACGAAAACGAAAACGAAAACGAAAACGAAAACGAAAACGAAAACGAAAACGAAAACGAAAACGAAAACGAAAACGAAAACGAAAACGAAAACGAAAACGAAAACGAAAACGAAAACGAAAACGAAAACGAAAACGAAAACGAAAACGAAAACGAAAACGAAAACGAAAACGAAAACGAAAACGAAAACGAAAACGAAAACGAAAACGAAAACGAAAACGAAAACGAAAACGAAAACGAAAACGAAAACGAAAACGAAAACGAAAACGAAAACGAAAACGAAAACGAAAACGAAAACGAAAACGAAAACGAAAACGAAAACGAAAACGAAAACGAAAACGAAAACGAAAACGAAAACGAAAACGAAAACGAAAACGAAAACGAAAACGAAAACGAAAACGAAAACGAAAACGAAAACGAAAACGAAAACGAAAACGAAAACGAAAACGAAAACGAAAACGAAAACGAAAACGAAAACGAAAACGAAAACGAAAACGAAAACGAAAACGAAAACGAAAACGAAAACGAAAACGAAAACGAAAACGAAAACGAAAACGAAAACGAAAACGAAAACGAAAACGAAAACGAAAACGAAAACGAAAACGAAAACGAAAACGAAAACGAAAACGAAAACGAAAACGAAAACGAAAACGAAAACGAAAACGAAAACGAAAACGAAAACGAAAACGAAAACGAAAACGAAAACGAAAACGAAAACGAAAACGAAAACGAAAACGAAAACGAAAACGAAAACGAAAACGAAAACGAAAACGAAAACGAAAACGAAAACGAAAACGAAAACGAAAACGAAAACGAAAACGAAAACGAAAACGAAAACGAAAACGAAAACGAAAACGAAAACGAAAACGAAAACGAAAACGAAAACGAAAACGAAAACGAAAACGAAAACGAAAACGAAAACGAAAACGAAAACGAAAACGAAAACGAAAACGAAAACGAAAACGAAAACGAAAACGAAAACGAAAACGAAAACGAAAACGAAAACGAAAACGAAAACGAAAACGAAAACGAAAACGAAAACGAAAACGAAAACGAAAACGAAAACGAAAACGAAAACGAAAACGAAAACGAAAAAAGACCACTGGGACTATTCCGATCCGATCAATTACTAGCAAAATAAAAGGTATGTAAATGAACTGTCTGAAAACTACTCAAGTGCACTCTAAATGTAAGTGTTTCCTGGTCTCCACACCTCAAAAACCTTATTAATATTTTTTTTAACTCTCGCCTAAAATATACATCGATACACTACACTACTAGAATTTAATGAAACTTTCTGGGCGTGAAGACCTTACCTAAATAAGCGTTTCAAAAACTAACAGTCTATTTTCTCAAAATGGTCATCTCAGATTTTGATGAAATGGTAGATGAAATGTGCCCTATAACTCTCCCATACATTGCAACTTGCGCATGTTTATGGCAAAAATAGTTTTTCTAACGAAAACTTTTTCAAGATTTTTTCTCGAAAGTTTTCTTTTTGTTTTGGGTGTACAGTTATAGAAAAAAGTCACTGTGTCCGAGACATGACCGCATAGTTGACGTAGGATTCCGTTAGGCTATCTGTTGATTTTGGATATGTTTGAAGAATTACATTGTTAAACTCTTTGATAATGATTAGGTGGCCTTGAAAAGGGCCGTTTTGTTTGATTGTTGGGTATTGTTTGTTCACCACCAGTGTTTTCCGAGTGATGATGAAAGAAGGATGGTGAACAGTCGTTGGATGGTGCGTATCAGATAAAAGATACAGAGGTGGAACGAGATATGATGAAAACCGCCCTCTGTTATTCTAGAAGAGATGTGTTATGTATGGATGAAATGAAGAAAAAATTCACCAATGTAATATAAGATAATTACCAATACAGAACACAATTATCAATTTTTCTCATCAGTAAAAACATGTTACTTTAATATAGAGAAAACATATTGGAAATGGAAAAGGTAGTTTTCTTTTATAATTTTTACTTTCTGAGTGTTTATTCAACCCAATGCGAATTTTAATTGGACTAACAACACCTTATACTATATGTTGAGCATATGGGAAATCACTTTTTCTAATATTTATTCACTTTTCCAATTTTACTCACCGTATAAACATTCCTTGGGTGAAAATGAACACAACAAAACAGAGAGCTTAAACCAAACGACCTGTTCTCGAGCGGGAACACACCTTGGTTTTTATTTATGAAAATTGTAATGAATCGTTTCATCTTTCAAGTCATTTCTAACACACCTGCTACCACATACAATTTTACACTTACACTTGTGCTAAATTTTTCACAATACATGATCGGTCATTGAGATGATATTTCACGAAGCAACCAACATTAAAGTTCCAAATTTAAATTTTATTTGCTAAAATTAATCGTATCACTCACGTTACTTGCAATATAAAATTGTCCCCGACTTGCATATATTTGCAATGCCGATTTCTCCAGGGCACCTTGGTTTAGATGTCTCTGTTAGGGAATACTTTTTGGTGGGAACAAAAGCCCCCTCCTTCTTTCATGTATTTTCAATGCCGATTTCCCCAGGCAGCTTGGTTTTGATGTCTCTGTTAGGGAACACTTTTCGGTGGGAACAAAAGCTCCCCCTTCTTTCATGTATTTGCAATGTCGATTTCCCCAGGCAGCTTGGCTTTGATGTCTCTGTTAGGGAACACATTTCGGTTGGAGCAAAAGCTCTCCCTACTTTCATGTATTTGCAATGCCGAATTCCCCCAGGCAGCTTGGTTTTGATGTCTCTGTTAGGGACCCGCCGCATGTGTCGTCAATTTCGACCAATCAGAAGTGGGTATTTCCGTTAGGATAGGAATTGAGATTTTTCAATTGTTCGATAGTTTCATGGCATATATTATTTTCTTCAATATAAAAAAATCATTAATCTATCATGAAATGACTGAGCGATAAGCGTTTGAAATTGGACAATTTTCACGATGTGCTCGATTTTCTATTTTCAATTTGTACCCCAATATGTTCCCGAAAGACGTAATCCTACCTCAAAATCAATAACAGGTAGAAATGTATTTATGGTGACCCTTGGATGCTAAAGTTTTCAGTTTTCAGCTTGTTTTTGTAGTCAAATACAATATGTTTCAATTCAGAGAGCAACGACAGCTCTCGAACAGTAGCCATCTGTCAAAAAACTCTTGATCGATCGGTCAGGTATCGAATAGTTGTTGTATATTTAGCAAATGTAAAGTGGCGGAAAAGAAATAGCATTATTTTGTATCTGCGTAATCATCAGAATTCAACAAAGAAAAGTGTGACATTATTTAGCAACACGAGTCAAGCCGTGATCTCCAGGATTTGCAAAGTTTGCAAATGCAGTGCTGGTATTGACCCCTTCCCGTATTATTTAATACGTCACACATCAAGTGATTTCACTACTCTGCTGAGCGTTCTAGCGCCCTTGTTATTCAAGTGCACCACGAGTGAGACTCGATGTTGTAAGGGAAAGGGTTAACCAAGTGTAACCGTAACAAACTACGTCGGTTAAAATCAGCAAAAAAATATATTTCAAAAAGGAAAAACTGGATGATACAATGCGAATTTGTTCGGTTCGAAAGTTACAATTTAAAAAAAATAAGTATAATCGTTGAAATCAGTAAAAAAAAATTATATATTTCAGAAAGGAAAAACTAATTGCGAATGACCTAGCCCTCTTTCTACTCAAGCAGTCATTCCATGCCAAACCGATATACTGCCGTTCTATGCATAGTTGTCCCATATTCCAAAACCAGCAATTGAGAAAAACGCAATCAAAGTTTTCTACCATATTTGTCTACCAGAAACTTTAAGCATTTCTGTTTAGCAATACAACGGGTTTTTTATAAGCGGTAAACTATTGTTTAATGAAATGTGAAGAGTTCCTCTCACTTGTATCACTTGTGGGACAGTTGGTCGGTGTTAAGTCAGACCGGATCATGCGACATTTTTATGATTTCGAGAAAAACGAACTTGAAGTTCAGTGCTCTGCAATTTTCAAAGCAATTATTTTTTTTCGTGCAATATTGTTCTCAGAAATGTTAGCTATGAAAAACGAGAAAACTGTGAAAAACTAACTCAATCAATAATTACAAAAACGAAAATTTCTCGCAAAAGTAATATTTTTTCAAAGAAAATCAACTCCACGCTTCAATTTGATGTGTCGATCATCTGAATCAGGGTTTATTGGGTTTATGGGTTTTTGGTAGTAGAAAAAAGGGTGAACTTTGTTAACTTGGTTAACTTTGAAAAACGATATATCAAAAATGAAAAAAAAACATCTCTGATATCGAGATATGTTACGTAAAAAATCCTCAGCTTTCAAGAAAAAATATGAAAAAAACATAGCCAAAGCCATGAAAACAATAAAAAATGATTACAATCAATAATAACGAAAATAAAATCAATTTTTTGATAGAAGATTAGCTCATTGATTCAATTTGATATGTCGATCATTAAATCGGTTGAGAGGTTCAAAAGCTATAAATTTTAGAAAAAAACAATTTTTGGAAAAAAAAATATTTTTCGGACAAACCTCAAAATGGAAATGGCCACCCTAACGAAAAATGAAAAAAACGCGGATCAAATATTTTTCGATAAGAAACAAAACTACCACTTTATCTTTAAAATCTGAGAACCTGAGAACGGTTGACGAATCTTCAGATCGATATAATGCAGGATGGTGCATCCTCGAAACGAAATAATAAAACATCTACTTAAAATTCAATATACGAGATATGGACAAAATCAGATATTTTTCGTAGATCTTTTTTCAATGAATTTCTGACATAATAAACACGGGTAATTTTTGAATAATTCAATGAGAAGAAACGAACAAAATACCACTCACGGCAATTGATAAAAAAGAGTAATACTTCTTTGACTTCTTTGAAGCATTCAAATTCGGGTTCATATATAAGCAATTCACTATTTATTTCTCATTTCCCATTTTCTCTACTACCAAATAAAACAGCTCACCTGAGTGACGTGGGGATCGTCCAGATACAGCTCGATGTGAGTGTCATTAGCGTGCTCCAAGCGGGGCTGATTGTCGTTTCGGTCCAACACCATTACGGTGATGGTCTTGTCTACGTTTTTTGGTTTGCTGTTGTCCCCCAGATGGACCGTGCAACTGACGCTGACCTGCAGCTGGGCGCCTGGCCGGGCTGCGTCGTGATCCAGGGATGCACTGCTGTAAATCGATCCATTACGCTCATACAGGTAATTAGTGACGTTGCTAAGGCTGTAAATGACGGAGCGTGTCCGGCATAGCTGTCGATACAACTCTGGACCGAGCGGGCCAATGTTGAGCCCTGGTGATTCGTTTTCCGCAATTTTATAGGTGGCAGATTCCCAGAAACAGATGTCTTCGAAATGGGCTTCGCAGAAGCGTGGCAGGGAGTTTTCCTCCACCAAAATGGGTGTTATGGTCAGACTGAGACGAACGGTGTGTTGCTGACTCGCAGCGGAAATTATGAACTCGGTGGGCGTTCGTAGGTCGAGAAAATGAGAGGTAATCCAAACGTTACCGGAGGTGGAATTTATATTCAAATACCGATCTGCCGGACTTTCGATTGCGTACCGGTATTGCTCAGTGTCATCCTTTCGGAACGGGGCGAGATTCAAAAGTGGGTGATTCCGGAGGATGATGTATGATTCTTTGGATATGGGAATGCTCAGATGAAGCCTCGAGACGGGAAAATATGTATCGATTGCTGAAAAGAAGAAAATATACACGTCAGCTATTAGTCTTTTCAATGTCATATTTTGATGACATTAGAAACATTGGATGTATAATCCGCATTCGAGCTCGTTTCTGTGAAAAAATATATTGATGTGACATGCTGCCAAGGTTCATATGTTTACTTGTGGCATTTTCTATCGACAAGGCACACACGAATCACACGAAGAATACATGAACAATGAAAAGGGGGGAGATCGCTATACAACAGGTAAATTAATACCTTAATGACAACTTTCGCTCCTAGGAGTTTCTTCCCACCTCGTGGAAGGATAATAAAATGTGCCTGTATCGTCTCGCATGTATCACACGGATTCATCTAGCTTTTAGCTAATGGATGCGATGTCAGCAAACGATGATCTTCAGTGTGATAGGTGAATATTAAATGGAAGAGTAAACATCGCACCTACCTCCCTCTTTGTGGATCGCTTATGCAAACAACAAGCAACTTTACGATGCAGAAAAAATAGAAACATTATTAGGTGGCCGGAACAGAGCGTCGCAGAACAACGATTTTTTTCTGTCAACTAATTTAGAAGGGTGCTAATTTTACATGCCGAACCTATTGTATAGTTCCTGTGTGATACAGTAAAGAAGCTGATTAGACTCATATTATTTCTATCACGAAATTTATTGAACTCACGGAAAATTGAATCATGTTTCAAATGAAGTATATATGCAGATCAATGTCATTAAATCATACTTGTACTACCATTAAATCCTGGCTACTTGAGATTAGTGGAATCCCGAGTGTTCCGCGGATGGTCACTATTGAGGTTAAGCCGTCGCATACTCCTGCTGGAAACACTCCCTCGTGTATCGTGACTGACCCACGTTGCTGTCGTACATACATAGGTGGAGATGATAAGCGCAGATAGAGAAAAGACAACAAATTTTATATGCTGCTCATGTATGGTTCGAAACTTTGGATTTGCTGATTTACTCCTAATTTGATTAACTGATGTACTTGGCTCTATCGTTCTGAAGTGCCGTGCGAACTGGGGTGTTGGGGTGTTGTATTATTGTACATGTACACTTTTATAAGTTCAAAGAACATATGCAGCAAGCACAATTTTTTTACACACTTCGCTTGAGTATATATTGAAGCACAAAAAATTTATTCCTTAAAGCCAAAATAATGCAATAAACTGATGCTAGAAATCTAATTTATACCAGTTGCAGCATGTCAATAATCTGTTTTGTCTGGTTCCATGCCACTGGCACTAAAAAAACGGGAAAAGTTTTCCAATTCATTCTCCGAAAGTCATGGCGAAAGCACAACTTTGATTGAAGCGCGCTGACACACCCCGCTTAATTTTTGTTCTTTGAAAAGCCACCATAAATAAACTCGGTGGTATCCACCTAGCAGACAGATTTGTCTAACAATGCTAATAAATCTATCTTCGAAGTACAGTTATAGAAATGATTCTATCAACCCTATTGCAAACGATATTTCAATACGATTAGAGAACAAAGTCGGGTTTTGGGATGGCGTTTCATAGCTGTTGAAAGAAGCAGACACTCAAAATTTTAGGTTTTCATCAATTTCAACATTAATCAATAATGGCAAAAAAATTATAGGAGGTTGTGTTCAAGACACGACCGCATTGTTGACGTAGAACTACGCTGTAGTTTAATTCAAGTCGCTTGTTTATAACTGCGGATGTTATTTTATAATGCTACGAAAATTTTGAAATAACCATTCTACCAGTTGGGTCGCTCTGAAATGCTTTTTTATTGTAGAATCATTTGACGATAATTGTTTGATGATTCATTCTTGTGCTCGTAGAACAATACATGCTCGAGATAAGAGCAGCTGCCATCATTAGTGGAGAAAGTCTTGCTATTGGCAGGCGAAACCAAATCACATACAAAATTTCAGATCGATATTCACTTTCTTGGTGACTAAATAAACGAAATAAACTCTATCTGGTAATCTCAACAACATCGAAAAGAGTAGCACTGCTTCATTATGATCAAGATAAGCGCAAATGCAATCCTAGTTGAAAGCAGTTTCGCGACTGACACGATAGCCCACATAAGTTTATAACTTGATATAACTTATTGAATAACTTGGTATTCCCCAAATATTTTTTTGGTGCACAATCTTAACACCTGCTTCACCATAGCGTCAGTTAAATGCATTGATGACAGAAAACAAACAATGTTAGCTGCTTGGAAAAAGGCTGAATATTTACCTCAGTAGAGATTCATTACCAATACCCTAGCGTAAATATTTCCCTCCTGTTATCTCCTTGTTTATATTTATCATCACGACTGCATAATTTGCAACACCACACAATCGTCAATCATAGGATAAGAAAAAAGGCGATTGTTGCATCGTTACAGGGCCAATGAACACCGGAGCAGTTACAAATGGGGTTTCAGCGTAGCGAAGATGCACTTTTTTTACGTACGGGTTATGAACTGAATTTAACACATTAAGGAATATACACACTTATCTCCGTTTTGCGCTCTTCTCAACAGAAGCCCTTTCTGTTAATATTGCCAGTTTAGTTAGCTTAGCTGTAATCCTTTGTGGAGATAGTTTTCCTACCGTCATGCGAAACCAAATCACTGACAAAATTCTAGAACATATATTTTCTTGGTGGCCTAGCTTGATCCTCCAGACAATTGTGTAGCTCAGAACCTTAATGCAATGGCGTCAGTTTGATGCAACGATTGCAATGCCAGAGACATCCGCGAGTGAGTAATTTGGTCGCGTCCACAGCTCAATCCGAAACGAAGACATGTGATGACGCAAAACAATTTTGCTTTCAATACAGTACGATACTGAAAGTTTGCCTTCCTTCCTTGCTTGAGACTTTAAACTTCTTCAGTTCATTCATCTCTAACCTTCAAAAAGGCCATTGGAAAACTTTACTTTATCCATAATATTCCTCTTCCACTCTGGCTGGCCCAGCAACGATGTTGTTCAGTCGATTTCCTCACGAAGAATGAAAGTTGGCCTCAGCGAGATCCACTGTTTATACTCTAGGCAGATATTCCCCTTCGTTCACTGAATGAACAACTGAATTTAACATATTAAGGACCGCACGTATTGGGGCAAATTTGAACGCTTCATTTGTTCGGATTCCACGAATGAGATCGTTTCCTTCGATGTGGATGGAACGAAAGCGAGCCATCGGTAGGCCTTGTTACATTCTTTGCAAACCAAGGATTTAACCTTCAAGTGTAGAAAACACGGGTTATTTCCTGATTGCGAAATACGAGAAAACTCGTGAGCGGTTCGCAATGTGTTAAAAAGGAAGGTACAGTTTCCCACAATATGTCTGATTTTTTTTTAAAAAAGGTCTTTCTCGAATTCCAACAAACGGACGAAGTCTTCTGTAAGTATGGATATTTAATAGTTAGTTTAATTTAATTCTTGGAAACGGAAAAAAGACTTACAACACTACCAAAAACCTGAATATACACTAATCATTTGGTAACTGAATCGGAACGGCAGCCCGGTTATCGACATTCGCTTTCTAACTGGATCGGCATGTAAAACGTCAAATAAAATCGAAGGGAACTTCAATGACTTGTTTGATTTCCGTTGATCGTGAAACTGGATACACAAAAGGTTTCCACTGGAAGTTTTGTATTGAGTGCGACAACAGGTATGATATATAATTTTGGGAAACTGTTTTTCTGTAATTTAGTCAATGTTTTTGTCACCCGAAAACAATGTCAGTTCAGTTGTTTTTAAGAGACTTTAAACAAGGCAGTTTCGCCTTTAAAATACAGGCAAACCTTTTTTTTGTGCGGGGGATATGGACCGCACAAAAAATTCGCATAAAAATCGTTCGGTCGTGTGTTCGGTTCACAATTTGAAAAAAAAAATTTTTTGTACGGTAGATAGGGACCGCATAAAAAAGTTTCCTCAACAAAATAATACAAATCCACGCCGTTCACCGTTCGATTCCCTTGTGTTTCCTTGCTTTGTGATGGGACAGTTTGCCTTTTCGGTTGCGCGTGGCTGTGTTGTTCTTTTAGTTGCATGTCGGAACTTGTTGCTGTTTGAAATCATGTCATGTGCAACTTAGAATATTTTATGAAAGGATGGGAATGATTTGAGAAGTGGATAATTTAGACGCAAATATGCTTTTTTCACACTGAAATGCATATAAACCATCGAAAAAAAACTAAATGGAAAAAACTGCACAACAACAGAAAATCGCACAAAAAAATAACCAAAACAAAATTCGCACAAAAAGAAACGGCACAAAAAAAAGTTTGCCTGTAATTTTTTTTTTAATAGTCATAGTTTTGTTTATTTCATGTTTTTTAGAAATAAAACCTTATTCATTTACTGTTATGTCATTTTTTATAACATCTCAAATTACATTCGAATACAACAAATCTTCAAATTGAATATGACGAAACTGTTTACGAAGCTTTTCTTTTTAAATGAGCCAAAGACCAGTTAAAAAGCAGGCCAGTTAAACTAGGTTCAGTTATCGGATGATTACTGTATAATGATTTCCATCTTATGTCGATATTTTCCGGTTTGATTTTTCGAAAGATCGTTACACACTTCCAACACGAAAGCAAAATGCAAACGTCAAATCATCTGAAACTGAAAGTGCAAAAGCCACCCCTACACTGTGTTCCCTCCAAGCTATCCTTTTATTATTGGCGGTGGAAAGTGTGAAAAGGATTCGTTATAGTTGTTTGTTTAGTTTTTTTCTCTCTCTCTGTTTGTTACTATACACATTGAGATGGCTTTATGTCGTTGTATCCAGTGACAAAAAAGGAGTGTGCTTTTCGCGCGTAATTATAGAACTTCCAAAAGAGACGGCGAACGAAAGTATGAAAAACCCGTCGGAAAACGGCGAATAAAACTTTCGTTTTGTCTAGTAGTGCTACTTTTTTATGCATACCCCACCCTGCCTGGGGACTGCAACCATACGGTGGGATGGGAACTATTCAGGGCAGGACAGCAGCACACGTGGATTAATTAATGGTTTTTGGCGCCACGCTGTAGCTGGGTTTCAAATTTCAGTTGAAGAGTTTTCGCAGAGGTTATGACGATGTTATCTTTAATGTGTACGATACGGTATTATGATTCGATTTAAGTTTTCCACAGCCGGACAAACAGCCGGATGTTTACTAGCAGCTTTATTTGCGATAATGTAATTGAGTTAATGTGTACAACATACGTGCCGATAAGAGAGCCGCGAAAGAGGAAATCACTCATATTTACAACTCTGACAAACCGCCGTTTGCAAAACGCACTGAATGCGCGCGAGTTCCCAAGCGAAGCTATCGGGCTGAGGCAATTATCCAGTTACTATTAGCGTGTGCTAATTGGTTATCACTCTACAATTGTATTATGATTGATAAGTTGGCCCGATGATGATGGATATGGTTCGTGTGGCGATGGGATAACCGATAAAGGAGAATCCGTTACATATGACTTCGTCAAGTATATGCAAAATAACCCGCGACATCGCATTTTGAAGAATTCTGTGCAAGTAGTGGAAACTTACAATATCCTTTTTTTTCAATGTTCTCAAACCTCATCCGTGAAATGCACAATTAGGCAACAGATGTTCTTTTGTTCCCACAATTGAGCTCACAGTATACCATACTCACAAAACTCGCGGAGTCGAAACGCGAAAAACCAACTTGTGGTGCGGCTTGGCGGGCAATTTCTCTTCCCAGAACAGATTCGTCGACATATCCAGCGGAAGGGGGTTTCTCGAACTGGAAGTTAAAGGCAGCACCAGCAAGTCATGTAAAATGAATGGGGGCGTCTACACGATGCTCTGTTTTGGGTGGTTGACTTTGGAACGGGCGGAAGTTTTCAGGATCACATATCTTTCTTTCTATTTATACACGTGGAGAAAAAGAGCACCAAGAGATGCATTTGGTGAAGTGAATGTTTTTTTTTTATTTGGATTCGATGGGTGGGACTTTCGATTTTAGATATATTCTGTTGATTTCGTTCTTACTAGAATTGTTATTTTGGGATAACGGATACCGTAGTAGAAGTGTTCCACAAAAAATGCCATTGAAATTATTATTTATTATCCCTGAACCATGGATTCCATGGTTAAGCAATATTAGGGTTCAAGAGAATTCGGAAGTCAACATAATTGAGGGGCTTAGAATGCAAGGGGTGTAAGCGACTTGATCGATTTCTCTTCATCAACTTTTTCGTTAGTTAATAACTCAATTACAAAAACGTTCCAATTTGAGTTTGTTATAGAATAGATGATAGATGAGGTTTTGACCTATCTTCCACTTTGTTAATTACAGCTGAGAATGAGTTTGCAGCTAAGTTATAACCAAAAGAGAGAGTCGATGTAGAGAAATCGAACAAATCTCTTACACCCCTTTCATTATAAGCCCCTCAATTTATAAGAGGATGAAAAAGTGCATGAAATGCATGTTCATTGACAAATACTCAAACAAATAATTTAACAACGATCCGATTTTGAAGTTCTAAGATGCTCGTCTGAAGTAAACTAAATCCAAAAGGTTCGCGAAACTCTGACAGAGTGTGTGATATACTCTGCATACGGTATGCATTTATATGGGTGATAATTTCGAATCCGGTAACCGATTTAATAATTGGTTTTGGTTGGAACTCGGCAAAATTCTACAAACAAGTGAAGCACAACAAAATCTTGTTCCAACAAGTTTGTAAACTTATATTAGAGAATTATTCGCATGAGAAGAGAGTTGCAAAAATAATCGTATCATGCTGATGCAGAGAATATCGCTTCATTATCCCAGCAAACTTAAAGACAACTGGTTCCTCCGGTCAGAACGCGTGCCTCCGGACGGTTTGTTTTGGTTCAGTGGAATCGATAAATCGAATACATCCAAACAGAAAAATCACCAATCTCATCGTTTTTTTATCTCTTCATCCACAAGATTCCTCACCATCGCATCGAAAAAAAAACTGTCAATAGCAAGGACCGAAAGAAGGTCACACCCGCCGACGGCCGTCGTACTGATGTTTATGTTTATATTCCATAGCTTATCGCGCAAAAAAAAGGAAAAAAAACCAGAGTGAGAAATCTCTTCCCATGAATTTGAGGTGTTGTGTTGCCTTCTTTTGATTCTACTTCGATAGCGCGAATTAATTTGACGAAGTAGCTAAACAGCTGGGTGATTTGCGGTGGGGCGAACGACGAAATGTGGCGGTGGTTTGTGTTTGCTAAACATTGTCTTCGAACAAGTTATTTATAGTGACGCACTATTCCAGCAGACTGAAACGTTATCGTTTTTACCACCCATTTTCACCCCATTCAATGCCCATCGGCTGGTTTCCTTCATTTTCGCTGTAAGAAGTGTTTGAGTTCTTTTTTTTAACAGTTTTCGTGAAATACTTTCATCCAATAGAACCAATCTGAATATGATTTGTAAAAAGTCAATCTATATCTAGAAAACCTCAATAATATGCATTTTCATTCTTTCAAATTGGTTTTGCTAGTACATTCGTACAAATCAAAACAAAAAGTGATTCGTGAGACCCAAATATTATTTCCGTCATTTGGTCAGGTGTTTTCATGTGGACGAAGAGAAGAAAGTTCTTTGACTTTGCTGTTTATACAAACTTCAAAAAACTCCGGCAATATGATTTTGAGAATTAGTCGCCTATTTGCACGGTCATGACTGGAAAATCATGAAAATCTCTTGAAATTAGGAACTTTATTGAGCGAGTTCATAATGATCAAACTAGTCGAGGACAAACATACACAAAATTTGATCTGAGTGATTTTGTAGCGCATTGGAAGCCAAATTCTATCGTAACTATTCCAACATGAACACGAGCAACCCGACATTCTTCGGTTTTGTTACAACGATGTGAACAGATGTATAAAAAAATGTTGCTGTTTCAAATAAAGGGTGCGTCACATCAAATTGCATCACGGAAAAAACGCTGTAGAAATTCGCCCAGTAGACCGATCCTTTTGAAAATTTTAGACAGTAAAATAAAAACTATTAAACAACTTTTGGCATTTTCTTTTTATTCATACTTCGAGCCCAAGCCCGTATGCTCGCACCTTCCTCTTTACCCCGTCCATAAGGTTCTGTACAACGTCAAGTTGTAGTTTTTTTCAACAGAAATCCATTTTCTCTTGAAATCCGCCTCCGATTTGACAACTTTTGGGTTCTTCCGGAGGGCCTGCTTCATAATCGCCCAATATTTCTCTATTGGGCGAAGCTCCGGCGCGTTGGGCGGGTTCATTTCCTTTGGCACGAAGGTGACCCCGTTGGCTTCGTACCACTCCAACACGTCCTTTGAATAGTGGCACGAAGCGAGATCCGGCCAGAAGATGGTCGGGCCCTCGTGCTGCTTCAATAGTGGTAGTAAGCGCTTCTGTAGGCACTCCTTAAGGTAAACCTGCCCGTTTACCGTGCCGGTCATCACGAAGGGGGCGCTCCGCTTTCCGCAAGAGCAGATCGCTTAACACACCATGTACTTTTTGGCAAACTTGGATAGTTTCTGCTTGCGAATCTCCTCCGGAACGCTGAATTTGTCCTCTGCGGAGAAGAACAACAGGCCCGGCAGCTGACGAAAGTCCGCTTTGACGTAGGTTTCGTCGTCCATTACCAGGCAATGCGGCTTCGTCAGCATTTCGGTGTACAGCTTCCGGGCTCGCGTCTTCCCCACCATGTTTTGCCTTTCGTCGCGGTTAGGAGCCTTCTGAACCTTGTATGTACGCAGGCCCTCCCGCTGCTTGGTCCGCTGGACGAATGAACTTGACAAATTCAGCTTATTGGCGACATCCCGGACCGAACTTCTCGGATCACGTCTAAACTGCTTAACTACGCGCTTGGGATCTTTTTCACTGACGGAGCATCCATTTTTGCCATTCTTCACCTTCCGGTTGATGGTTAGGTTCTCGAAGTATCGTTTTAGTACTCTGCTGACCGTGGATTGGACGATTCCCAGCATCTTACCGATGTCCCGATGTGACAACTCCGGATTCTCGAAATGAGTGCGCAGGATTAATTCACGACGCTCTTTTTCGTTCGACGACATTTTTCCAAATTTACGAAAAATTGACAGTGAAGCATGACCAACGTGATCTATACACTCTTATCTGATTATAAGCGAAAGCTGAAGATATAATTCTTAAAAATTAAATTTCTACAGCGTTTTTTCCGTGATGCAATTTGATGTGACACACCCTTTATTGAACGAGACTGACGGTTTGCCGCAACAAAGGCACTATTTACAAGATGTCGTGCACTTCTTATCGTTTTTGTTTTATTTTCAATTTGAAGGAAAACTCCAGATCTCTCTCTATGTCGATAACTAAAGAAAACTCGATAAAGCTTAAGGTAAAATTTCAAAAAAGAAAGAAAAAAAGAGAGAAAGACGGATGACGCTTTCTTTTATGCATCATAGAGGCTTCAAACATAATTTGCCTCTGAAATATAAAAAGACCAGCCATTCCATGCCAAACCGATATACAGGCCGGACTCGATTAACCTGAATGTTGATTTTTACTTCACTCCGGATAACCGATTTTTCCGGACAATCGAATCATACAAAAATTGGAAGAAAATCTCTCGGTAAACGTAAAATAACCATGATTTGCACTGATTTATCTGTGCATTATTTGTTTCGCATTTATTTGTCGTAGCCAGAAATCGACCAGCGCCCCCTGGGGGAAGGGGTAATGTTTTGAAAATCGAAAAAAAAATCATCGCCTTCTTACAACTCATGGACCAAAATATTATTCAAATGGTCAAATCCAACTACAAGCAATTGCTTATGCGTGAGTCCAGGAGATACATTTAAGTGGAAATTAGTATTTAGAGCTCGACAGTTATTCTCTAGACAAAAACTGTCTTCGACAAAGTTGTTACATATGATAGAGCGCTCATTTTCTTGTTGCCAAAAATAGGGTGACCAACATTTTCGATGAAATAAAAAAATGGCTGCATTTGTAAGAACAGAGTTCATTCTACATAGTGTGTGAATTTCAAAACTATGTTATTTTTCGTGTTTGAGTAAATTAAAATTGTAGTCATGAGTTTGTGGGTGAAAAACCATCAATAACTTTGAGTAGAATTAGCATATTGACAAGTGCACCGCAAAATGTTGGTCTTTTTTTTTATCCCATTTATTTATTTAAGGCTCATTAGCATTTTAGCTGTAACAGAGCCGAATTTTAATCGTGTACATGTCACATGGTTATCATATATCTATAATTAGCACATTACACAGTTGCCATTCGCCAGTATTCCTTCTATACCATTACATATGGTACATTCACACAGTAGCCGTAAGAGTATTCTTTCTGTTCTTCCATTATCCAGTGGGACCACCGGACAGCGGAGACAGTTGATTGATCATTGTTGAGTTATTTATAGAACAGCAGCCCAATGTGTCTTGCAGAGCAGAGCAGTTGTATGGATAAATCGATCTTATTTCGACCGTGAATCGATCTCCATCGCTGATGATTGTTGTGTGGACGTAGCTATTCTGTAACAACACAAAGATGGTCAATGAGGGTCCTGAGTACGATCGCTTACTAAGCGAACGCGCAACCAATGTGGCTACGGGGACCCCCGATGTTGGTCTTGATAAGCTCTAAAAGTCGTACGAAGACAGCTCTGATGTAGAATTAAAAAATATTAAAGTTAGAGCAAAAAAATCCTCTTTTTTATGGTCACCCTAATGCAACTAAGGAAAAAAGCGCTAAATCGATTATATTAAAAGATAGAAAAAAGTTTTGTTCTACAAAGTTGATTAAAATATTTTGGGCTACAATATTCTCTAGCTATGTTTATCTCTATCTATAAAGATAAGAAAGTTAGATTTTTTATTTCATCGACAATTTTGGTCACCCTATTTTTGTAACATAAAAATGGTTTTCACCGAAAAACTCATGATTTCATTTTTAATTTACTCAAATACAAAAAATAACATATCTTTGAAAATCACATTTTATATAGATTAAAATTTGTTTTTTCAAATTCCGTCAACAAACATTTTTTCATGATTGCCCCAGAAAGAATGGTAAGCAATTGAAGAGAGCGTATTTTTTTTGGAAGAAATATCAATAACTTTGAGTAAAGTTGAGATATTGACAAGTCCTGCATCGAAAAATGTTTGTATCAGTATGTTCTAACAGTATTTCGAAGACAGTTTGTATGTAGAATTTGAAATATAAAAGTTACAGCAAAAAAACAGGTTTTTCGATGGTGACCCCAATGCAACTTAGGAAAAGGGCGCTTTATCGGTTATTTCAAGAGATAGAAAAAAACTTTGTTCTACAAAGATGTCTCAAATAACTGGGACTACAACATTGTCGAACTATGTTTACCTCTATCTATAGAGATAAGAAAGTTAGATTTTTTATTTAATCGAAAATGTTGGTCACCCTATTTTTGGAAACATGAAAATGAGCGCTCTCTCATATGTAACAACTTTGTCGAAGACAGTTTTAGTCTAGAGAATAACTGTCGAGCTCTAAATACTAATTTCCACTTAAATGCATCTCCTTGACCATTGTGCATTGTCAAATAATGGAAAATGCAGATATCCCGTTGACGGTTGTAAAAGAACGCATACTTTCGATTCTGTAGAAATTGATTGACCAGGACAATACCGCGCACGACGTGGACGTGGAATTTGAGGTTCTGAAAGACGATGACATAGTCAACTATTCTGAGATGCTACATCAGATTTGGAACTATATCAGGTTGATGGAGATGAAGAGTCCGAAAATTGGGTTTGAAACAGCCTTATGTGAAAACGAAAAAGTTATTACTTGGACTAAAGAAAACGGATTGCCAATTCCTGCTGCGAGAATTACGTCAAAATATTTTAGAGAAAAATGTTAATTTCTAATTTTTGCTTTGTTGCATATTATGCACATTAGAGTGCCAATGAATGTATGGGAAAAAAGTGACCTTCGAATTTTCGAAAGGAACTTCCAGCAAAATATTGATTCTCGCGAAAAATACCGTTCTGAATCATATTTCAGACGCTTAAGACATATGATGCAGAAAACAGATCTAAACTTTATGCACAGGTATTATTTTATTGGTATTTTTAATAAATTAGTTCAATATGCTTTTAAGCTTTCTACTTTGGTACCTATTTGATTGAAAAAAAAATCATCGAATAAAATGCTTTTCAAATGAAGCGAATAAGAATCAAACTTCGGACATCAAATCAAATTTCGGACAGAATGAATTCTAATTTTGGACACTTTATTTTGTAATTTTTTGAACGAAAATTACATTACACTTGATTATATTTAGTCTACTGCGAAACACTTACCAAGCAATCACAGTAAACTGTTAACGATGATGAGAACTGATGAAACACGGGATGAATATAAATATTTATGAACGGGTAAATTTTACTTGCTCACGCTAAGCAAACGTCAAACACAAACGATAATGAGTAGTGTTGTTAGATTTTCACCGATTATGTTATAAATCAAATGTAGTTCTCATATTAAATGATAGTGAAACCAAGGGATTACTCTAAAGAAGCTATTGTGATATTAATTTTATAGTTATATCATCAGTGCATTAAGCATTTCAAGATATTAGAACAAAGTGTCCGAAATATGATGTTGTCCGAAATATTGGGGTAAAAGAAATGGCGTATATTGTCAATATATGGCACCATTTAAACATATCTTGTGTTGTACTTATCGCATCGGGTCATACTATACGGCTATTTAAAGACGACAATCTGTGCTACAAGTGTCGTTTTGACAGTTTTGTGATTGTCCTTTTCAGTCTCAAGTTATAGCGCGTCAAAGATGGAGTCCACCAAGCGAGAAATTCGCCACATTTTACGTTTTCACTACCTGCGAGGTAAAACTGCAACGAAGGTGGCCGAAAAAATCGAAGATACACCCCGTACTGGTAGGCCAATCGTTGAAAAATCGTTGAAATCATCCAAGTAGACCGGCATGTGAGCACTCGCTCGATTGGTCAGGAACTGGGTATAGACCATAAAATCGTTTGGAACCATTTGCCAAAGATTGGATTCCAAAAAAAGCTGGATGTGTGGGTGCCACACGAGTTGACGCAAAAAAATCTTTTAGACCGAATCAACGCCTGCGATGCACTGCTGAAACGGAACGAACTCGACCCATTTTTGAAGAAGATGGTGACTGGTGATGAAAAGTGGATCACGTACGACAACCTAAAGCGAAAAAAGTCGTGGTCGAAGCGCGATGAGCCGGCCGAAACCATCGCCAAGCCCGGATTGACGGCCAGGAAGGTTTTGCTGTATGTTTGGTGGGATTGGAAGGGAATCATCCACTATGAGCTGCTCAACTATGGCCAGACCCTCAACTCGGTCCTCTACTGTGAATAGCTTGACCGTTTGAAGCAGGCGATTGACCAGAAGCGGCCAGAAATGATCAATAGGAATGGTGTTGTTTTCCACCAGGACAACGCTCGGCCTCACACATCTTTGATGACCCGCCAGAAGCTACGGGAGCTCGGATGGGATGTCCTATTGCACCCACCGTATAGTCTGGACCTGGCTCCAAGTGATTATCATCTCTTACGGTCCATGCAAAACGCTCTTGTTGATACTAAGTTGGCCTCAAAAGAGGCTTGCGAAATCTGACTGTCTGAGATTTTTGTAAATAAGGAGGGGCGGTTTTAAAAGGGGGGGGGGGGGGATGATAATGAACAACAAGTTTGCGAACAAAACGGCGCATATTTGACTTAAATTGGATAATTTTAAGTATGTTAAATAAAGCGTCAAATTTCGATCAGAAATAGGACATTTATTTTTCCCCAACCCTATATGATTCAGAACGGTACCCTAGGCAAAATTTCAGCTCAATCGGACTTCATTTACTAGTATCGCATAACCGTCAATGTATCAGTTTTTTAAAAACCGTAAAATCACTCAAGGGATATTATCAAAAATCGAATTCCGGGATTTAGATGATAAAAAATTCGAGATGACAGTAGATCTTTAATGCAATTTGAAGACATTTTTTTAAACTACGATTAAATGCACTCATGGTTTTCGGTAGACTCAAACTTTGGCCCCTTTGCGACAAATGTAAATAAAGTCCGATTGAGGTAAAATAGTGTATAGTGTATTTTTACGAGGGAATGAACATTTTTCAGGAAGTCCCATTCGTAAGTTTAAGATGACCATTGGAGCTCTAATGCACATCGTTACTCATGAATTTGTTTCTAAACCGAAATAAATAATAATTTTCCAAACAATTTTTCATAAATCTATTCTGCGATAATATCGTAACATATGAAGATGCTAATAAGACATTATTTGAGAATCAAATAAATCTTGGGCTATCCAAGCAGATTCAAAGGTTTATCACATTTTTTTTAATTCTTTGTAACATTTTCAACACTGCTACCCTAACTTTTCCTTTTCCTTACTACATGATGATTCATGATGATTCCAATGAACATATTACATATGATACACTGTGGATGAGCGAATTTAAGTATCCAATTTTTAAAGTATATTAACATTATGCCATCCGCACGATTCGTTAAAAAATATTCTCCGGTAGCGCTAATTCGGATTACTTGCCTTGTCGCTGGCCATGCTTGACACTATCGGGAAGTTTCTAAATTCTCAAGTCTTACTAATCTTATCGTTAGTTCTTATAGAGAGCAAGATAGTCAGAAAAGATTGAGATACGAAGTTAAGAGAAGTGTTAATAGTGGTGTGGAAAAAGAAGTACGTTTGTGGTGAATCGAAAAGGAACCTAATACTTTCGGAACGTTCCGGTACACATTCCGCCACTCAGGTGTGTCTTCGGGTAACCACCTCTAGCCAGACTAGCTTTGGGCTTATCGGTCCAGCAATAAGTTGCCGTCCGAACGAGTCAACCTTACTAGATGGAGTTTAGAAACCACCGAACGAAGACGAAGGACACCTTACGAAGTGCATCATTCTGAACAGGAGCTTACTAACCACGTGAAAAATTGAAAAAACTAGTAAAGAAACGTATGAAAAGGTATAGGTGAGCTAGCTGGGCAAAGCGCCGAGCAAAAATTTTTTTTTTAATTCTTTACCCTGCGTGGGTGCTATAGTAGTACATCACGAATGCACTCCGCCCTTCCGATTTTCACACGTTAATAGCTGTGTAGAAAAAAATGCTTTGTTAAATCTTATTTTCGAGGGTATCCGAGGCCACATTGGTTGCAGGATCGCTTAGTAAGCGATCGATCGTGAGTTCAAAACTCAGGGCCCTCATTGACCATCTTTGTGTTGTTACAGATTAACTACTTCCACACAACAGTCAACAGCGGTCGAAATAAGATCGATTCATCCATACAACTGCTCTGCTCTGCAAGACACATTGGGCTGCTGTTCTATGAATAACTAAACAATGATCAATCAACTGTCTCCGCTGTCCGGTCTAACTGGATAATGGAAGAACAGAAGGAAAAGCCAAAATGGCTACTGTTTAAATGTGTACCATATGCAATGGTATAGAAGGGAATACTGTAACGCGGAAAAATGGCAACTGTGTAATGTGCTAATTATAGATATGATAAACATGTGATCAAATAACCCATTCAGGATGGTTTTGACCAAACTGCGCCTTGTTGTAGTGTGTATCTCGTTCTACGAAGAGGATACTGCTCGTTTAAGCTTTTCAAATCACTCATACTGCTTATATGCTAATCTGGTAAACCAGCTGACCAGTCCAGAATCTGAAGCTCTTAGCCTTCGAACTATGCCATTACTTTCCGGATTTTTCAAATTGGTGCCAAATTACCTAATGATCACATTAGTTTTATGTAAAACAGCAGTAACTGATTCTGAAGTAATTCTTTGCACTTCTGACTGTTCATTTGTATTGATGGTGAGCTACTTTAACCAAGCCTTTTTGAGAAAATTCTCCCCAAACTATAAAAACATCATCTCCAATGCGGCGGGTCGAAAAACTAATACTAAAGTAATGGGTTTCACTATTTCAGGAGAACTTCTCTGATAAAAAGAAATTCAACTTGAATAGAATTTCTTCATACTGAAAGGACGTGGACGTGTGTCATGTAATGTGTCATGTAATTTTTCAACTCGTACTTTGCAGGCGGCAGTTTGATCGTTTGAGGAAAATATTTTCAAAACGGCCTGGTTCAGATAGCTTTTCATCAACACCGATGTACAGTTAGAAATGCAACGAGGTACTTCAGAATTATTCACAGGTAAACCTTTTTCTATGCGGGTGATAGGGACCGCACTAAAAAAAAGTGCAAAACTTCACCAACAGCTTTAAAAAATCGTGTTTGGTACACATTTTGAAAAAAAAATTATTGTGCGGTAGATAGGGACCGCATAAAAAAAGTTTCCCCCAAGAAAATAACGCCATTCACCGTCCAATTTCCTTTTGTTTCCCTGCTTTGCGATGGGACACTTTGGCTTTTAGTTGCATGTCGAAACGTGTTGCTGTAAGAAATCATGTCATGAAAAACTTAGATCAGTTTATGAGAAGAGGGGAATGATTTCAGAAGTGAATAATTGAGACGCAAATATGCTTTTTTTCACACTGAAATGCATATAAACCATCGAAAAAAACTAAATGGACGATAACTTCGTCAAATATGCTTCTTTTCATACACCGCACAAAAAAATCGCGCAAAATAAAACCGCACAAGAACAGAAAATCGCACAAAAAAAAATTACACAAAAAAAATTTGCACAAAAACAGGTTTTACTGTACTTCTGTTTTTGCATCAAACACACCGTGATAATTAGGTAATTTGGCATCAATTCATAACTTCCGGAAAGTCAAGGCATGGTTTATTGAATAGGGGTTCAGATCCTTACCAGATCAACCCCCTTTCACGAACTTATGAGAAGTGATCGTACGAATAGTAGATGCAGCTTACAAGCAGTATGAGTGATTTAAAGGGCTTAAACGAGCAGTATCTTCTGCGTAGAACGAGATGCACACTACAACATGGCGCAGCTTGGTCAACCCCACCCCGAATGGGTTATTTGATCTGATTGAGAACTAAAGATGACCTACGAATTAGAAACTTATTGTAACTCATGTGAGATTGACGTTAATTTTGTAAAGAAGTGAGAATTTGTCCATCTTCGGTTCTATAGTTAAGAAGCACTGGAATTTTTGTTTCTTGAATGTTTCGCGCCTGAACAACAACAATGATGTTCAAATGGGCAGTCTTTTAAATGCAGATAGTTATTATATCCTACATTATATTCATCAAATCGACCGACTTCTTACATATCTATAAAAACTATAAAAATGAGTGGTTCTATTTGTGAAACGCAGTGTATATCTCGTCATCTTAATGCCAGAGATGTTCTGTGTAGTACTGGGTAAGTGAGGTGATTTTTTTTTGTACCGGGCGAGCCAAAATGTCGCAAAAGATGTCCCGTTTTTTTTTGTTGTCCGTCGGGCAATTCTTGTGGAACGTTTCTTCCAACCTTCAGGATTTTCTATGATTTGTAAACACCATGAATGGGTTGATTTGTTTTGAGTTCGGTTTGAGTTTCGTCATCGTCTTTAATCAATAAAGCTTGCAATTCGGCGTCTCCAAGCACTGTAGTTTTCCACTTATTCGTTCCACACATCAACAGTATGTCTTTCGAACTGTATGAACCACTCATAACATTGCGATTTGGCGAGGAGAGCATGTTCGCCGTAAGCCGAAAAAAATCGCGGAGCAAATAAGAGCAACGGAAATAACCGCATAGAAAAAGCCTAATGTCACAGAAGCTTACTAGAAATATTCTGACGTATAGTATAAAACTAGGGATGGGTAATATTTAAGATAAAACCGCAAGGCTGACGTAGGACAACCTTTGGCTTACTAATCATTTGTTTGAAGTTGAATTGGAATCCATTCTCAACGAATGGATATTTTAAAATATCACTGAGATTTATTGAGCGTGTGAGTGGATGGGTATGAGCAGGGAATTGAAATTTACTACATTCACATTTACGGCCTTGAATAAAACCATTTTGGACGCTCTCGCCGCTGTTTGTTGGATAGGAAGATGATTGTCGATTCGAAATTGGTCGACAGTGAGTGAGTGTTTGACCATTGGTTTAACGGAGAAGGCGATTTGGTCTTTGTTCACATAAGATACAGTATTATTTGAGAGCTTATTTTGCTATCTGTGGGTTCAACACTAAGTTCCGTTTGTTCCAAATATTAATCCAGCAATAAGCATACCCGCTCGTCTAGATTTTTTTTGAGATTTCAAGTATGCAAAGTTAGCTTAAATGGCCAACGTTTTTACACCCACACCCAAATTCACAATGTTTTCACTGCAATCTGATCTCAATCAACCTGTGCTGCCATCTCCTAAGACGAGTTAGCAAGGAATTCATCGTATACAACTATTTGAGATAATAATACGGTGCCTCAGTCTCTTTTTATTCGTATTTAATTCTTAAATAAATCATTATCCAATCAAAAACACATTTATCTGGTATTTTATTTTGAAATCGTACCATGATTTTGTATTCAGTCCCAATATTATGGTTTATACCTGTCTCTTTAACAGTTCCCTCAAATCCATTTACATTTTACAAGAACACGCTATTAGAGAGCGAGAATTGCGTCGTAGAAATGTAGCATCTCTGCACGCTACCGTTCATTGTCCTTCTCAGCAGTTAGTAATCCTCCCCTAAGAATAATCTCTCAATGAGTAGTTATTGGTTACACCGACTCGCTAGCTAGCATAGGATAAAAAAAACTATCTGCTATAAAAAAAAAAATGTCTCCCCGTGGTCGACGGTGACTTATTGACCAAAGTCAAGATTTATCTACCTATCCCAACATCCTCATAAATTGCCGAATGATTCATAACACTGGCCGAAATCTGTGCCGATCATTGTCCTTTGGCGATACACGTTGCGAGGATAGTTTTTATGCCAGTTGAAAGTTGGTTACTCAGCCTCAGCCTTGAATCACGCTCCCCTTTTCCAGCATTTTCTTCTCCTCAGAAGATTTTTCCGTTTCTACACTCACTTATGGTCCTCATTCGAGAGGATTGTTTCACACAAAAAAGGGGGCCACAAATTTACTGGCATTTTTTTCTGAAGGTGGGATGTTGTTTTGCCCTTTGCGTATGAATCATTGGAAGGAATGGGATGAGGATGATGGAATCATCAAACCATTTGTCTACCATTGGGAAAGGACAAAAGCGAGCGAGTTGAAGATGTGATTCATACGGAGGACCAACATTATTCGGCCTGATAATAACTGATTAGCACTTTCTATGATAATTGGACGTCACTTTTTTTGGTACATCAGCAACAATTGTTATGTATGACGTGCGTATGCGTATTTCACAGAGTTGTCACATTTCCGTTTTTAAATGACCAAAACAATTCGCGGAAAAACATCAAATGAAGATTCATTTAGGCGAATAAAACACGTGCGGCAACCTAATTTGGGTGCCAAATTTGCAAACATCCATCGGCTTTCCCGGAAGATACAGTATAAGTTTCTAGAAAAGATAAATCACAATTGATGACGATACTGTACTGAGTGGCTTGTCGAAAAACAACGCGTGGGACGACATTGCGTTATCTTGCGTGGTACGCGTATCTATGAGATTTATTTTCGCATATCTGCTCTTCCTAGACAGGGTCAACCCACACAGTAATAATTCATTTTTGCAGTGTTTTTCCGCAATGAAGCCGGACTAACGCGATAGAAATTCTCTACACAAGAAAGGTGTTGTTTTTCTGGAAATAGATTCACGTAAATTTGCGTTAACATTACAGGGGTTCCGTACATTATAATACACCTCAAGATAGCAATCAGCAACAGCTTTAGCCATCATCAGGATGACGCTTCACGGCTTGTACATTAATCGATTTTCACTACACCACTAAACGAGCAACGAGGAATAACACACAGATATGAATATCATATATAAAAAGGCGAACGATAAATGCCAACTTTAAATTACTTACCATTGCACTGAGTCACGCCAAGCAGCAGTGCCGAGATCAGCCACAGGACTCTCGGCTGCCACCGGCTAGGAACAGACAGGGATGACGCAGCACTCCAGCACTGCCCCGAGCTAGATGACGGCATCGGGATGCTGCAGCACTTTGAAATCCTGTTATTCCCGTCGATTTCAAGAGTTCCCCCTCCGGGCGTCGACTGCATCTGCAGGACTCAATAGAATCTTTTTTCGTGGATCTGAATGCGTTTTTTTGCTATACGTTTGCAAGCAGAGATGACTGATTATTTTTCCCACACCACCAGCGTGTAACTCACCACCAACGAGGCGGGATAATTTTCTTCTGTTCGCTACGTTTATCTTCCGAGACGCGAACGCGGACACACGAAGCAACAATTAGTCACATTACAATTGGATCTACGGTCGCTGCGAATACCGCCCCGAGAGGACGCGTTAATTGAGCACGAGAAGCGGCCAAATCTTTTCAATTTAAAACTGGTCAAACTGATAGATGTGATACTCGTGGACTGGTACAGCCAGTAGCGTGGCTTGGTTTGCTGGAGGCGTCTGCGAAAGAAAAACAAAAACCGAGAAAGGAAGAATGAAATCTCATTAGATGCAGTGAGCACGGCAAGTCTCTCATCACTCCCACCACCTACTCTACGAGGGTTATATGGATTATTTGATTATTTGAACAGTGATTTGTGAAGCTAATAAAGCACTTCGTCGATGTCATGGTGGACTATTTCATCCTCTCTGGTGGCGAAGAGATTGATGGATTAGTTTTGAGAGCAACGGAAAGTGTGCCAGTTGGTGGGAGGCGGCACCACAATTACCAGGTTGATTGATATGCTCCAGGCATACGATGAGCGATAGAGGTTGCGAACAATCTTCAGAGACGAATTCCATTTTTCCAAACAATATTAGGAAATTCCATTCAGTATCTGTAACTTGATGTTTCGAATAAACATACGAAGTTCCCTGGAGATAAACATTCGGCAGCATTTCTGATCTTATCAATAGTTCCAAAACGGAATAGTTGACAAATAGTGGTACAGTACTAGTGCTACTGAAGAATATTATCGTTCTGCTCATTGGATGATTGTACATTCAATGATGTAATACAAAGACCTGCAATCATCTGGGACCTCCGAGACAACAATAAAGCTCATTTCTATCAGAATCTAGTCGCAAGAAACTAGAACTATCTCTGAACAGTTTTTGCCACTCTAAATTACTCATTACCTTGCTCGATTGGAAACGGGAGAACATGTGAATATAAAATTTTGCAGGGGTTTTAGGGGTATATTAGGTTGGAATTTTACCTACCAATGTTAATACCTACTACAATTTTTGCAAAATTGCAAAACATTTTCTAAACCACTAAAAAAACCTGTTCGTGGTATTTTATTCAAAATAAATGTGGGAAATCTAAATAAATTGTTTTTTTTATCCCATTTATTTATTTAAGGCTCATTAGCATTTTAGCTGTAACAGAGCCGAATTTTAATCGTGTACATGTCACATGGTTATCATATATCTATAATTAGCACATTACACAGTTGCCATTCGCCAGTATTCCTTCTATACCATTACATATGGTACATTCACACAGTAGCCATTTAGGCGTAAGAGTATTCTTTCTGTTCTTCCATTATCCAGTTGGACCACCGTACAGCGGAGACAGTTGATTGATCATTGTTGAGTTATTTATAGAACAGCAGCCCGATGTGTCTTGCAGAGCAGAGCAGTTGTATGGATGAATCGATCTTATTTCGACCGTGGATCGATTCTCCATCGCTGATGATTGTTGCGTGGACGTAGCTATTCTGTAACAACACAAAGATGGTCAATGAGGGTCCTGAGTTTTGAACTCACGATCGATCGCTTACTAAGCGAACGCGTAACCAATGTGGCTACGGAGACCCCCGAATTAAAATAAATTGTTGTTTGGCCTTATTTAAACAAAAAATTTAAAAGAAAAATTGTCAAAGCAACGATAGGTGCTTTCATAGATTTTATTTGAAACTGTATAAATTTCATGAAGTATTTATATTCAAAAACGAAAGGGTAATTTTTCATTCAATCTGACATATCTTCGTAGTGCAAGCTGGAATCTATATATATATACATTTTGTGAACATTTTGTATAGGGTAACTTTTTGAAATTTTAGGGTCGAACAGCCATCCTATGCCAAATCGATAAAGTGGTCAGATTTTCGTGAAAATTGGTAGTTTTGTTCCTCATCGCAAAATATTAGACTGGTATTTTTTTATTTTTCCATTAGCGTATTCATTTCCATTTTAAGGTGGTCCGTAAAATTAACTTTTTCCCTATTTTCAATAATTACTTTTTTTTTAAATTCACAAATTTTGAACTACTTATTTATTTAATCGTTATCAACAGGCGGAATTTTGCCCTAATAATATTAATGAAAATTACGTATTTGTTCAAAAAATTGTTGCCGGACCGCATTTCTTGAGTACACTCTGTCCAAATTCTATAAGACCACCCTGATTCTATTTCGTTGCAACACAAACAGTTAGAATTTCAACAAGATACATTCATACATTGTTGAATGCTTAGAATAAAGTATATTTAACGTTACTTTCGTTCAAAAGAGTTGTTTGTTTATTTATTGTGCTTAAATATGATAATTTCAGCTGTCCAGTTTCTATAAGACCATTTCAAAATTCATATGGGCTATCAATGAAAAATTCAAAACGATCAGCTGATTTACATGTCAATAATTGATAACCTTGCCATTTCATCTAATAACCTGTAAAGTTTGTGTTGAAATACTACTTACCAAATGCTGTTAAACGAATTTCTCGATATTTCTCCATGTTTATATATATATATATATATATATATATATATATATATATATATATATATATATATATATATATATATATATATATATATATATATATATATATATATATATATATATATATATATATATATGTATAAATTAAACACAAATTTCTGCATTACTCAACAATTAATCAAGCGAATGAAACCAAATTAGGTATATGGAGGTTTTAGGGTGCAATAAATGTTTCTATGGTGGTTAGACACTACACCCCCCTCTCTAAGGGGGGGGGCTGTCAAACAAATGAAACAAATCTTGAACGAGAATTGTGTCTGAAAATAATCTGATATTATAATGATGAGTTTTGGTAGAAGTACTAGGAATTTTTCAGTAAAAGGTAAATTCAACGGGGTCGATTAGAAGATCAATCAATGAACAGTTCTGCGATTGCACTCATGAACTTGCGCTTAGTAAGAAAACGTAAATGTTTGAAGGTATTGATAACAAAAAATAAATTGTGGGTGGGACGAAGTTTGCCGGGTCAGCTAGTGTTCTATAAAGCAAATAAAAGCTGAGTCGATTGGATAGGTTATTTGGTTTCAAAAATATTGTGTTGGTCCGCAAAAGCTTTGGAGAAAAAGATTCAAACGACGTCTTCATTCAGTACCCATACACACATCAAAAAATATCTAACTAGGAGAAGACGATGCGACACATAGGAAATCTCGAGATTTTCGCAGGCGTACTTCCATTGAAATATTGCTTCCCTCAGTTATCTCAACGGTTCCTCATGAGGTGCGGGGTCATGAATCCGTTGATGATCGAAAATGTCGAACAGCTGATCGAGATCGTATACAACCATTAGGGTGCCAATGAAAATGGTCATCTCTAATTTCAAAAAGTTACCGCATAAAAAATGTTCACCACCTCGAAAAAAAACACCTCATGCTAAATATATACTCAATCGGACTTAAGTAAAAGTGGCGCAAAGCGGTCAAAGCTTGAGTGTTTTGAAAATCGAAAAATCGGGGTTTTCGAAAAAAAATGTTTGATGCCAAATGTCTTAAAATTGTATGAAACGTCGAGATCTAGTGTCATCTCGAAAAACATTTGTTGTCAAAAATCGACACTCTGGGACTAGGTTTTTTTTCGGCATGCGAAACGAAATGTATGGTTTAGGGTGCCAATAAAAATAGTTATCTCGGTTTTTCATTCGGAACTTGCTACGAAATGTTGACTTGCACAATAATATACCCTATGCAAAATATTAGCTCATTCGGACTTCATTTACTGGTGTCACAAACGTTAAAATTTGAGTTTTTTTTTTGAAAAACAAAAAATCACCGAAAATCGAGGTTTTAAAAAAAAATTTAATGCCAAATGTCTTAAAATTGCATTATTCGTCGAGATTTACAGTTATCTCGATTTTTTTTTATGTAAAAAAATGTTCGTTTGGTTCGTTTTTCCGTCTGAAAAATTGATTTAAAAAAAATATTTTTTTTAGATAACTGTAAATCTCAACGTGTCATGCAATTTTAAGACTGTTGGCATCTTTTTTTTTAAAACCCCGATTTCCGCTGATTTTTTTGACTTTCAAAAAACTCAGATTTTAACGTTTGTGACACCAGTAAATGAAGTCCGAATGAGCTAATATTTTGCATAGGGTATATTATTGTGTAAATCAACATTTCGTAGTAAGTTCCGAATGAAAAACCCAGATAACTATTTTTATTGCCACCCTAAACCATACATTTCATTTCGCATGCCTAAAAAAAGGTTCCAGAGTGTCGATTTTTGACAAAAAAAAATTTTTCGAGATGATACGTTTCATGCAATTTTAAGACATTTGGCATCAATAAAAAATTTTCGAGAACCCCGATTTCCTTTACTCCCCTCCTTGGATAATTTTTCGATTTTCAAAAAACTCAAACTTTGACCGCTTTGCGCCACTCTCCCTCAAGTCCGATTGAGCCGAAATTTGGCATAGGGTGTTTTTTCGAGGTTCTTCTTCTTCAATGGCACTAACGTTCCTAGAGGAACTTCGCCGTCTCAACGTAGTATTACTTGCGTCATTTTTATTAGTACTTAGTTGAGATTTCTATGCCAAATAACACGCCTTGAATGCATTCTGAGTGGCAAGCTCTAGAATACGCGTGATCACAGTGCAAGTCGGATGAAATTTCTTTGACGAAAAATTCCCCCGACCAGAACGGGAATCGAACCCGAACACCCGGCATGTTAGTTATGACGCTAACCACTCGGCCAAGGGAGCACATCCTAAGTGGTGAACATTTTGTATAGGGTAACTTTTTGAAATTTTAGGGTCGAACAGCCATCCTATGCCAAATCGATAAAGTGGTCAGATTTTCGTGAAAATTGGTAGTTTTGTTCCTCATCGCAAAATATTAGACTGGTATTTTTTTATTTTTCCATTAGCGTATTCATTTCCATTTTAAGGTGGTCCGTAAAATTAACTTTTTCCCTATTTTCAATAATTACTTTTTTTTTAAATTCACAAATTTTGAACTACTTATTTATTTAATCGTTATCAACAGGCGGAATTTTGCCCTAATAATATTAATGAAAATTACGTATTTGTTCAAAAAATTGTTGCCGGACCGCATTTCTTGAGTACACTCTGTCCAAATTCTATAAGACCACCCTGATTCTATTTCGTTGCAACACAAACAGTTAGAATTTCAACAAGATACATTCATACATTGTTGAATGCTTAGAATAAAGTATATTTAACGTTACTTTCGTTCAAAAGAGTTGTTTGTTTATTTATTGTGCTTAAATATGATAATTTCAGCTGTCCAGTTTCTATAAGACCATTTCAAAATTCATATGGGCTATCAATGAAAAATTCAAAACGATCAGCTGATTTACATGTCAATAATTGATAACCTTGCCATTTCATCTAATAACCTGTAAAGTTTGTGTTGAAATACTACTTACCAAATGCTGTTAAACGAATTTCTCGATATTTCTCCATGTTTCCGAAATTGCGACCTTCAATTCTTCAATCGTGGTGTACCGTTTTCCCTTAGTGTAGATTCTGCTTTCTGATAGTGCGGATTCCAAATTAGTGAACAGTATTTCAGCCTTGGGCGAACTAGAGGGCTGAACATAGATTTGAGGCAGTGTACATCTATGAAATCCCTCGCAGTGCGCATGATGAATACAAAACTACGGGAAGCTTTTCCAACCACGTAGCTGACTTGTGTTTTAAAGTTCAGTTTACAGTCTAAATGCACTCCTAGATCCTCCACGCAGTCGAGTTTAGTTAGCGGAGCATCGTCGAGAGAATAGTTGTTGTGAATAGGATTTTTTCTTCTTGTGAAAGTTATCGTGGAACATTTGCTTGGATTCATACGATTTCCCACGCACCATTTGAACCGATCCAGATGATCGATATATAATTAAAGCCAATCTTTCCAAGATAGTCTTTTACAAATGTTACATCTGAAGATATCTACGTAAGTGTTGAAGATGTAAAATAGATGCTACTGAACTAGCCGAGAACAAAATAATAGCTTTCAGGACCATCTGCTGAACCATCAAATAATTGGACGACTAAAGTTTGAATAAAAAATAGGAATTCAAATAAAAACATGAGCGAGTTGCCTGAATTCGGGGGTTTTCAGCTTCAAGGAAAAAAAAGGCCAATAATCTTGAATAATGTGGATGGAGAACCAGTCGAGAACCCGTTTTACAAAGGTCATAGATATTTTCGATTCATCATTTTAATCAATTGAATCATCATCCAATGTGGGTTACTACAAATGCTCCAGAACGCAGTGCTTTCAACCGTTGAACGTCGGATGACTCCTCTTACCCGGGAGTTAGTAGGTTCAATACTTCCTCATGATCATGAAGAATCTCAACTGAAAACGAAGCATTTAAAGTATGCAATGGAATCGTTAGCTAATGTGTGGAATAATCTAGCAATTTTGATATAATCTAGCAAGGTTTGTCTTGCGTTACTTTTTGTTACATACGGGTACGGTGAATTACGACATTTATCATTTTCAAATATTCTTCAATAATTTTTTTCTTCAGACGGCCAGAATGCCATCGATAAATATCAGCGCAAATGGAACCATCCATATATCTTCTTTTGTATCAACCCTGCCGGCACAAATGTATGCCGGTTAGGATTGAGCGATCTTTACGGATCAATTTTTGCAATCGGTACCAGATAACCAGTACCAGAATTCGAAAGCCTTTTTTTATTTATTTACTTATTGTATATAAGTATTGTCTTTTGTTTAAACATCTAAAGACATTTTCATCGACATCGAAGACATTTTATTTTGATTATCAACATAAAACAAATTGAAAGCCCAAACAAATTGTGTTTTCAGGGCATTCATCTTATACCGTGATGGATTCATTTAATTAAATGAATCAATTAAAAATTATTATTATAAATTCAACAACTAATATTCTGGACTTCACTGACCATATTCCCATAAAATCCAACCGTGCCATACGTATGGAATTTGGTCTAAATCTTGGTAGTAATCCCAGTTCTAGAAAATAACACTTCAGTTGGACCTGATGTTAACACCTAATTCCGTCACAATTTTCACTGTCAGCCTAGTGAATGCGATAGAGTAAATATAACTTGTGACCACTTTGTTGACACTTAGAATTTTTTTTCGAGCCTCCGAGAGCGAACGAGACGAACTTGTCGAAATCACTGACCGAACTTGTTTCCTCCAATATATGATGTACACAGATGTAGAGCTGTATGATAAGAGAGCTTTATTAACTTACTTCGGGCTTTTTTTATATACTTTCACGATACTAATATGGAGAGGGAACAGATGAATTCAATATAATCTGTTATATTCAAGCTAGTACAATTGAAGTTCATTGGATCCGATATTATTTTAGGATTTATGGCATGCACTGAATACAATTGCAAAATACACGATTCTATAAAGAATGCAATATCAAACACACTTGTTTTGCAATGACCAAACTTACAAAACTGCTTATCCTAAATTTACGATCACTAATTAGACAACCTAGAAAGGGATCCAATGTTTATGGAAATGGTCAGGTGGGTTTTGGTGAGACTAAAAAAACTTTGTTTTCTGCGATCAAAAAGATCGAACGATCGACCGATTTTCGCTATTTTAAGAAGTACAAGAAAACGAAATCGGAGAAGAAAAGATCGATCTTCTAAATATCGATTCAAGATCGCCCAATTCTAATGCTGGTAAGATACGCTGATGAAGAAATAAAGCATCATTTTTTGAATTACTTTCATTTATTTGGCTCAAATTAAAGTAAACACACAAAATATTTTTGATATCTATATATCACTTCTGGAATACCGAAAAAAGAAGTTTCATTTAAAGAAAAAAATGTATGAAAAATTGCTGAAACAATGCTTATTTCGAAAATCGATTGTATTGTTTTGTTTTGATAACATTGTGCAATTGTGAACGTAGATCGCATTTGATTCTATGAAAAAAGTAGATGGGTCTGGGCCTAGGGACACGGATGGGAGCTTGACTTAGGACTGTGATTGTTTGTAGTAATTGCATTTGAATTGAGTTTTTTCATCGTTCAAAAATCTGTAGTCTTTACTCTTTTGATGGATCCAGTTTCTTATATTAAAATATATCCTTTAAACGGGTAGGATGAGGTAGAATCTTGAACCACATTCTAACAAGGGCACGAGAAACCCGACACTGTTTGATTGTTTTTTATATCGATGTTCAAAAATGTTCACGAAATACCATTAATGCCAATACCGCCCTATTCTTCTATTTATTTAATTATGCAGAAGAGGACAAGAGGTCATCATTTATCAGTACATTTTTGAATAAGAGTCTAAATAGGTTAGATTCACATAGATATAATCTAAGTCTAATAAACCTATAACTACAGAAATATAGTATGGATAAAAATAGCATTTTCTCCTACGTTGCCACGAACAAGTGAATTCAGGCAAATGAAGCGGGCAGAATAATAACATAATTACTTCTGAGGAAGACATACTTGTATATGGGTAACATATTATAAGATCACGACTACTTATACTGTCATGATGCGATTTCCATTCAGCCCGCATTAAGAGCGTTTGCACAATATCAGCGTCGGCACCAGCCCCCACAAACGCTTATTGTATAAATAGGAAATAGTCAGAAATTCGACTAGAAAGTATTCACACTTTGTAAAATACCCGAAAACGAGCCGTATATATTTTTATTTTCTTATTTTGTAACTGTCAGTTCGAGTTAGTCAGCACTTTCCTACCAAAAAGTTCAACGTCGGCCCGTAGGGACCGACGCGGAGCTCAATATGTTAATGAATCGTTACATGCCTGATTTTCAATTTCGTAGAGTGACCACCCTATATAGAAATTAAAGACGTAGTGCTACGTCAAAAATAGAGAACACAGTGATTTCGAAAGAAATCAATTTCCTCGTGTATCCGATTGGTGGTGGCTTCAGGAGCGCCTCACCCAAGGCACGGTGAAACATGGAGGGAGAAATGTAATGGTCTGGAGGTGTTTTTCGTGGGGTAGAGTGGGAATTCACGTGAAAATAGACGGGATAACGACAGTAGATTTCTAGATCAACATCCTGCGGATAAAGGTGATTCGGTAGAATTTTGGGGAGAATATCGTATTCCAGCAGGACAAAGACCGGGAGCATACTGCAAAAAAAACGATCTTGTCGGATCAATTTACTCCTCCTGTGCGGTTTTTTATTTTTTTTTTTGGTTTTATCCCATTTATTTATTTATTAGGCTCATTAGCATTTTAGCTGTAACAGAGCCGGGTTTTAATCGTGTATATGTACATATGTTTATGTTTCTACAAACTGAAAATTACACAGTAGTTAGTTGTAGCCATTTAGGCGTTAAGTTTTCTGTTCCATTACATTATGGTAAATTACACAGTAGTTGCCATTTCGGCGTAAGGGTATTCTTTCTGTTCTTCCATTGTTCAGCAGACCGGACAGCGGAGACAGTTGATATTGATCATTGTTGGGTTATTTATAGAACAGCAGCCAGATGTTTCTTGCAGAGCAGAGCAGTTGTATGGATGAATCGATCTAATTTTGACCGTGGATCGATCTCCATCGCTGATGATGTTTGCGTGGACGTAGTTATTCTATAACAACACAAAGATGGTCAATTGAGGGTCCTGAGTTTGAACTCACGACCGATCGCTTAGTAAGCGAACGCGTAACCAAGTGGCTACGAAGACCCCCCGTGCGGTTCTTTATGTCATGGTTCACAAATATACACTCTGTCCAACTTTTATGAGACCAGGTGATGATCTTGCTCCTTTGTGACATCGTAAACAAACAATGCTTCAATTTATATTCTAGTGTGTAGGTATTGGTGACTACCATACACTGCTTGATTTTCATATATGTGTGTGCAAGCGCTGAGCGTAAACGAATGTTTTCGTATTTTCAACTGTGAAGTTTCTACAAGACCAGTAACATTTTCCTTTGTTTTAGTTGTTTTGATCAATTAAATCTGGAAAATGCCGAAGGGAAAAGTCCTCACGGAGAGAGAAGAGTGACAAATCGATGCATTTCACCAAGAAAATGTTGGTATCAGAGAAATTTCTCATCAGTTTGGACGATGCCATCAAGTAGAGCTCAATTATTTGGCGAATCCTCAAGGATACGGTAAGAAGAAGAGAGCTCCGACGTAAATCCAATCTCTCTGACCGGGATAAGCGGGAAATAGCTAGAACAGGTTCGAATAACTCACAATCGCATGTGCAAATAAAGCAATATTTCATCTACTTAACTGCTCGGGTGACAATTCATCAAATTTTGGTAAAAAATCCTCACATAAAGAGGGCTTAAAAGGTTGAAACTCCTCATCTTACACCATCTCACCTCTGAAAACGTCTGAGTTTTGCCAAAGTTCACATGAACCGACAGTGGGACATGGTATGTTGTGACAAAAAATGTTTCAAAAAGAATACATTTTGTTATATACCATAACGAAGAGTTCTTCAATGTATAGGTTATCTTCACTGACGAAAACAAGTTCAATTTGGATGGTTCTGATGGTTTCAACGGGCACTGGAGTGATTTACGGAAGAAGGAACAACATTTTTCAACCAGGAATTTTGGTAGAGGCTCGTGCATGGTTTGGGCGGGATTCTGCGCAACCGGAAAGCTCAAAATAGCTTTCACATCATTCAAGGATTACACGCATGTTCTGGAATCCTCTCTCCTACTGTTTTTGCGTGGATATCGTCACAAAAAATTCACATTCCAGCAAAACAATGCTATTATTCATATTAGCAAGTAAACTAAGCAATGGATTAAGGACCAAAAACCTAATTTTTACACTGAGGGAAAACGGTACACCACGATTTAAGAACTGAAGGTCGCAATTTCGGAAAAATGGAAAAAATATCGAGAAAACCGTTCAGCAGAATTTGGTAAATAGTATTCTAACACGAATTTTCAAGGTTATTAGTAAACATGGCAAGGTTACCAATTATTGACATGTAAATCAGCCTATCGTTTTGAATTTTTCATTGATAATACTTATCAATTTTGAAGTGATCTTATAGAAACTGGACAGCTGAAATTATCATATTTAAGTACAATAAATAAACAAACAACTCTTTTGAATGGAATTGACGTTAAATATACTTTATTCTAAGCAGTCTACAATGTATGAATGTAACTTGATGAAATTCTAACTGTTTGTGTTGCAACGAAATAGAATTAGGATGGTCTTATAGAAGTTGGACAGAGTGTAGTGATACCAATAAAAATAACTAATTTGAAGCTCTGAAGCGCGCCAGGGAAGAACTGGATCCACAGCTCCTAAAAAAACTTATAGAGAGCATGCCGAACCATCAGCAGCAGATCTTGAAGACCAGAGAAGGACACATTAATGATTAAAATGTTTTTCTTTTACCCCAATTTCTCTTATTTAATAATTTGTGGTTTTCTAATGTGGTAATTATTACATAAAATATTTTAAGGTTTTAAGCATAGGGTAAATGATCTTGGTTTATCCGATTTGAGGTGTTTTTACGCAACTAGTAAATGCAAATCGATATTTCTTCATGAAAATCAAACATAATCGATACGAGTTTGGGTTTGTAGAAAAACCCCAAGTCTCTAGTTGCTAATACTACCATAAGGTGTTGAAATTATTCCAATTTTTATGTTTTTTAACGATTTTCCTTAAAGTGGAATTATGATCATGGTTTGTCCGGTTTTTGTCCGTCCATTTTTGAATGAAAACATTCGAATTAACAAGTAGATTTTGCATTTATCATTGCTTGAGTTTACTGTCATCATATTGATCCATTCATAATTTGGGCTTTCTTCACAATATTGCATTTTATCGGGCATTTCAAAAGTGTTTACCTCAACACACTCAACACAGAGAAACTTTATTTCTGCTATGTGCGAAGGATCCAATAAACAAACTGCAGCGCGCCAAGTGGTTGCCATAGAAATCATGTGGACAAAATAACATTATTGAATTGGACAACTCATGATCAGAATTGAGTTCATCAAAATGCGTGAATTTAATGGTTTAGTTTTGTAAATCTGATACAAAGGGTGTGCAAGCATGATGTTCACAATATCTGTAAGTGTTATAATCCAGAAAAAGGTCTGAATACGTGCCAAATAAGCATCTGGTGATCGATTAAAAATTAGCTAGAATGAGGGGCGCATTGACACAAATAGAAGGTGTATTTTATTTAAAGGATTATACATGTGATTCCGTAAAAATATACTATAAAACTACTGTAAATCATGAAAATGACAATTTTATTTATATGTTTTAAAACATTCGAATACCATATTTGACACAGGAGCGCTGAATTAGAGCATTCAAAAAAGTGGGCAAACCATGATCATGTTTTTGATTGGAAAAACCAAAATCATTTACCTTATATAAAGTGTACAACTAAGTTCCCGCTGTTTGTCAAGAACCCTAGCAATAAGTGTTGGTCGATATTAAATCCAAAATGTAATGAACCAAGCTTAGATATATGATAAACAAATCCATTTGACTTTGATTAGTGATTTCGTTTTGAAAATGTTTGTGCCAATTAATCGTCATTTACTGGAAGTATTGAAGTATTGATATACCCCAGATATAACACCGTCCGATTATTACTTGTTCTGTTCGATCCGGCTGATTAACAAGAGATATATAAAATAGCTTGATTCGCTAATAGCCTCAAAAGGCGAAGACTTTTACCGTAAAGGTTTTCGCGCTCTGCTCTGAAAGAATTCGGGAACGGAAAAATATTTTGAATAAAGCAATAAGAGCTAAGTTGCGTAGCTAGTATATTTGATTATTTGGAAAACCAATTCGATCACGATACTTGTGAAATGCAGGAAATGTTATCGAAATTGCTAGGTATGTAGCAGTCAGCGCACCGTTGCCCAATAGTGGGATTCATCCAAAAGCAATGATATGTGCTGAAACCGAGAGATATAAAATGGCGCACATAATAATCTGAAATGCTGCATGGGCGCCGTAACAAGCATCAACGCCAGAGCCGAAAATGCCGAAAATGCAGATTGTGTCCGAGAATTCCACCGTATGATTTGTGCGATGAACGTAAACATCTTTTCCACAGATTTCTAGAGAGAAAATTTCTTATTCGTTACGACCAATTTGGAAGATCTATTGAAAGTACGTTTTTTTCCTACATAATTACAAATTTTATCTCTTTTATCTTTTTTTATCTCAATCATTCCATCATTACACATTATGCCAATTTGAGAATTCTTGCAAATCCATGAGATCCTTTCCAATTTTTAAGCTATTTTACAGCCAATAAAATCTACAACCTATCTTCAACCTTCTCGCTCGAGAAACAACCGTCTGTTTGCTTACCCATCAGCAAACTGCAACTGTTTTGATGATTCACAAAATCTTTTGTTGCTGCCAGCTGATAACAATCGCTTTGACATTTTATTGCCCACCTCACTCTCTGTACGGCAATGTACCTGCCTGATGGATGTATAAATCATCTCCGTGATGATTAGCCAGCTACGTAATGAGCTGTGTGTGGTTGCCGACACTCTGCTGTGTGTGATTGCGATAAGAAACCCAACGGATTCCATGTATGGAAACAACCATTTGTTAGCTGTGTGCAGAAGTGCAGAAAAAAAGGTAAACACAAATTGGCAACAGTTCACTGATAACGGGGGAGGTCACAGAGGGATTCCTTTTTATCTTGGATGGACGTCGTTTTAAAGCAATCTGCGTACGGTAATATTTGTTTTGAACTTTGGAGCGACACTGTTGCTGCAAAGCTAGCCACCGATTAGATTAGGGAACAGGTTTCGACCAGGTTCCAAATCAATGACGTAATTGATGATGCATTTCACCCACATCGATTATCGGGTGACGAATATGAGAATGTATATATAGAACATGCCACTTTTGGAAATTTGATCCTTTATTAATCCTTGATTTAATCCTATTACAAAGTCATGAACGTAATTGTTATTCAGTGAAGAGCTCAACGTACGCAGAGGAAAAATTGATGATCAGACTTCCAATAGTCAAGATTACTTTTTACCAGCAATTTAAATACGAAATCGATTTTTTTCGAAACGCACGCATTAAAAATGACCTTATTTCGGATGGTGATGAAAAAAACCTACCAAAGATAATTCAATTAGATAAATTTTCCTTGAATTAGGTTTTTTATTAATCCTTCTCAAAAAAGGTTTCGACACCCTGCCGGGCGAGCTCACGGTCTTGGCGAACAGCTCGATTTTGGCCACGAAATTATGGGAGTTGATCATTCGTTTGAGGTTCGTCACGGCCGGCCTCGACTATCGGTTGCGCATGAAAATGCCCATTTTGATCAAGTACTTCTTCATCGTTTAGCCGGTTGTTCCGACCTCCCCGGTCCAAGGTGGGGATCGATGAGGTCACGTGCTCTGTACTAGATTCAGAGCAAAATTTGTCTCGTAGAGAAACGTTAAATTGTTAGGTTCGTAAACAAAGCTAAGTCAAAGTGGTCGAAACGAACAAAAATCATTCGCTTCGAAATGCGCAATGTCACCCAGGTTTTCGTTCGACGCTCTCGTCTTTTCCAGAAATTCCGGATCGGCCAAATCGGTGGACACGAAGTGTTTCACGACTTCTTCGAGCGTAGTTGCTTGACTGATTTCGATTTTTCGATTTCGAAATTTTGACTGATTCGAATAGAAATTTTATTCTATTCAATTATTTTTCGAATTTTTTTGATGGAAAAACATTGCCATCGACTTGATTTTTGAAAAAATACCGTTTTATTTAAGCTATTTTACCAACGCCAATTTGTTGTGGAAACAGCAAATTTTAATCGCTGTTTCCACAACCGATTGGCGTTCATCCATAAAAGTATGCGAGAATCTGTTTCCAATTATTTTATCCAAAATGCTGCCGTTGAGCGGAGCATGAGAAAGCATCAGGGAGAAAAGTTCTACACATTTTCCGACTTTGTAACATGCGTTGAACAGGCTAACATAGTTGAGAACCCGATTGTAACAATTATGGACAGTACCATTTTTTTCCAATCCAACATAAAATTGAAAACATTGAAAACATAAGATAATCCCGTCAAGAAACATCCGATGTAATGCAGATACAGTTTATGCGAGTATGTTTTAAGTTTTGTTACAAGATGCGTTTCGATGGAGGATTTAGAAAAGTGCAGCTTTTCACCAAATCCGACATTTACCCTTCAATCAACACATCAATCACACAACAATCATCCATCCGAAAGAGAAATGAGCATGTGAGAAAGTAAACAGCGTAAAGAAGCTTTATCGCTTGATAACTGAGGATAGAAGACATCATTGCCATCAAAAGACATCAATTCTGGTAATCAACAATTAAATTGATGGGTTTAAACTAATTAGTTACAATTTTTATTTGCAACATGTGATCGATCAAGGATAATTTTTTCCTTTGAGGTGAGTTTGATTTTATGAATTTAAATATTTGACGAGATTTATAAACAGAGCAGAGTACATGATTTGTAGTTCTGAAACAAATTGCTATTATAAATGTAGCACTGCATGGGAATGGACTGTTTTGGATTAAAATATTTGACATGACGAGCTTTTCGGAAAAGTGATTTTCATTATGCTAAACGTTCATTACGGAAGATGTTTTTATGTGAAATTTGCTGTCCCTGCTAATCCATTCTATGCTATCAGATCAGATAGAATATCACTTCCTATCACAATCAAATCAAGTCACACCATAGGGAAAATGGCGCTTGCGCCACATCACAGTGGAAAAGGCGCTTGCCCCACTCCGTTTTTAGGCTTTTACGGGGTCATTTTTTCACATTTCTGTAAAACTTCGCAGTTGTTTGAAAGCATTTGGAATTCTTCATCGATCTATAACAAAAAAAAAAAAAGGAAAATGTCAATTTTGGCGCTTGCGTCACTTTGCGAAATTACGACAGAACACGCCATAGGTTATTCCAATCGAGAAACTTTGAGTCATCGTCAAGTGAAACCTGAAAAAGATTTAAAAAAACTGGGAGGATGGTGTCCAAGATACGACCGCATTGTTAACGTAGGATTACTAAATCATTGCGGGCGAGTATCAACATTATAGAAATTTTGGAATGAACTCTTTAGTGAAATAATTTGGTAAAACTACAATAGCCAATGAATGAATACTAGTCTTTCCAAACGGTCTCTTTCAAGGTCGAGAGTTGAGTTTAGTTTTCCAAATTGAACTTTTTCAAGGCTAGAGGCGGATGAACCCAGAAAGTTTAAAGCCTCTATACTATGATACATAATTATCATCACCAATAAGTCTGAGCATACTCCTAAATATACACAAACTCTCTCCCTAATATTATATAAAGATTAATTTGCTTTTAATTACTTAAAATAATACTTTAACATCGAAATTCTTGAAAGAACTCTTTAGTAATCAATGTTGGTGGAAATGAAAGTGGTGCTCCCGTGGCCGAGTGGTTAGCGTCACACCTAACATGCCGGGGGTTCGGGTTCGATCGCCGTTCTGGTCGGGGGAATTTTTCGTCAAAGAAATGTCCTCCAACTTGCACTGTGGTCACGCTTATTCTAGAGCTTGCCAATCAGAATGTATTCAAGGCGTGTAATTTGGCATAGAAATCTCAACAAAGTATAGGTCGGACTCGATTATATACAGACTCGATTATATGTGATTCGATTATATACAGTTTCGGACTCGATTATATACAGTTAAAAAAAAAATTTTTTTATGTTTCAAATATAACTCATTTCAAGAAGAAATGTAACCTTTCAACGTTAAGGTGTAATTTAAGTGACCAATTCATATACAGTGGGGTAAAAATCGCGATTTTTGAAGATTTTGCTTGAATTTTCACCAAGAATTAATTATATCGATATTGCAGCCAAATTAAGATAGATAGAAGTTGGTTGTCAAAGAACAAATTGTAGAACGGTTAGAGAGCTTCAATTTGATTGATAGAAACAATCCAATTTAATAAAAAAATCAGGATGACATTAATAATAATACATTAACAATTACTAACTTTTAAGTTTTTCAATTCCAAAATGTTATTAAAATCCATTAATTTAGATGTTCTACTACTATATCCTGTATCAAATTTTCTCATGTTTCAAATGAAAGCAACAGAATCGTCTTCCGTAGCGTACTTTGTAATAAACAGCCAGTTCGAGACAACAGAGTCCGAAACAAAAAAAGACGGGTGGGTAATGCCGGGGACATAACCGGAGTGACGTAGGACTATACAAAGGGGACAGATTTTGTTAAATATATATTTTAAATATATTGTTTTATTTTCTTCTCCTACGTGAATACCTACCTATCTACCTGAAAAATGGATTAGTTTACTGTTTACTCTTTATGAATATGTTGATGGTTCTGAACCTTTGGTGTTGTGTTTTTGTTATCACTCGATATTCCCATCTTGTTCGGTTAAACCTTCCTGTTTAGCTATTGCGTTTGCCACTAGCCACAGCTTTCACAGTTGGAAAATTTCTTCCCATCCAGCTTGTGACATGTTGTTCAGTAAATTACATTTAATGCGACGTGCCGGAGAAACACTTTGCCACTCACTGAAACTAATTGTTGCCTTGATGAGCGCCGAACCGAAGCTGCTCTGTTCTTGATGCGGGTTTTCTGATTGTCGTGAGATGCTTTGCAAGCCAACTCGAGCACTCCGACGGCCGAAACTCTATAATCGCTGTTAGGTATACTGGTGCTCCGGCACCAATCCGTTCGGCCTAGTTACCCTTGCGACGCAATCAGTGATTGCGACCAACAGGGAACTGGAGACCTGCACGATTCGAGCGAGACTTTGCCTTTCCCTTAACTTTTCCTCCTTTGTTACGTCCACGATGCCGATGCCGTACAACCACACGGGTTTACGGTTTGGAAGAAAATAAGATATTTTTTTGGGGTCCGCGTGTTTTATACTCTAGCGGCACACTCACAGGATAGAGACAAATCGGCAGACTCAGCCAGAGGGGCGAGCCCAACGAGACGAACGAATGAGCGTTAAAAGGGAGCGATGACAAAAAAATACATTCATTACGATTTGTTCGCTCGTTGGATTCACATGTAGGCTAAAAAGGGTCCTTTTCAGGATCACAAAATTATCTTTAATCTAAAGATTTTATTGTTTTGTATAACTCGATATCCCCATCTTGTTCGGCTAAACCTTCCTGTTTAGCGATTGCGTTTGCCACTCGCCACAGCTTTCACAGTTGGAAAATTTCTTCGCATCCAGCTTTGTGACATGTTTTACAGTAAATTATATTTAATGCGACGTGCCGAAGCACCACTCAGTGTCGCATTGGAGGCGATTTTAACCTGTAATTGAACATTTGCGATGACAGTGGTACAGTGTCGACTTTCAATGTGGGGTCATAATTTGGATCTCTATGTTTACAAAAATGTCCAACTAAATAAGTCGCATTACATGTCCGTCCAATTAGCTAAATGTCGAACTAATTGTAAATTACTGTACTTTCAATCTGGAAACAATTTAAGAATTGGTGAAAATTGAATAATCAGGAAAGTCCCCAACTATCAATAAGCTCAGAACAACAGCCAAATTCACATACTCATCATATCCTGGCAAACAAATTATGAAAAAATCAATTTGTGTTTTATTATTTTGGATATTGTTTTAGAAAGCATTGAACTGTATTTCCTAAACTCTTTTTTGGAAGGTTTAATGGCCCTGAAAAGCGCCTTGTTTTATGGAATGGTTCCAATTTAGAAAACTTAGTACTCGTGGTTTTGAAAAAATCCATTTCGAACGCCCTCGATGCCGCCTTGTTCTGGATTTGCCACCAAAGCAGTTTGTATAAAGAACAAACTTTTTTCTTCTGCTACTCGATGCCGTTTTGCGATTGCGTTTGCCACTCGCCACTCGCTGCAACTGCCTGTTGTTGTCTTGATGTCCACCGAACTGAATGTGTTCTGTTCTGAATGCGGTTTTTCTTATCGTCGCGAGCAGCTTTACCAGCTAACTCGATCACTTCGGCGGCCGAAACTATATAACGCCGGCTAGGTGGACTGGTACTAACGCACTCGGCCTAGCTACCCTTGCGGGGAACTCCAGATCAACACGGTTCGAGCGGGATTTCGCCTTTCCCTTCACTTTTCCTCCTTTACCATGTCCAGACATGGCTGCTTGTGTTGGTTTATTGATGTGTTGTGATGCGAACCGATGTGGTGTACGGTTTGAATGAGAATGATCGTTACGGCAGCGGAGCGGGGATTTTTAAGCTGACTGGCTGGCTCGAGAATTACGCATGTGTGAGACGGCGACCAATGTTTTGTTCATTTTTTTCTTTTTCCTTTCCAATCGTGCTTCATTCTATTTCGCTGCTGCTCTGGTTGCCCGTTTTGGTCGGTACGATTTGAGGAGCACAAAATGAACCAATCAAAAATAGGCACATAGTGCATTTTGACAATGCTTGATATTTCACAATTATTCAATTATTTATCTCAAGAAAAATGAAATGTTATCCGTTATGATAGATGCGTAGATATATTTCCTATCAATTGATGCAAAAACCTTTGCGATCTATTGAGAAATGCTCGAGTTATAAGCGTTCCAAATCTTGCATTTTTTCCTACTTGTTCAGTGCCTAGATTTCCATTTCACCCCCTATATCTTCCGGTTAGACGTAGTCCTACGTCAAAAAGTTCTATAACTCTGTCATTGTTGAAATTCGAACATATGCGTAGAAGGATTTTTTCCATCAAATATGATCGTCTATCACCCTCTGAGAGAATCTGGATAATTATTTTTTTTCATGTGAGAAAGGTATTTTCTGACTTTAAGGAGATAAATCAAAAATCAAATTCCTCTTTTATATTCAAAAAAAAAAAAGAAAAATAAATGCAAAAAAAAAACGAAAAACCTTGGTTCTCAAATGGGGATCAACATAGGGTAGGAGCCTGCCTGTTGGTCTCAAATGTTCCTATCTCACGCCTCCACGAAGATCATATGACGACATTTTTAGATCGGGCGTGAACTGGAAACACACACCTGGTCTTGGCTCCGAGAACGGGTGTCGAAAGTGGCTAAGTGAGGGGGTGCGAGCGAGTCAGAGCGCTATATCTCTCCCGGGGAAGGCCTCCCGGGTCATGGAGGCCTTGCCAACCCGCTGTCTCCCGGGCAAAGGAGATACACCCAGAAAATGGAGCTACGTTCACGAAGAGTAATTAGAATGCGATCACCCGAGGAGGGTCCCCGAACTGGAGCTGGTCCTGGAACGGGCGTAAGAGCGAGCGGCCAGCGGCTGGAGGGCGATGTGCAAGAGCGGGCCACCAGCCGGGTTCAACCCGAAGAGCTACCGCCACACGGAAACAGCAGCCATCGACATCACCCAAGAAACGCTGCGCCTACGAGACGTGTTGCGACTGCCAGACGACAGTCGTCCACACTTGTGGGTACCACTAGGCGCCGGATCATGTGGACACACGAAATGAATGAATTCGTGATCCGCGCCTATTACATCTGCACTGCTTTGGAGACGGACATGAGCGGTCGCCCTCGAATACTAACAATGTTCGAGGAAGCGTATCCAGAGTTCGTCGGGAGGCTTGATCAGAACGCGATGAACGCGAGGCGTAGAGCGATAGTACGCAACAACATGCTCTCCCAAACGCAAATCGACGAGATCAAGCAGCAGGTGCAGAGAGAAATAAGCTCCAGGAACAACAGAGCAAGCGATGTGTCGAGACGAAGTTCAGTACGGCTGAGCAATTCATTCGCGAGTGGGGCACGCGAATCAGCACCAGTGGAGGCCACAGTACTACAACCCCCTGAGCCGGAAGACCCACAGCCAGATCAACAACTACTACGCGATCTGGTCTTCCACTACGACGAGGCGATCTCACAGTTCCGCGACACAGACCCATTGTCGCGCCCCAGGATCCCGAAGTTGCAGCATTCCCGCAGGCTGACAAGTGCAGTAAAGCTCATGAACGAGCACGTTCTTCCGCTGCACTTGGTTGATGCTGAGAACATGGAGGAGCTGCAACTGAAAGTTTACTGTGCTGCTGTGGCGACCGCCAAAAGTTTAGGATACCGTATTAGGCCAAGAGGCGGACTGCTCCAACATCTCCGTGAAAGGCGTGAGCCTCCATGGCGAAGGAGATTGGAGCAACGGATCCTAAACAAGCGCGCCGCAATTGGAAGACTGATGGCGTACAAAAGAGGCAACAGATCGGCGAAATTATGTCGCCAAGTTGCTGTGATCGTGCGGCCTACTGAACCTCGCCAGCTGGGAGCTCACCAGCTAACGGAAAAACTCGACACACTGGTACAGCAATTGAGCGTCCTAACTAAACGGCTGAAACGTTACTCTGACTCTGCAAAGCGCCAGGAACAAAATCGGATGTTCAGAGATAACGAAAAAGCGTTCTACGACCACATTAGCGACGAGAAGCCCGACTACCGCGAAGGTTTGCCAGATATTAGCGATGTGACGAACTTCTGGGCTGGTATTTGGGAGACCCCAGTACAACATCGCGACGGGCAAATGTGGTTAAGACGGGAGGAGGAGAGTTGTGGTGAAATTGGAGAGATGCCAGCTATCATCGTCGAAGAGAACGATGTCCGCGAAGCCTCGCGGTACCTGAGGAACTGGGCAGCACCGGGCCCCGATGGTGTTCAGAACTTCTGGCACAAGAAGCTGACCGTCGCACATCAAAAGATAGCTGAGTGCTTCAACAAGGTGCTACGTGACCCACACAACCTCCCTGAATTCGCCACCCGTGGCGTCACATTCCTCCTCCCGAAAGACAGCAACACATTGAACCCATCAAAGTACAGGCCGATAACGTGCCTATCGAGTCTGTACAAGATATTAAGCAGCATCATAACCGCCAAAGTTTCTGCCCACTGCGAACAACACCATATCATCGCAGAAGAGCAGAAAGGATGCAGGAAAAATACGCATGGCTGCAAAGACCAGGCCATCATTGACGCAGCCATAGTCGGCCAGGCGGTATATAACCAGCGGAACCTAAGTATGGCCTACATCGATTACAGGAAGGCTTATGACTCCATACCTCACTCGTTTCTCGTCCGGGTATTGGAGCTATACAAGATTGATCCCGTCGTCGTTAGGTTCCTGCAGTATGCGATGAGGCAGTGGAGCACGTCTCTGCACCTCAGTGATGGGGAAAATGTGTTGCAGTCTAGAACGCTGCAGATAAAGAGGGGGATATTCCAAGGCGACTCTTTCAGCCCGCTTTGGTTTTGTCTGGCACTGAACCCCCTCAGTAGGACGCTCAATAGAAACGGTCATGGCTATAAAATAAGGTATGGCGACGGCGCCCACGAAGAAGTGACCCATACCTTCTACATGGATGATCTCAAGGTCTACGCTGATTCACGTCAGCGTCTAGGTGTAGCTATCCGGGTTGTCGAAGACATAAGCAGGGACATCTGCATGGAGTTCGGCCCCGACAAGTGCCGCTGTGTCCATCTGCTGAAAGGGCAGCTTACCGAATCCGGAGGTTACGAGGTCTATGACGGCGAGTTCATAAGAGACATGGTTCGTGGCGAATCCTATAAATATCTTGGATTCCGACAGCTCACCGGGATTCGCCACTCCGACATCAAGACGGAGCTGCGAGACAAGTTCTTGAGTCGAGTGAACTGTGTCCTGAGGACTTTCCTCAACGCGGGGAACAAGGTACGCGCGATCAACACATTCGCGGTTCCCCTACTGACCTTCAGTTTTGGTGTAGTCAAATGGAGCAAAACTAACCTAGAGGACCTTGAGAGGAGGATGAGGAAAGCATTCAAAGAGGCCGGAATGCACCATCCTCAATCGGCACTGGAGAGAGTTTCACTGCCACGCAAAGAAGGGGGACTTGGAATAGTCGACATATCTGCACTGTGTGTTGCCCAGGTACGACAACTGCGCGAGTACTTCGCAGAACGCGCCAACCAAAACGCGCTATACCGGGCTGTCTGCGCCGCCGACAGAGGATACAGCGCTCTGCACTTGGCGCAAGCGGAGTACCAACTCAACTGCAATCTGCAGACAGTGGAGGAGAAGATTGCAGCTTGGAAGCAGAAGGCAGTGCATGGTGCCCACCCCCATCAACTGGACCGGCCACACGTCGACAAGGCCGCATCTAATCTGTGGCTAACGCGTGGTGAACTCTCTTCAGTAGTAGAAGCCGACATGATAGCCATCCAGGACAGGATAATGCCGACGAGAAACTGCAGGCGGTACGTCTGGCATCAAGACGTTGATGACATTTGCCGGATGTGCCATCAACCAGGTGAAAACATAGAGCACATTATGGGAGGCTGTCCCGTTTTGGCCAACGCAGCCTACACCGAGCGCCACAACAACGTGGCCCGTATTGTTCATCGACAACTGGCGCTCCAATGTGCTCTACTGGAAGACAACGTACCAAACTACCGGTACCTGCCTGCACCTGTCCTGGAAAATGACCGTTTCAAGCTGTACTGGGATCGCACTGTTCTGACCGACCTCTCGATCCACCACAACCGCCCAGATATAATGGTTTACGACAAGAGCGACCGCAAAGTCACCATCATCGATGTCGCTATTCCACTGAACCAGAATCTGGAGGAGACCCACGGTCGCAAAATCTGCAAGTACCGACCATTGGCCGTGGAGCTCAAGGAACTGTGGGGGCTAAGGGAGGTCCCAAGAATTGTTCCAGTCGTTCTCTCTGGAACTGGAATTGTCCCGAAGACACTTCTGGAAGCGCTAAAGGTGTTGAACATGGAGAAGGAATTGGCCGGCATCCAAAAGTCGGTCATCCTTAGCACCTGCGCGATTGTCCGACAATTTCTCGGTCAGGACTGAAACAGCACGAGCATGCAGATCCGTGCATTCCGCAGAGCCTAGTCCCCCTTTGGCATTCAGAAGCCCGGGGGCAGGTGAAAATTCTGGCTAGGTTCGCCTAGTTAAGAAGTGAGATAAGTCTGCCCAAAAAAAAACGAATAAAAAATTTTTTTTTTTAATTCGATTATATACAGGATTCAATTATATATAGTGAAAAGAAATCAGAAACTGTATATAATCGAGTCCGCGCTGTTCTAGTAAAAATGACGTAAGTAATACTACGTTGAGACGGCGAAGTTCCTCTAGGAACGTTAGTGCTATTTAAGAAGAAGAGCAAGTAAATGAAAGAGACCTTCGGTTTGCGTAGTAGCTGAATAGGGCAAAACAATCCAGCGAAAAAGTACACGATTATTGAGAACGCAATCGAGGATCTATCTATGGTGTACCGCAACACTCCTCACTGCGCTACATAGGGGACACCTTCACAACGAATGTTCGGAAGAATAGCGTACCAGAGATTGGACATGAGGGGGCTGTCAGATTATTTTACGTCCATCTGCGTCTTCTGATGATCACAACGTTGAAATTGTAAAGAAGATAGCCGTAGATGAAACGGAGTTCATATTGGACATGCGGATACCGAACAAAAAGCCGTTCATTTGGGGACTGTGAAGAAGATGATTGATAAAGTTGTTTAGCTGGTATTAACTGAAGACCAACAACTATGTCATATGAGTACAGTTTATACTGTCGTTAGATTGCAAATAACTAGTCTTGGCTATGAGGTAGCAAAATCAGAACCTTCCGGTACGAGATTTTGCCATCATCTTCTTTTTCAACTCCAAATCGGAACGATAAGTAAAATGACACGTTGCTCATTAATAAGAATCTGTGTCGATAGAAAATGAAACCAACATCAAAACTGATTTCAATCAGCTTAACTTTACCCCACATTGACAAGGTCATTGTTCGTTTCAACTCTTTGTGGTCGTTTGTCTGCTTTCAGCCTCTACAGTAAGAAACCATGCTAATCTTATATTTTATTCAACCAAGTATCAGTTTATGCCTTTCCTAAACGAAGCTTGATGTCTAGTGACTCTGTTCACGAATCAATGCGATGTTGCTATGCGTAATAGGTAACGGTATTCTGAATCAAACAAAGTAGTAACCCGCACAAGACAACGCACAGTGCGTTGAATGCATAGTGGGATGTGCTAGATGTGCATGTGGGACAAAACTCATAACAGCAGAATTTTGTCATAGCAAGTCTTTGGTGTAATGGAAAAGACTGCTCATAAGTATCAGACTACTGTTTGCATAAATGTCTCATGTTATTTGAACAATCGCATAAGTGCCTCAAGCGATAAAATCTTTTTTATATAAAAAACATATTAACTTAAAATACATTGTTAAGTTGATACATATATATAGTTCACAAAAAATAAAAAAAAAGATTATTTTCCATTATCTTGCATGTATCATGGGTTTTAGGAAAGGTAATTCCGACTGGTATGACACCCATGCCCAAATTTAATACGACCGCAACGGGTTAAGACATAAAAGCTATCGAAGTTTGCTAAAAAAAGAGGATTATGGGGGTGAGAATGGGTTATGGAGGTGAAATTGGGTCAAAAATGGAGAAAGTTACTATTAGTAATATCTTGACAAATATTGCGAATATTTTTGAAAGCTATGAGCCGTTTAATAGGATACATATCTAAACAACTTACGATGCATAATACTTAACTGTAGTACAAATTGTTATTATTTACTAATTCATCAAAGTTTGATGTGTAAATAGCCATCAAAAAACACTTCAGATAAAATCTCATGCCCAGCATTATACAGAACTACTAAAATTGTAAATATTGGATAGAATTATTCCTTAAAGTCTCGCCAGATGATTACTGATTTTGAACATCAATTTTTTTTCCATTCGAATTTCAATATTTTCGAAATAATCTCTTAGAAATGGGTCAAACACAAAATTGAATTCCATGCGAAACTGATATAGTGATTGTCTGATTTTCATGAAAATTGGTAGTTTTATTCCTCATCGTAATGTATTAGACCCGTATTTTTCATTTTTTTTTCATCAGGGTCGTCCGAAAAATCAACTTTTCCCCCTTTTTCCCAAAAATGACCTTTTTCAATAATTCATAACTTTTGAACTACTGTACCGATTCAGATGGTCGATATATCAAATTAAAGCCAATGAGCTTGTTTTGTTTGAAAAACATTACACTTAAAAAATCCATATTTTGTTTTCGTAATTTTTGATTGTAATTGTTTTTCATAGCTTACATGGTTTCGGAACTAAGGTCACCGTATTTTTTAAATTTTTTCTTGAAACCTGCAGTTTTTTGCATAACATATCCGAATATCAGAGATGCGCTTATTCGTTATCGAGTGATTCTGCAAAGCCAACATGTTTTCAGTTTTCGTTCAATTTTCCTATGCGACTGGACAACATCTTTGCGACTAGAATTCAATTTTTATGCATATGTGGTTATTTCATGTGGCTTCAAATTGGTATACCGGTCATCTGAATCGGCCCGGTAGTTTAAAAGTTATGAATTTGAATAAAGGAATTTTTGGAAAAAAAAGAAAAATTATGTATCGGACCACCCTAAAATGGAAATGGTCATCTATTTATTTTGATATGTAGATCATCCGAATCGGTACAGTAAGTTATGTTCAAAAGTTATAGAAAAAAATGTCATTTTTGGAAAAATGAGAAAAAATGATTTTTTGGGCAACCTTAAAATAGGGATGATTACCCTAATGAAAAAACGGGTCTAATGTTTTGCGATAAAGAACAAAACTACCACTTTTAACGAACATCTGAGAACCACTATGTTGGTTTGGAATGGAATGGCTGTATATAAACATTTCCATCGCACTTCTAGGTGGATTGACACTATTTTTGTAACTCATAATGATTTAATTTCAATTATCGTTAAATTATCTTTAAATTATTGAGAAATTGATTTCTAAACACAATTCTTAATAGAAAATAATATTCACTACTTTGACCCATTGTTACCCCCTCTAAGGGGTGAGATTGGGTCAACTTTCATTTAATTGTAGTTCAGTGAAAAATCAATATTACTCAACATTTCCTTGAACACTTACGAGTGTTCATCATTAGAGAACATTTCTACGTAATCAGAATTGTGCTTTACTCTAATTTATGATAGTTATTCAACAAAAAGTTCGAAAACAACCTTTTTTTGACTCATTTTCACTCCCATTGACGGTACTAGAAGAAAACACCACACGTGTTATTTGTGAGTTATCAGCCGATATGCACGAAATAGTAACTTAAAATTTGACTTCACGTATGGACCACCTGAAACGTAGTCGTGTGCAACATTTACATGAAACAATTTAAAAAAATAAATGACAGGGATTGATTTAAAATCTCAATAAAAAAAATTTTTTCTTCACAATTTTCCTGTGTTTTTTCTGTAAAAAACCAAACGCTTATAAAAACTTATATAAACATTATTATTTCAAACACAGTGAATCAACAAGTTTATGTCATAAAGTATCTACATGAACGACTACTATCAATTGCCTATCTATTATCATTCCAGAAACACACTCGTTCTTTGTTTGTTCTGAACCGACCAGAGCAGAGAGAGAGAATACGCCATATTTTGCAGTTTCACTTCGATAATGTCGAAAACGCAAGCCAGGCGGCTGTAATTATGAATAAAGTGTATGGTCCTAATGATGTAACGACCATTCATGCACTGTTTTCGTACCGTTAATTCGGGGTATCTTTGATGCTAAAAATGCAGTACGTTTTGGTTGACTAATTGTCGAAAATGTCGATTATTTGATGAAAATGGCCAAGTGTGACCGTCTCATGAGCACTATTTGGATTGTTCTGGAGCTTGAAATTGCCTTAGCATCGAACCGCTTAATAAGCCTAGATACAAAAAAGAATCTCTACGAAGAAACTTCATGGATTGAATCTCACTCTGTAATCGGAACAGGATCGACCCATTTCTTTAGCGAATAAGGACTGGTGAAGAGGTCACTTACGACCACGTCAAATGGAAACGGTCTTGATCGAAATGCGGTGAACCGGTGCAAACAATGGCAAAGCCAAAATTAACGACCAGAAAGGTTTTGTCGTGTGTTTGGTGAGATTGGCAGGTAATGATCTACTATGAGTTGCTTCCATACGATCAAGCTCTCAATTCAAATCCGTTGTAGAATGACCCACTGACCTGGTCACATGATTTGAATGAACGGTCTGCCTTGTATGAATCGACATCGATGATAAGTACGTGAGTGGGATTGAGTGAAATGATGCAAACAAATAAATCATGCAGTGAGATTTTCCAATGGGAATAGAAATTAATTATTTGCAAATTAAGAAGGAGGAACCCGATCTAGAAAATTTAATAGATTAAATTTTTTTTTATATATTTCCGTGGAGCTTATAATTTTAAAAATGTTTTGCCAAAAACCTTTTTCGATATTCGGATCATTTCATAATCTTTCTTCGTATACGGCGATGATGTATGATAGATAATCCCACATTTCTCTCTGTTATTTCATAAAGGAACCGAATATCCAAAAACCTTTTTGACACATTATTAAAATTATAAGCTTCGCGGAAATTTATCTATATATATATAAATGGATTTCTGTCTGTCTGTTTCTTATGGACTCGGTAACTACTGAACCGATCAGCATGAAAATTGGTATGTAGGGGATTTTGGGGCCGGGTAAGGTTTTCGTGATAGTTTGAGACCCCTCCCCCCTCTCTAAGGAGGGGGCTGCCATACAAATTAAACACAAATTTCTTCATTATTCGGGAATTAATCAGGCAAATGAAACCAAATTAGGCATATTGAGGTAATAGGCTGCAATAAATGTTACTATGGTGGTAAGACACTTCACCCCCTTCAAGGGTGGTTGGGTGTCACTGAAGAGGGGGTTCCATAAAAATATTACACATATTTCAACCAAATATATTCCAACCAAACATAACAAATGAAAATTTTCGGAAAACTTTGAAGGAAATTCGGAAAATTAAATTCCCATATGTTCTACAATTACATAGTGACAAGTGCTGTTAGTTCATTTGATATTTGCGCTAGCGAAATTGATTTTTGTTCGAAACTGGAAATGGAATTTAATGTGATGAAACGCACTTCTAGATAGAAGAAGAATCTATACCAAAAAAAGGATCGCCGGATGTGTTAATAAGAGCAGAACTCGAGGAAGGAATTGTCCGATTTAGGGCTGTCTTTATTCTATCATATTTTCCGTATAAACCTTTATTCCATGTAACGGAAAAACATGTTATTTTCGAGTGGTTGAAAAATCTTGAACGAGAATTATATCTGAAAATAATCTGATATTATAATGATGAGTTTTGTTAGAAATACAGTCAACTCTCCCTTACTCGATGTTCTGTAACTCGATATTTTCCCTAACTCGATGAATTTCATGGCACCTTTGATTTTACATGCATTCTTCTCTCCCTAACTCGATACCTCCCTTACTCGATGCCTCTCTTACTCGATGGGCTTTGTTTCATTTTTCCATGGATTTTTACCTCGCTAACTCGATTGATATTCGCGTACTTGTTTTTGTGCGTTTCTAGCTGTCATTTCAATTGCTCTTGAAAGTGAAGACGAAGTTATCGTATTATCAAGGATTTTTTTTACCAGGGAGTATGGAAAACCAGGGAAAACCTTTGAAGCAAACGATTAAAACGCTAACCATAGCGCAACGTTTGAGCATCATCGAGCAGGTCGAAAAGTATGGGCGAAAGGTGTCTGAAGTTGCAAAAGATTTCAGTATTGCACAAAGTACGGTGTCAACACTATTCAAGCAAAAGGAAAAATGGCATCGGATGGGAAAATTGAATGTGGACAAAAAGCGTATAAGGTTGGTTGGGAACGAGAAGCTGGAACGGTCAATGGAAATTTTTGTCAATCAAGCCAAAGAGAATAATTTACCTCTCTCAGGTTCTATTCTTCGGGAGAAGGCTTGCGAATTTGCCCAGAAACTGGGAATTCCCAATTTTAAAGGAAGTTCTGGATGGCTAAGTAAATTTTTAAAATGGCAAAAGATGACATTTCGGAAGCTATGTGGCGAGAGTGCCAGTGTAGATCTCAGTGTAACGGACAGTGTCGACAGTCCATTCGATTGTTCATCGTCATTTGATGAATATTGCGAAATGGATCAAAACGTGATTTGCTGTGATCTAATGACTGATACCGATATACTGGAAAGTGTTGAAGAAGCTGAAAAAAACGTTGAAAATAGTAGTCCTATGGAGTTAGAGGCGGTTCAGGAAGTTTTAGCGGATTGTTTTGAAATTACACCTTCGAACGTTAAATCGAACCTAAAGAATATGTCCGAAATATTGCAATCAACTGAAAATGTTCCCGTGAAACTATTTGAACATTTCTTTGCGATTGAACAGTTCCTGCGTGATCGTTACAATTTAGTTTGAATTACATACATAATTAATATTTTCTTTGTTAACCTAGTTCCTTTTCCATTTCCAATTCCATTTTACAATAAAATTGGCCTAGTAAACAAACATCCTATGTATTTTAAAATTTTATTAAAATTTGAGAAAAGAATGTATAATAGTACATGCGCATTAGAACATATAAGGTAAATGTACTAATGCACAAAAACAAATCAAATATAGTAATATCCTGTATACGCAATGGTACCAATTATAGTAAACCCCATGTACAATAATTGGTTTATTCCTATTCGGGTCAAATTTTTAGCCCTAATATTGGGACACTTACCCTAACATCATATATTTGCAATTTGTGGCATAAAAAATATATGAAAAAATGTTCTGTATCTTGGTACCTCCCTAACTCGATGGTCCCTTGGATATCGAGTTAGGGAGAGTTGACTGTACTAGGAATTCTATAGTAAAAGGTAAATTCAACGGGGTCGAATAGAAGATCAATCAATGAACAGTTCTGCGATTGGACACATGAACTTGCTCATAGTAAGAAAACGTGAATATGTTGAAGGTATTGATAACAAAAAACAAATTATGGGCGGGACGAAGTTTGCCGGGTCAGCTGGTATATAAATAAAATTGTTATTTTGTTCACCTGGCGCCACACTTATGTCAGGATCGATGTGATTTATTTGGGTGAGCTGGTTTTCAGCATGTAAAAAGCATATAATTTTTATATGATTTGTACAAGGTGACCCGCTTTTGAGCAATATTGGTGGCTACACACGTCATTAGAGATTCGCTAGAACCTTCGGAAGCATGGTTGAGAGATTTTTAAAACACTATGCTAATAGTTTGAATCAAGCACCAGACGGTTATCAACGGTTCCTGTGTATTTGTGATTTTACATCATGATATGGTTATGGAAATCGACTCGTTAATAGGGACGAAGGTTTCTATGAGAGGAACATGAAGGAATTACCTCCATTTTAAATAGTTTATAAAACAAATCGAATCACTGTGACTATGCCAAATAAAACGTTCAGTTTCATGCAAAAATGGTGGCTATCTTTTAACCACACCATGTTTTATTTATAACTTTGAACATTTGGACATTTGAACATAGAAATCTATAAATAAACCGAATCGTGTCATTCCAAACAATGCAGTATTCCATTTGTGATAAACCACTTTCACAAAAAAAGAAGAAACAATACAGCGTGGGCTCGATTATATACAGTTTCGTATGTTTTTTTGAATATAAAAGATGAATTTAATTTTTTGATTCATACCCTTTAAGGGGTCATAAAATAGCTTTCTCATATAAAAAATCCGAAATCATTTAGGAGGTGATAGAGGAGAATATTTGATGAAAAAAATCCTTCCACGCATATGTTCGAATTTCAACAATGACAGAGTTATAGAACTTGTTTTTTTTTTGTTTCGGACTCTGTTGTCTCAAACTGGCTCTACATTGAAGGTACGCTACAGAAAACGATTTGAAAGATGAGAAAATTTAGTACAGGATATACTTGTGAACCATCTAAATCAGTAGATTTAGAAACATTTTGAAAGTGAAAAACTTGAAAGTTAGTAATTTTAATGTGTTATTATTAGTTTTATCCTAAAAATACATATTGATCTTGATTGTTTCTTTTAATTATAGTAAAGCTTTCTAATCGCTGTACAATTTGTTCTTTGACATCCAACTTATATCTATCTTAAATATATCTGCAGCAACAATTCGTGGTGAAAATTCAAGCAAAATCTTGAATTCAACCTTAAATTTCAACTTACAGTTGAAAGGTAACAAGTTTTCTTGAAATAAGTTATATTTGAAAAATTTTTTTTTTTTCAAACTGTACATAATCGAGTCCAAAATTGTATATAATCGAATGACATATAATCAAGTCCGACCGGTACATAGAAGTCGGTCATTAATTTTTACGGAAACAATTGTTGTATTTGGTTTCAGTCGGTTCAACAGTTAACGGTCATTCATAACTATGTCGCGCTGAGAACACGATTCTCAGAAAATCATAAACAATTTTCAATTTTTTCGTATCAATTTCGATGTAGTAAAATGTAGAAAAAAGATGCTTACATGTGAATTAACTTTTTGATCGTCAATACGGACAGAAGAAAACGCCACAGAAAACACCATTGGACTCAATTTGATTAATTCAATTGCCACCGCTCTCTAGCTACACACTCCAGCTACATATTTGCGATTCCGCGAATTGGTTGACCATAATCAAATCTCATGTCAAATTTTATCATTCAATAAAACTCCTAAAAATAACCGCGCCATTCATAAAAAAAACCGTTATCGGATACAACAGCCGAGCAATAAAAACGTGATCATTGGTGGTACACGTGAAATCCGTTACACTTACCGTTGTGTTAGTTTTTCATTCACAAATCCGAATCCAATGTTTTGCAATGAGAGCAGCGATTCCAATAAGAATGTTAGATTTAACAATTTTTCACCTTTTTACAACAAAAACAAAGGATTTATCCTCATTGTCACACACGTAATGCACGTTCTTCCTTGGTAACAATCACAAAATATCCTGCCATTTATGGCTGAACCTCACTTGTTGAACCCCCTTGCGAACAATCACTATTTTCTCAGGATGATTCGTTTCCCCGAACAATGAGGGACCGACTCCTCTTATTGTTGAGCTTTTAATTATGCCGAAAATCACGTTTCACTCAACCACACACGACGAATGATAAAGGGCGACTGATGACACTTTTCGCGTCCCCAGCTCTGTTATCCATTTGTTTTGTGCGTTTTATTCTGTGGGGCCGCTCTCACTCATTCACCCTCGCTCTCTTTCTCCTGTGCCTTCGTCAGTGAGTGATGGCTGCGTGTAGATGCGAAAATTGAATCGCACGCTTTTCTTCTTTTCTGCATTACGATGGGTGAGAGCATTACTCTCAGTGGAGAGCGCCATGGGGTTCATTTGTGCCGAAACATGTAAACAAAATTCACCCTCAACACGTGAGTGCAATTAAATGCTTCGGAGGCTCATTTTGCCACCTTTTGCTCTCATTGACATTTATGATTCATAGCATCCGTTATCGTGAACATAATCTTTTGTGACATCATTGTTTTAAAATTCACTTTAAAATTCTATGCTTAAATCCTATGAGCATACTAGTTTTTCCGATACAAGAAAGCCATGACGTAAACTGAACGAGTCTCGGAACATACAGGGTGGTAGGTAGCTGACCCAGAACCTTTCAGGATGTGATGATCATATTTGATGAAAAAATCCTTCTAAGCATCTGGTCAAATCTCAACTTTCACTGTTGTTCAACTTTCCTTGTTTTGGACTCTGTTAGCTATACACTGACTTTAATTCAAAAAGTACGCTAATCAGAACGATTCTGTTGTTTCCATCTGAAGAATTTAAAAATTCATACTGAATAGAATTGTAAAACATTAACATTAAAATTAGTGGATTTCGATAATATGTTGGAGATAAACAAACTTAAAAGTTAGTGTTTCTATATGCGTTTTCATAAATTTTCTCCCGAAAATGCATGGTAAACTTGATTTTTGTACCAACAATCAAGCTATCTAACTGCTCTACAATATGTTCTCAGACACCAAACTTCGATGTCTTCTGCTTTTAAGATGACACTCAATTCCGCGAGTTGAGTTGTTATACTACAGTATTCAGTACCAAGTTTCCTCATCTTTCAAATTGAAGAAAGAGAACCGTTCTAAGTAGCGTCGTATTTAAATTAAATTAAAAGCCAGTTCAAAGTAAACAGAGCCTAAAACAATAAGTCCCATTAACTGTACCAAGGTTGAGAGCTCGATAACCTGCTTGATCTGGTGTACCACAGTGCAAGATGGAATCAATTTTTTTTAAAAAAACCTCGCGGCTTTAACAGGAATTAAGACCGAATCTTCCGGTATGACAGTTGTGATGTTAATCACTCGATCGAGACGAAAGCCACCGAGAGTTGGCCCTACCAAATGCTTGGCATGATCCAAATGCATCCAAACGCATTTCAACGTCTCTAGAGCCCAACTCGCACTACACCCAACTGCGTTGTCTCTGAATCAATTTCCATGGTATGGAGACGCTTTGAGATGAATTCTTCAGACACTCTCAAATAAAGTGCTAAAAGTTATTGGTGTTGATTGGTTTTATCATGACTCCCACTTTGAAAATCTCATCCTTTTATTTACTATTTGACGTCAAAATCAACGCTCTTCACACTCATGGCACTCTCGCATTTTTTTAAAAACAAGTAGAGGAAATGCGGTTGAAATGAATAGGGTTGGAACAATCAACCGGTGCTCAAATTTCGATAATTTTACTAAAAATCAATTGATAGGGTTGGTCAAGTTGGTCCATTTTGAATAAATTTTGCTATAACTTTTTAGTATAAAATTTTGCGGTAGAATGTTATATGCCACAATGAAGCTTACCTTTTACCCTTTCAACGAAATATAACCAGAGAATCATTTTTTCGACATTTTTCCTTATTTTTCGTCTTTATAGGTCAGAAGAAATTGGCCAACCAACTCCACATACGGAGTAGGTTGGTCAATATATGGGACAAGTCCATCAAATAATAATCATGTTGTGTTTTGTCAATAATGAGCGTTTTTCTATTAGAGGTTTCATTTATTATCAAATAAAAAAAACAAATGTTCATTGTTTAATGTTATTATATTGAATGAAACTTTACTCCACAAATACAAATATGACTATTATATTGCAAGTGGTTTGTACGGTGGTTGAACTTTTACTAATAAACTTTTTTTCTAATTTGCTCATCTTCTTGTATTAACAGTTCGCTATGGGCATTATTCCCGAATACACTATACGTGAAAACAATGTGAAGTGAATACAACCTTATTCCGATTTACACGCAACTGTAAACATTTGGTAGAATTCTTAGAATTTATTATGAATACACCGAGTTCATCCATCGATGTCTTCTGATTTACACTTCAAGCTCTCGTTTATGTAAACAGTTCGATTCCACGTTTATATGCTTCGTACTACTAAAGAATAAATAAAACAAAATACAACTAACGTTTCTCTCAGAAACGACATCGGAAATGAACACAGGGTCATTCTGGTTTCCACTACACTTTCGTCTTTATTACACGGAGTTTATTTCACACTTCACGATAGGTGGAAACGGGAATAGGTACAAAAAAGTGAAGTGAAATGTAAGCGTAGTGGGAACGTAAGTGTATGTGGTTACGGGAATAAGGCCCTATGTTTTTTCCATAGATCGCTATTTTTTTGGACGCTCAGATTCCGAGATATCGTCACTGACCAACTAACCTCACCCTACCCTACTTCTTGATTATCCTATTCTTAGAATATATAAAGCTATTTAAGACACCCTTTTATGCATGAAACTGTGAAATGTAGCAAAAGAATAAGTAAAACAGAAATTTCTCTCACGGTAGCCATTCGGATGTAATTTTGCGCGTATCGTATTCAATGTTTCACATATTCAATGAGAGGTAAACAGATATTTTGTTTGATTTCAGCCATTAATTCGCATTTGAAATTACTTTGTTGTTTGGGGCAACATGAGCCACCACCGGATGACGACTTACAATGTTATGTTTTCTAAAGCCGATATACCTTATCACCTGTTGCTCTTCAATAGGTTCCTTTTATGACTTTGACGCTGGAAAAATATACCTCCCCAACCAAAACCAAACCTCAATGTGTGAAGCGTTATGTGTTTCTTACTACGTTTTTGTACGTATGAGAAAATTCTAATTACTACTCTAGGTGAATAGGCCCAGATTATTTCATACATATACCTACTCTTCCAATAATGACTCAAACAAATTTGGACATTGGAAAACGTATAAATCTAATCCATTTAGCATGATATGTACAGGTTTTCATGACTCAAAAACGAAAAAATGCCCTTCCTGATTTTTGGACATGTTATGTAAAAATCCTAAGCTTTCGAAAAAAAATATTTAAAAATGTAGTGTTCCGAGACCATGAAAACTATGAAAAAAAAACAAATTCAATCAATAATTACAAAAACAAAATCCATTGTTTGGCAAGTGTAATATTTTTCATAAGACTATATTTGATATATTTTTTTATGTGTACTCAATACCATCAAACGGGTTTTAACGAACAAAAAAAGAAAATGAGCTCCTGGCAAGAAGTTCAACTGTCTGACTGAAAATGATAAATGAATATCAATGTGACACATAATAGGGTAGAATTGTAAATGAAGTATCTGTGGATCGGAAAACAAAAAAAACATATCGTCATTGATTAAATTGAATATGTAGTTTATGGGGAAGAAATAAAAATCAAGTTGAAATGACTTACGATTTTGTTATATTTTGAGGTAAAATACACATGGAATCGTGAAGTTGCTTTATTTTTAATGGATAGCTATGGTATTGTGATTTCTTTCCATTGTCTTATTTTTATTATTAGTCTTATTCTAAGGCATCGGGAGTAATCGCGTTTTCCGGTGAAATAATGTTCGTTTGCAGACTATTACAATCAAGTCGTATTGGTTCTTCTAATCAATCTATCATAGAAGGTATTGAGTCATTGAGAGTTATGAATATGAGTCATGAAGATTATTAATATTTCATTTCGTTTCGTTTTTGTGATGCGATGTAATGCTGATCTAAATAAGTCCTCGCATGATAATCGCTGCCATCCTCCTAGTATTGATATCATTTGCTTTTGTTGTTTTGCAATCCAGTTAGCGAGTAAAATTCGATAATTGTATTTATTTTCCGGCCCAATTAACTAATGATTACTGTATGGATGACACTTTCCTCGTTGCTTTGATGAAATCTTGCATGAAATTTGAGTGATGCATGAAATCTTACATCTGATTATTTCAACATGTTTAGGTACATTCGAAAAAGGTCTCACTAATTTCTTTGATAGTACAAATTATTGCACACAATTTTGTGTTCCATACAACATTCATGGGATCGAAGTTTAAAGATAGAATGCATAATACATAATTTACGCATCCGCTCGCAAAACATGCCTATTTTATTTGTTTAACTGCTCACTTGTTTATTATTTCCGCTGTTGATATCTCAGGCGAAAAAAATGCTGGACAAATTTGCCGTCTAATGGTATATATTACAGCATTTATTGTGAGAACGATTCTGCGTAATGTGCATTTGAAAACTCTTAATAAACGTTACATTTTTCGAAGAGTGACCCTCTATATAGAAATCAAAGACGTAGTCCTACGTCAAAAATAATTTTTGGATCACCCTAAAATGAAAATGAGAACTCTAAAGGCGCGTCCACATTATGCCGAATGATACCGATCGGCCTGTACCAGGCGGCATATTCGGTTCGTTATGTAATGTGGACGCCACATCGGGTGCACGAAGCCGAAGCCCCATCGGATGTACGAAGCTGTCACGAACACACGGAGCACAATGTCGTCAACGCTAATTTACTTCGTTTTGTTTTGGTTCGACTTTCTCGAATCGGACCCACTTGTTTCGGGTTGAGTTCGGTTTGTTTCGAGTCGGTTTTTAGCACGTCCGGACGGTACGTCCACATTTAGTCGGCTTTATCGGGCGGCCAAGGCCGCTCGGTGTAATGTGGACGCGTCTTAATAGAAAAATAAAAAAATATATATTCACCGATAAGGTACAAAACTACCAATTTTCATTAAAAACCTGAGAACCACTATAACGAATGGCTGTATTATAATAACAAAATATAGAACATTTAACAAAAAAATGTTTTTGACTCACTCAGATACAGGATTCGATTATATACAGTGAAAATAATTTGGAGACTGTATATAACCGAATCCATTCTGTATACATTCACATATATATCACCTGATAATCGATGTGGGTGAAATGTAAATATTACAAAACAAATGTAAAATATTACAAAAATTAAAATTGAAATTAAAAAAACAACATTCAAAATGAATTAGAATTCGACTACATGAAACAATTACAAACGAGTATACATCTGCATGAATACCTCATGGGCATTCAAAAATTTTCTAAAACGTACAATTTTTCTTTCCTTTTCATTTTTTCTACAATGGTTTATTTATTTATAATTTATCCTACAATTATGCCCTAATGACGACCACTTACTGAACGCCCTAAAGACGACCACTTACTGAACTAAACTTACATTTTACTAATATATATATAAACGTGAAAAAAAAATTATAGGAAGTTGTGTCCAAGATACGACCGCATTGTTGACGTAGAACTAAGCTGTTATTTTGCATAAGTTGCTTGTTAATAACTTCGGATATTATTTGATAATGCTGTGAAATTTTAGAAATAACTATTTAGTAGAATGGTTTGATCATCCTGAAATGGTTTTTTTTTGTAGAATCAATTGACGATAATTGATTGATGATTCATTCTTGCCCTCGAAGAACAATACACTAGCTGATCGTATGTCGCAATTTGTTTCATGTTAATGCATTGAAAATTTACCTCGAACGCTATTCTGGTGGCCTTTTTCGCAATTGACATAGACTTAGCTGCAGTCGATTATATACTTGTTGTAACAGCACCATTATTCCACATCTCATAACTATATCAATATAACATTGACACCGCATGGAAACAATAACAATGACAATACTTGCAAGTATCGAATATAATGCTACATGTTATTCAGTATTGCCTCAGTGGAATCGCACCTCTAGACATCATTCGTACAACGTAAACCAAGTGCCAAACAAGCGTTCGTCATAGCATTCATACAGAGCCATACATCGGTGGCTTGAAGCTTCTAGGAATATAAACACTTCTCATCATTTTGCGCCATTCTCAATAGAAACGCTTCTGTTAATACTACCGCCAATGCGAAACCAAATCACAGACCAAATTCCAGAACATTTATTTCCTTAGTGAGCCGACGATAGCCTAGCTTAATGATTCCCCACACAATTGTGTAGCTCAGAACCTTAATGTAATGGCGTCAGTTTGATGCAATGATTGCAATGCCAGAGACATTAGCGAATGAATAACTTGGTCGCGTCCACAGCTCAACCAGAAACGAAGGCATGTGATGAAGAACAAGGAAGAACAAGCGATGTTCTTTGCTTTGAAAACAGAACGAGACTGAAAGTTTGCCTCAGCGAGATCCACTGTTTATTCCCTAGACAAATATTCCTTTGTTCAAGGAGACTTTATATCGTACGATTTCCCCTTCGTTGCTCGTCGATAAGTTGCTCGTTATTGACAGCTCTATTCGGGAAAGCACACTAATCAGCAGAACAAATGTATGGGAAAATGGAAACGCTTATAGTTTTAATGAATTTTATCCATTTGCACGCCAGGGGATTGTGATGTATAGAATATCAAACAAATCTTAGGGAATTTCCGATTCGTTTAGTTTGTAAATCGCCAAAATCCTTTCGCCGCAAAAATAGATATTAAGGTTAACTTTATTTCATAAAAACGTGACCTGTTTTCTGATTTGGCCCTCTCATGAAAGACGTAGTTCTACGTCAAAACATCAATCTCTAATAGCAGTGGCTGTAATTGCGGAGGTGTATCGTTTTTTAAGTAATGCGCGAGACAATCCGAAGTCAAAGAAACGACTGTAGCGATTGAACTCACGGCACATGCTCGCCGTAGGCTCATTGTAGCCATAGTGTGTTAGAAAACGGTATTTGAAGGAAACTGTGAGTCCTCAGGTTTCTTGTTTGCACGTTGAAATTAACCTTCTGCAGAAGCTCTGGGCAATCAATATGTGACAATATCAAATCTGATATGAAGCAGGTTTTGGCAATCCTTCGACGATCATGTACAATAGAGGCGTACTCCAGTAATGAGCGAACCAGAGCACAGTATAAAGTTTTGATGCAATAAATGTCCCTAAAATGTTTGGTCGAGTGAAATATAAAGCCAAGTACTTTAGATGCTTTAGAAATTATGTATGCGCTATGCTGGCGAAACGTAAGCCTTGGGTCCAGTATGATTCCTAAGTCCTTAACACATTCAACACGTTTTAGAGTTATGCCTTTAAGCTTATAAACATAATAAGCTGTTGAGCGTTTACGAGAAAAGGATATTATCGAGCATTTGTTTGGGTTCAAAATCATCCTGTTCACGTCACACCACGCAGCAAAGGTATTTATTTGTGTCTGAAGAAATTCAGCATCAGCTTCACATTTAATCTGATGGTACAGATTGAAGTCATCTGCATACGATAATTTCTGGCGCTCAAGAGAGAAATTGTTGTCGTTGAGGTAAAGTAAGAAAATTGGTAGACGATCTATAGATAATACATACTAATTTTATCTGAGTCATTTTCATCACATTGTAAGGTTTCCGATGTCAAACGTATTGATTATAACTTAAAGTGATATTCAGAGATTCGCGAGTTCTTGTACAAGTCGGAAGAATTTTCATTCATGAAAATACTGCACCAACTCAGAGGTTATTTAATACATATTCTCCCCTCCAGATAACAAGTGAGAACCATACGAATAAAACAGCGTGAAATTCGAACTGTGCAAGACGCATCCAAAATTCCTTACCTAAGCATTACCAATTTGGAAGGAAGTAAACTCTGATGAATCATGGATTAGAGAGTTTTTCCAGCACAATCACTGCTAACATCACTGAGTCTTTTTTTAACCGTTACCATCTGTCACACACAGTTTCTCCAAACACCCGAATGACGCTGCTGGCGTCATATGCATATCGGAATTTAGCTCTTTAATAATTAAACGCCAAACAACTCAGACTGCATGGGTGAGAAAGCCAGAGTAGAGAGTGAGTGCTGTCGGTTCATTACTTATGTTGCACTCAAATGATGAACGTTTGCTTCACGAGAATCGTGTTTGTGTTCATTCGCATAGTAGAACCCACGCATGAGAGATCCGAGCATAACATTCATTTATAGCAAGGACTCGCCTTATCACCTTATCACTTATCACAAATATCACTTTAAACATGCGAGTATTGTTTATGGACCGTTAAGTATAAAGTTTATGAGCGTTTATGAGAGTTTACAATTCAATGCATGATAATCATACATAGAATAGTTCTGTTCGCTTTGACCAAAAAATAATATCACAACGTTCCTTCCACCAAATGGGTCAAAGCTAATTTTATGTTATTTGAGAAAACCGCACCAAATAATTGGACGGCTCAAACTGTTGCCCGGTTCTAGTAACTTAAGATAGATGGATAGATGACCGTTCCTTATTTGTTGGCATTTGGTTGGAATTTGAACCTTTTGTGTTGGCGTTGAAGGCTTAAACAAATGTGCTTTCTCGCTATACCCGTTTTTCTGTATTATTAGAAAATATTACTTTTATAGATTTATCCACGTGCTTGATATGTTTGTGTTTATTAGAACAGCTAACATCAATGTTGAATGAGGATGGCAAAAGGCACAACTCAATCCCATGACCTTGACTGAATAGTGGAGCGTAATAATCATCCTACGTGAGTTCCATGATGCTAGCAGAATTAGTGCATTTCCCCGTCAACATCCGAATTGGACATACGATACTTTTGCTCTGAATGGCTTGTTTGTTTATTTCTCCCATCCGTCAGCTTTCACACACACAGAATGGAACAAATAGCTCGTGTTCACAATCAATTACCTGACAGCATGAGGACATAAGGGGACCGCCATAGGACACGTGTCACAATTTGCGTGGAATTCTTTGATTGTGGAGGATCAATCTTGTGAGCAGCAATAAAACGACATGTTTTTAACGGTTCCCGGAATAAATCGCCACAGAAAACGACTGCAACAGAAACCACCGCTTATAAAATGTGTAGTAGGCTATAAATATTGTGGCGCGGTATTGTATTTCAAAACAAGAATTAACCGGGCAAACGTATCGCCCCAGGCAAACGTAACGCCCCGGGCAGACGTATACCGTCCGACGCTCGCTAGAGCTCGGTCGGACATTGCTAAAGGATCGTATCCTATGTTTCAAACTAACCGGGCAATCAGTGGATCCCAGGTTTGCGTGCGAGACACCGCCGCTTCCGACGGCGGGTCGGCGGTGGACTCGGATTGCGTCATCTTGGCGGCATGGGCCGCCTCGATTCCTTATCCTCGCCAAATGGGGACTTCGTCCCCATTACATTGTCCTCAGAATAAATTTCGAAAAACGAGAACAAGAGAATAAATTTATAATAGAAATGTGAGGCACATGATGTTTTTCCCGCGCCAAATATTTCTAGCCTACTACACTTTTTCTAAGCGGTTGTTTCTGTTGCAGTTGTTTACTGTGGCGATTTATTCCGGTCACCGTTTTTAACACATAATGTTTAAATTTTGCGCGAGGAGGTTTTATTGAGTGGGTGTTTCATTGTTTACAGGACATATGGATAGTAAGGGGAAGCGGTGTAAGCGGCGGCCAGTGGAGCAGCATTGTAGGCTGCGGCAATTGGTGCGGTATAGGCAGCAGCAGCAGCAACAGGTGCACTGTATGCAGCAGTGTAGGCAGCATCGACTGGAGCGGCAATTGAGGCAGCGGTGTAAGCAGCAGCGAATGGAGCAGTGTAAGCCGCGGCGATTCCGTTGTAATTACGAGCGATGTACTGGGAGCTCTGGGCAGTCACTGCAAATGGAGCCGCGGCCACTAACGGGGCAGCAACCAGTGGCTTTCCGTTGGCGCAAACGATGGCAACGGCAGCGAGGACAATCTAGAACAAATTTTGATTTACACTAGTAACTATAACAATCTTTGAGCGAATTCTCAACTTACCACTTTGGCGAACATTGTGGTTTTTTGTTGTTGTTTGAGGCTTGCTGAAGCTAGAAAACTGCTTGAAGAACTGATGATACTTCCAAGTTCGTATCGGTTGATATTTATACCGAAAGTACTTAAACTCAACCTGCTGTTTTGGAGTTGGGGGTGGATCGAATTCGATCACCCAACTCACGTATGTTTAAATAAAATCAAAAGTTGGCACGGCACGGTCGCGCAAGTAGAGTATAATTCATATGCAAAGCACGCACCGACTTTGCGCATTACATTGGCCCTATCGTTTATAAACACCACGCGTAAATCTATCGATCAGATGACCTTTTCGTTGTAAAAGTACGATGTGATGATTCATTGACAAGATATTGCATAAGTTTTTGGTACGTGAATCGTTGAAACTAGTTCACTGCTGATTAAATAGCGGTGAATGTCATTGCCACATAACGTTGCATTTTATTAGACTTGTTGTCAATTGCGGGTCAATGAACGTCTATCGCATTATGTTTACCACTTCGGCAGCATTTAGTATATCCGTGAATTATGTGTCATGTAGCTCCTCGTTTGTGAACGAATCAAAGAATGTCACATAATAGGATATAGAAAATCTTCTTCGATCGGATTTTCTCAAATCTAAAACCAATGATTTACTCACTAAAACCATTTTAGAAATCGGAGCGTTGGAAGAACAATTTAGAATTTTTATCTGTTAGTTTATATAATCAGCGAATATTTACAATGACTGTGGATATCAGAGGAAACTGATAGTCTATGTTCAATTTCAAGTATGGTCTACTGGAATGATAGAAACATTGGAAGCATATGAACTTGTGGAGAATTAATTTTGTGGTGTTATGGTACTCATGTCTCTCACTTTTGCCGAAAAGTTCGATCATTTTGAATGTTCGGTTTGTTTTTGACGGACACTTTGCTTGTACCTTTTTTTGTTCGTCTTCTTTGCTCTTTTTGCCCATCCAATTCAGCGGCCTTGGCTTCTACGTGATAACCATGAAGCCATGATTCGTCACTAGCTTTGACCTGCCGCGGGCAGAGTCTAGCAGCTCCTCAGAAATTGTTAATCTTCTTTATTGACACCAACGTTCCTCTGGAACTTCGCCGTCTCAACGTAGTATTACTTGTATTACCATATCTACTTGGCCCTCTGAGAACATTTTGTACCACCGAGAAACACTGCTTCGGTCCAAGCAAGCTTCTCCAGGCAATATTCGAAATGCGTGCGTGAACTTAATTTTGTTTTTATCGCAATTTTTTTTATTTCTTTTTTTCCATTTGTATGAAATATTTGGTTGGTGTTAAGTCAGACCGGACCATGTGACATTTTTATAATTACAAGAAAAAACAACATAAAGTTTGATGCTATAAGGGGTTTTCGTTGAGCACTCATAACAATTTCGATACGTCTTCCTGCTGCACGCACGATTTCCCGAATATGATAAAAGTGGTATGTAGGGGAGAGGGAGGCAAGATGACGAATCGGTAATTTGACCCGTTGTAATGAAGGTAGCGCCACCTACTTTTTACTGAAGATGCATCATAACAAGGCCAAACTTTGTACTCGGTAACTCTGCCGAAAACGTTATCACAAAAAAGTGAAAAATAAAAATGAGAAAAATCGTGACCGTTTCTGAAGCGGATGGTGACTGGTGATGAAAAGTGGGTCACTTACGACAACGTGAAGCGCAAACGGTCGTGGTCGAAGCCCGCTGAAGCGGCTCAGACGGTGGCCAAGCCCTCATTAACGGCCAGGAAGGTGTGTGTGTTTGGTGGGATTGTCAAGGAATAATCTATTATGAGCTGCTTCCCTATGGCCGAACGCTCAATTCGGACCTGTACTGCCAACAACTGGACCGCTTGAAGGTAGCACTCATGAAGAAGAGGCCATCTTTGATAAACAGAGGTGCATTGTCTTTCATCAGGACAACGTCAGGCCACACACTTCTTTGGTGACGCGCCAGAAGCTCCGGGAGCTCGGATGGGAGGTTCTTTTGCATCCGCCGTATAGTCCGGACCTTGCACCAAGTGACTACCACCTGTTTTTGTCCATGGCGAACGAGCTAGGTAGTCAGAAGTTAGCCACAAAAGAGGCCTGTGAAAATTGGCTATCCGAGTTTTTTGCCAATCAGGAAGCGAGCTTCTATAACAGGGGTATTATGAAGTTGGCATCCCGTTGGGAACAAGTCATCGAACAAAACGGCGCATATTTGACTTAAAACAGATGATTGTAACTAATTTTATAAACAAATGAAAATTAAAAAATATACCGCAATATACTTTTTTGACAGCCCAATATGTTATAATGCTGTGAAATTTTAGAAATAACTGTTTAGTAGAATGGTATGTTCGACCTCAAATGGTTTTTTTTATTGTAGAATCAGTTGACGATCATTGGTTGATGATTCATTCTTGCCCTCGCAAAACGATACACAAGTTGATATCATGTCGCACTTTGTTTCATGTCAATGCATTGAAAATTTACCTCAAGCGCCATTCCGGTGGCCTTTTTTTACATAGACTTGGCTACAGTCGATTATATACTTGTTGCACCAACACCATTATTCCACTTTTCAAAACTACATCAATATATCTTTGGCACCGCATGGAAACAACAACAATGACAATACTTGTCAAATATCATGCTACATGTTATTTAGTATTGTCTCAGTGGAATCGCACCTTTAAGCATCGTTCGTTTTGCATTTTTGATGCACAACTTTAACGCCTGCTTCGCCATAGCGTCAGTTCAATACATTGATGCAATGTCAAGGGCACCAACGAAGCCTTTATGATGACGGAAAACAAACAATGTTAACTGATTGGAAAATCAGACAGAATATTTGCCTCATCAGACATTCATTACTAATTACCCTAACGCAAATATTTCCCTCCCACTATCTTCCCTCCTTGTTTATATTCATCATTACGACTGCATAATTTGCACCACCAAACATTCGCCAAAATAGCATAACAAAATTAGGCGATTGTTGCATCGTGACAGGGCCAATGCAGTGATTGCAATGATAGAGCCATCAGCGCGTGAGTAATTTGGTCGCGTCCTCAGCTCAATCCGAAACGAAAACATGTGATGACGCTAAACAAGGAAGAACAAGCGATGTTCATTGCTTTGAATACAGAACGTGACTGAAAGTTTGCCTCAGCGAGATCCACTGTTTATACTCTAGGCAAATATTCCCCTTCATTCTTCTTCTTTCCCTTTGTTCACGGAGACTTTAAACCTTACGATTTCCCCTTCGTTGCTCGTCGATAAGTTGCTCGTTATTGACGACACGGGTAGAAAAGCTCACAAATCAGCAGAATAAATGTATGGGAAAATGAAACCGCTTATAGTTTTCATGAATATTAACCATTTACACACCAGGGGATCGTGATGTATATCGAACAAATCTTAGGGATTTCGTTTGGTAGCGATTCGTTTGGTATGTAACTAACCAAAATCCGTTCGCGGCAAAAATAGTTATTAATGTTAACTTTATTTTATAAAAACGTGACCTGTTTTCTGATTTGGCCCCCCTAATGAAACCCGTAGTTCTACATAAAAAAAACTTATTATATTGACTTTGAATACAAAATGTTTCTCTTGCAATAGTAATATTACACTATGAAATGTATTCCATCATCATTAACTTTGCGGCTACTCGTACATAAACATCATAAAAGGTAATGTTGTTCCTCAGCCCTAATCTCGTTATTATTTCTTAAATTCGACAAATTTTCTGGGCTCATGAAATTATCTAGCACTGTTTTGAAAAACCTCGAAATATTTGTGCGTGAAGAAAATAATTCGGGATTTTTACTCTGGAAAAGCTTGGTACAACTTTGTATTAGTAGAATTCAATTTAGTGCAAGCATATTACATGTGCGGACCAGAACTATTATGACAATTCTGATATCCAACCAGGAAAATATTGACAAGGATCACAATATATTTTTTATGGATAATCTTCATTCTGATAAAGTCAAAAGTATAGAAATCAGGAGAACTCTGGGTCATTTCTGAAAAATCAGGCAATATTAGTTGTTTGTCAGGATATCAGGGAATGCACCAAAAAATCTGGGAAATCCTGAAAAATCAGGGCGGTTGGCATCTCTGCCCACAAGTCGTCAGAATTTGGCTCACCTGATCATTGAACATCGTTATTCTTCTGCAGCGAGTTCACATGTGAAAAAAAATTATTATGATGACCACTCAAATACTCGCACGCGAAAAATTGTAACTGTACTCACAGACTGTGGACGTATCTGTAATATTGCTATTGCGTATTATTAGGCACTATTGGTATTTATTCGAAGAAAAAGATATAATTTAATGAAAAAAACCCCAAACATTTTTTCTTTAACTTCATTCAGTTTTAATAGTCATTCAATTCAGCCACCTCATTCATTCTCGGTCTATCGTACACCCAAACTAGCGTTGCCAGAATGCATTTCATTTTCGCCAGAAACCATGCCTGGATGTCCAACGTTAAGCCTCTCCGCCATGAGCCTCTGGGCCTGCCTCTTCTCCGTTGTCCTTGGGGATTCCAGTCGAGTACTTCTTTGCAGATCTCGTTTGCGCCCTTTCGCAATGTATGCCCAATCCACTTCCACTTGCGCTCCCGAATTTCTTTTTTCAATCGCCCTTGCTGATAGCGGCGGTGAAGATCCACATTGGAGATCCAATTGTCTGGCCACCAAGCGCGGATGATGTATCGCAAGCACTTGTTGACAAATACCTGCAGTTTTTGCGTTGTCTCGGTCGAGACACACACGTTTCGTAACCGTATAGTAGTACGGTTTTGACGTTTGAATTGAAAATTCGGGTTTTCGTTCGTAGCGAGATTAGGCTTGAGCGCCAAATGTTTCTGAGACCCGCAAAGGCACACCGAGCCTTCCAAATCCGTGTGTTTATATCGGCCTTAGTGCCACCATCTGACGTAAACTGGCTACCAATGTATTGAAGGGTTTCTACCTTCTCAACCTATTGCCCTGCTACTGTGAAGTTGAAGGAATTGTTACTATTTACTTCCATTGACTTTGTTTTTCCGACGTTTATTTTGAGACCTGCTGCTTCGGAGCTTTCAGAGAGGTTACCAAGCTTGCTCTGCATAACCGCTCGACGTTGGGCGAGCAAGACAACGTCGTCGGCCAAATCAAGATTGTTCAGTTGCTCCATGGTTAAAGGATTCCACGGTAATCCTCGGTTCGGTCTGCTGTCAATAGCTTCAACTAAAATCTCGTCCATTACGATGAGAAAGAGTAGCGTCGATAATATACATCCTTGTCTCACTCCAGCAGTAACCCTTATAGGGTCCGACAAGACACCATCATGTAGGACATTACATGAGAGTGCCTCGTATTGTGCTTCGATGAGATGGACTAGCTTCTCCGGGACTCCTCTACGCCTAAGTGCATCCCAGATATTTTTGTGGTTGAGTCGGTCAAACGCTTTTTCGTAATCAACGAACACCAGCAGGAGAGAATCCTGGAATTCGTTGATTTGCTCCAGTATGATCCGGAGCGTGGTGATGTGGTCCACACATGATCGGCCAGCACGGAATCCGGCTTGCTGCCGTCGGAGAGTAGCGTCGTTCTTCTCTTGTATCCGATTAAGGTAAACTGACCAGACATCCCGCGTTACGCGGGACAGTCCCGCATTTCAACGAAATGTCCCGCGTAAGATTCCGTCCCGCGAAACGTCTCGCATTTGGCAAAAGAAACGAAAATGTCCCGCGATATCAATATATTTGAATATCACAATTTGATCATGTTGATTTTCTTAAATGGATGAACTTCAAAAAAAACTTTTATTTGGCAGACTGTTCGAGAGCGCTTCTAATGCATCCAAAGATTAATACGTTGAGCTGGTTTCATCGCACCGACATTGGGCTTTTTGTTTAGAGAGTGTCAACTGGAAGCGACAGCCACAAAGTTGGAAAATGATTTTTATAAAAGTCCCTTATTGATCCGCAGGGACCAACGTGAGTCAGACGAAAAGTTCATCTTTGGTTCCCTAGCTCGGTCAGGGCTTAACGTTTTAAATAAGCCGGAAGAACTAGTGTATACTAGACAGGAAGAGGCAGAAATGTTTGATGAAGTATCGTATCGGCGTATATCGGCGTGTTATTTTATTTATTCGTGGCTCTGGTGGCCGTCTGTCTCTCTATTTTGGCCATTCACCCAAAAGTTTTCTATTGGTCGCAGCTGGGGAATATTGGGAAGGTTGATGGTCTTCTTGACAATGTTTATCTCTAGCCGATCCATCCTCCAGTGATCTTTTGGCATAATCGGCTGATCCCAGGTTCGGCATAAAGACCTCATCACCTTCCCAACTCCGGCAAGCACATCGTACTATATATCTCCCCGTTCACCATATGACTCGAAAGAAGAGCGGCTTGGACATTCCCTTCACGTCTGTCAGAGAAGGACCTTCTTCAAGAACTTGATGTGGATGATATATTCGACGTCATCGCTTACCTGGGGAACGTAAAGTACCCGGTCCCTTGCCATTCGTTGAATTCTAGCATCAAGTACGTCTCGAATTTCATTATTAGCACGAAAAAAGTTTTTCCATTCTTTCGCCGGAAATAAGTTTTTCACCAACACCTCAAGCTACTCCTTCTGGGTGATTGCCTGCTGCTCAGATACGGCCGGTCTCGTCTGACGCTTCCACATAAAAATGTCCATTTTGGCCACATTCTTCTTCACCGTTTGATTCGATCTCCCGGCTTATGGAGCGGCAAAGAGATGATATTGTAAATACCAGATCGGCTATATCTGGCGGACACAAAGTGCCTCAGGAAGTCTAACTCCTTCACTGTGGGGTGGAGCTTGCAGTATGGAAAAATCATCAAGTTGCTTGACAGTGCTGCTGTAGCGAATCAACAGGCTTGAATCATTTTTGTTGTAGACTTAATAAACGTAAGATTTAAATAAAATTTGTTCATATAAATTGTCTTTCATCGCCATCCGAAATTACTCCATTTTTCGAATGCATACGTTAACACTAAAATCGATAAAAATGAATTGGAATTTTCGTGCATTCCATTCGGTAATTTGAAGAAAATTGTAGAATTTGTATCGTGCTTGCCAGGCGTAAGTGCTCTGATTGAACGAAAAAATCTTTGGGCGTAAACAAAATCTAAACCTCCGAAAAATCACAACTGAGTGCTGATACTCAGAAAGAAATAATAATGATCAGTTTAGACTCGCTAAACTATGGTTTATGTTCACATAACGTATGTACATAACGTTTTGTTTTTGGTGTCCCGCGTTAGACCTCTGACCATCTGGTCACTTTAGATTAAGGATAACTTTGCAAAGTATTTTCAGAGTCACCGTAGCAATGTGATGCCACGCCAGTTACCACATTGCGAAAGATCTCCTTTCTTTGGAACTTTTACTAAAATGCCCTGCATCCAGTCGGCCGGAAAAGTCGCGGCTTCCCAAATATCTGTCCCCGACATTACCCACCCGTCTTTTTTTTTTTGGACGAACCTAAAACGGAGGATCTACTCCAATGATTTCGTGGCCAAAACGGAGAAGCAGTTGATCGCCAGGGTCACGGAAGAGCTACCGACATCCATCTTTTCACCGGTCATAACAAAAGTTCCGGTCAACTGCTGTAAGGCCGCTAAGCAGGGCGTTGAAGCATTTTTGTAGAAGGGATGGAATTTAAGCTAAATTTGTTCCGTGGAATTATATTTTCTCCATCGTCATAATTCATAGTAGTATGAATCATTTTTCTACAATTACAAGATGTATGAATCGATAATATTTTTAAATCCCTTTTCATGTGGATAATGTTATCCCACCTGTTTCCGATGCTGAACGTTCCAGCAAATTAATTTCAATGTAAACAAATCTGGTTTAATGACTTCAGGAATAGAACACAATATTTCCCCCTTTTTATTCTTCTTCTCAATGCAAATGTTCTCCAAAGACCACTTCAATAACTTGTTTTGACCAACACTCAGTAGGGACACTTGGAAATCCGAGCAGAAAATTTGGTAAACCTTAATTCACAGATTGTCAAAGAATATTCACAGCGTGCTAAAGACCAATTTGGTCGGCGGCGGAGGCAACGTTTCCTCGGTCCCCTCCAATGACTTGATTTGATGAGTTTATTTTTATGGAGGCATCGCATGGGAGCCACGTGTCGGTGCAGTATATTTGTAGGTGGGTGCGTTCGAAACATCCGCCATCCCCTGCGAGGGTAGCGTACCCTCGATATGAGGGGTGGGCTTCGAGTCAATCAAATAGAAGAAGGGTGGCGAAAATGGGCCACAGTTTGGTTGTTTGATTAATTTGTTTTATATTGGAGTGAATAGAACTCACATCGAATGAGGTACAGGAGAATACAATCAGGGAAAAGCATTTTAGTATACACGCCGTTATAATTTGGAAAGTTTTGCAATGTTTTTCTTTCCCGCAGGAAACGCACTTTCATTCTGGCTTCCTTGCAAGCTATGTTATGTACAATGTTCACGCAAGCCAAAGGAAAAGGGAAGAACACATTCAAATACCATCACATACTTGACATAATTTTCTTTGTGCATCGGGAAAAATACTTAATGTCATAGTTTTCTTTATAAGTTTCCTTCGTTTTATTGCACGCCATAGCACTTTGTGGAAATTCGCATCTTCGCTTTTTGAAATAAGGTTTCACAACAAAACACGCACTTGTTCTCATTCCCTACAGCATGTTGGGAAATTATCATTTTTGTTCTCGCCTTGGCTTTTTGTTTTGCACTTGGACTGGACTGTAAATGTAGGCAGCAGCAAAAGGAATTCCCCAGAGCAAACTCGTGTCATCTAGCCATCTCGCTTCGACACTAGATAAAAGGATTATGTTGGCCGGAGCCTTTCTATCACTATTGATTAATTATTCTGCTCAGGTTAAGGTGGCGATCGAAAATGAAGTCTGCCAGGAGGGTGATAGGGAAACAGCTCACGTAATGTCGTTGGTTAGTATTTTTGGTTTGAAAGGACACGCGCCTAATTCATTATGGGTCGCCAGCGATGAGCGCATCATAAAAGACGTGAGAAAATTTTATTTTTCAACCAGGAGAACAATTAACATACATATTATAACGGATCATGTAAACACATCTTCAGAGGATCGCGATTCTGATATATCTTAAAACTTAAGCATCTTGCTCACTATTTTGACGCGAAACCAAACAAGTTCTGGGAGTATGGAGTTATCAAATCACGTAAAGATGGCAAAATATGGTGGTACAAAACGGTGTCTTTTTGTGAATTTCAAATTTCAATTTGAAATTGATTCCAGGCGTATAATAAACCAAAACAATTGAACGGTAATATTTCACCCATATTGAACAATGGAAAGAAATAAATAAATCAAAATTGCTCGTATATTCTATTACGCTATATTGCAGGAAACCCGAGATAACTCTCGTAGAAGGAAACGGGCAAGGCCATTTCGCATATCCTTACAGCGAACGTGATCACTTTTTTCAAACATATACGCACACTTTACGTATATGCAGCGGAAGTCACGCGACGGATATATGACACGCTTTGTGCGGGAGGGAACTGTTTCCGTATGTGCCGGAGAGGGAAGAGCCCCGCCATTATTAAGTATTAAATTTCATTTACGAGCATTCCATTTTTCTTGCCGAGAGTAGACTCAGACTCACTGCTGTCTCGACTCCTCCGTACTTTCATTCGACTCGTCATTTGCACTTTTACCCGCCTCAATCGCCATCGTGTTCCGGCCGTTTGTAATTCGTATGTCTGCGTTTTATTTTGCATATATGGATTCATAGAAAGCCTTATCCACTGGGGAGAAGCGAAATGTTCCAGTTTTCCCCTTTCAGACCATTTGGCTATTCGTCACGTGCCTATTGATGATGCGAGGACAGGCTTGGTATTAAAAATGGTCAAATGTGTTGATAGCTCCTAATTGTGTCATACATGCAGGAACATAATTGGGTTATCCATCTTCTGGAATAATAGCCCTTCAACGTCTACAAATCGTTTATTATCAGTCCGGTCATAGAAATAAAGTAAAACAAATATGTACTGAAGTTCAAAAATACGACTATGAGATTGTGATGGCAAGATTTTTCAAACTGACTTATCTAACATATAGACTCATGACGGAATGTTGTTTTCTTAACGTATCCTCCATCCTTATTTTGTCATTTATCATGTATTTTCGGGTGCTCAAGATAACCCAAGCTCGTAAATACTGGTCTCTCTAATACAGCTCGGAAGTTCACGGCTCTTGAAAAGGGATCATCCACGTCTTACAGTAGGAACCTACCCGATTGTTTTCTGTTTAGATGAGGAACATTCCGACAGAAGGATGTCCATTTTCTTCAAGGGGCTGAATTGTTCACATTCGCCCATGGCGAGGGAGGAGGGAGTCTAGATAATGGCCACGTAGACACTTCAAGTAAATATTTTTTCAAAAATGGTAACATCTCTTATCATTATAATCACATCAAAAATGATAGGAATCTGCTCTGCAATTTCTAAAATTTTTAAACCTTCCACAAATTGTGATTCAAGCATGATTCGTTTAGAATTCGAATTCACAAAACCAATAGTATCTCGTAATTGGTTAAATGTGCAAAACATATTTATACCAAGATGCATATTATTTTTTTTTTTTTAGAAAAATATATCGAAAAAAAAATATTTCGTTACAGATTTAATGAATTATCGTTATTTTCTTCGGATACCCTCCATCAAAGTTTGGACTCTCTGTTGGTCATCCTCAGCGGCCATTTTATTCCACGATCTTCTCATGTCTGCAGCATCCTGAGTCATTTTGGGCTCGACAATTGCCCAATATTTTTCGATTGGGTGGAAAAGGGGGCAAACGGGAGGATTGAGGTCTTTCCAACGTAATCAACCCTTTTGTCACGGTACCACTGAAGCATTTCTCAATTGTAATGGAAGCTTACCAAATCTGACCATCACATCACCGGACCTTTGTGAGCCCTCATAAACGGACATTTTCTAGTTCATTGCCTTTTTTGTAACCAATTACTCGCGGTTGGCTCGAGGTGAGTATTACATTGTATTCTCTTATTTGGGATCTTGCAATATCCAATGCTCTGTACGTGTGGCCGACCCGGGATACTTCCTATAGGGATACTTCCTATAGGGCTGACCATTATTTAGCAACGCTCCCCTAGTCTGTACCCCATATCAATCGTGGTGCGTCTTTTTTGATTCGAGGAATCTTTTCAAATTTTCAATTGTCATGTTTGGTTGGAGTATGTTTGGCTGAAATATGTGCATTATTTTTATGGAACCCCCTTTCCTTTCCAGAGGAGGAAGGGGTGTCATACCATCATAGAAACATTTCTCGTACCAAAAAACCCTCACCCGAAAACCTCCACATGTCAAATTTCGTTTAATTTGCTTGATTAATTCTTGAGTAATGTAGTAGTTTGTGTTTCATTTGTATGGTAGCCCCCCTTTCAGAGAGGGGGGAGGGGTCTCTAACTATCATAAGAACCTTCCCCGACCCCAAAAACCCCTACATACCAATTTTCATGTCGATCGGTTCAGCAGTTTCCAAGTCCATAAGAATCAGACAAACAGACAGAAATCCATTTCTATATATATATATATATATATATATATATATATATATATATATATATATATATATATATATATATATATATATATATATAAAAATCTCTTCGTTTCTATTTTTCGATAACTTCCAACGTTTTGCGAAAAAATAAAGGTGAACAATAAGTACTTTCATGGGTACACGAACCGTATCTCTTGAGAGGTGTTCCTAGCAGTGACGCTCATCTGCATCGAAAGGTGGTATTATGTGACCCGCTTTGGGTTGGGTTGTTCTGAAAGTTCGTGCTGCCTCTGATGACAATCAAATCGAGACACTGATAGAGAATAATCTCTAGTACACGAAACATACATTAGCAGATTCACTACAATATCTAAAACCATCGTTCATAAACACCTGGTAAAGCTTGGCTACATATAACGCTATTATGTACGGATTCCACATTATTTGACCGAAAAACATTTACTGGATCGCATTTCCATAAGCGATTCGCTTAATGAACACAACGAAGACACTTCATTTTTGTAGTTTGTATTTTTACGGTCAAAAATCAAATTATTTACAACAATATTAAACAAAAAATTGTAGTGTGTTGTGCCCAGGAGACGGAAATAAACGGATTATTGTCAGCGTCCCAGACCCAACGTCCAGAATTAGCCCTTATTGGCTTGATAAGCTTAGATTAACCTGATTCGCATTTTTGAATTTTAACGGCAGTTCAGAATCCACCTTCTAATCTGACTACTGAGCGCAGCGAATCTTGAAAAAAAATGTACCACAATTACGCAATTCGGGACATCAAAGCTGAGTTTGACAGCCGGTTTATATGAAGCAAAGATAAACAAAACGCAAAGCAAACAGTGCTGGATTTTAACAAGTAGTTTCAAAATAATGTATTTAATTTGGATAATGGTAAGCGTTAAATGTTTGTTTCCTGTAGTATAGTGACTTTCAACACTTTTTGGCTGGTACGTCACTTTTACCTTCCATTTCGGAAGAATGTCGGGAGTGAGAATTCAACTCGCAACCTTTAGCGTGAGAGTATGGATGCTACTACTATGTCAGATCGCCCCCCGAAGGTTGAAATATATGAATTAGCAATATTAGAAACGTCTTTTTATTGCTATAAAAATGACGCTTTCTCTGCGATGGGAAAATAAACACATCTTAAGGGACAAAATTATCAATGAAAATCAAATTATTCGTATCAAATAAATATTCTAAGTAAAAGTGTAACAAGTTTTGTGCAAGTGGTAAAAAATCGTGAGCTTTGAATCTCGCTGCCGGAGGAAGTCATTTGGTCTGGAGCGAAATTTTACACACTTGGCGGAAGGAACTTTTGAGGTCCACTTTCCAAAGGTTTTGGTGAAAAGATTTAAAAGCTCTTTTAGCAATGATTATATACGGATCCGGTCTATGTAACTTGACCATGCAAACAATATTTCAAAAAAAAAAAATTCATTCAACGTTTGAAAATTTACAACTGCCTTTGAGCATGCTGAACTTAATGAAGGTACTCTTATTCGATTCTGTGTTGTGTCTCAACGAAATAATTTTTTTTATTCGCCAATAGGGTCGGGGCTCAAATGGTAGCTTATTATTATCTATTTTTCTTATATTCTAACATAACTTAATTTGCATTGCCTGAATACGTTGTCTAGACCTGAAAAACATTAAAAATTTACACTTAATACAATCACGTGACAAATTGAAATCAAACATAGAGACTACACGGTTGAATATACGCAGCAGTCCAGTAATAGCACTATAAGTGCCGCAGTTCGTTCGCCGCATTGGAATCCAGAGAGGGGCAGAATTCCGATGTTGTCTTGGGCGAGCCAGCATATTCGTTCTTTGGAGAATTTCAGGCCAGTCGATTCTTGATGTTAATGCATCAGATATCACTATGGCTCGGGCCGAATTCCTACGCGCTTCCAAAGTATCTAAATTAATAAGCAGGTAGCTGCTTTCATAGCAAGGTAGACGATACTGGTATAGCCACGGCACACAGAAAATTTAGGTGGCCAAAACCCAAAAAATGAAGTTGTATAAAAACGAAAAAAAAATCCTACAGTTGCTTATACTAGGATGTTCAAGGCATCTAGGATCACGTGTTTCACCCCATTCCGCGCGCGCATCATTGCTCTGGCAACGCGATAAGATACCAGTTTCGCATGCTCGCCGGTGCAACTAACGGGTGTTATATAAAAAATGAGAATTTTTTCAATCACATATAATTTTTTGACGTAGAATTACGTCTTTCATTAAGGGTGTCAAATCAGAAAACAGGTCACGTTTTTATGAAATAAAGTAAACGTTAATAACTATTTTTGCCGCGAACGGATTTTGGCGATTTACATACTAAACGAATCGGAAATTCCGTAAGATTTGTTTAATATGCCATGCATTAGAATCCCCTGGTTAGTAAATGGTTAAAATTCATGAAAACTTTAAGTGTTTCTATTTTCCCATACATTTGTTCAGTCCATTTGAGTGCTTTCCCGAACAGAGCTATCAATAACGAACAACTTATCGACGACCAACGGAGGGGAAATCGTAGGATTTAAAGTCTCCGTGAACAAAGGAAAAGAAGAAGAATGAAGAGGAATACTTGCCTAGAGTATGAACAGTGGATCTCGCTGAGGCAAACTTTCATTCGGCATCGGACTGTTGAGTAATCCAGTTCACTTTGTTTTCGCTACGCTTCGATCTAAGATTGGACCCCACCAGTGGTAATCCAACTTGGAAATCGTCGTTTGATTTTTCTGTTCGTTTTTCGCGTTGTTCGTATCGTGTGTTCTTCTTTCCGCGTCGTAAATTGGACGCTCCGCGTAGTGTGCGATGAGCAAGAAGAAGAGGAAGGCAGGCTCGAGCCCTGCAAAAAACGAACGCATTGCTAGGGGCAATAAAATTTCGAGGTAAGCGTCATCTAATGATGCACGCGGTGTTGGTGCAGTGATAGTACTCGCACTGAACCGAGCCTTCGCGAATGTGACACCGCACCGAACAACAGCGAAGTAGGCGATTTCGGCGCGTCGGTCGAAAATGTAAACGCCCAGCCAGCAACCAAAATCAAGCTCCCCCCGCTGGTGGTGAAGGCGGTCGCTCTTGACAAACTCATCAGCGAATTCGCATCGATGGGTGTTACAGCAGAGTAAAAGCTGTGTGGCATAATTCAGTTTTTTTCCAAGCAGTTAACATTGTTTATTTTCCGTCTTCATAAGGGCTTCGTTGGTGCCTTTGAGAATGCATCAATGCATTAAACTGACGTTATGGCGAAGTAGACGTTTTAAGGTTGTGCACCAAAAAATTATTTGGGAATACCAAGCATCTTGAATGTCTTACTGGAATGTTTTAAGTTATTTGGGTTCGCGTGCCAGTCGCAAAACTGCCTTCAACTAGGATTGCATTTGCGCTAATATTGATCCTAATGAAGCATTGCTACTGTTTTCGAGGTTGTTATTAACAAAAAGAGTTTATTTCTCTTGTTTAGTCATCAAGAAAGTAAATGATCTGGAATTTTGTATGTGATTAGGTTTTGCTTACCAGTAGCAAAACTTCGTCCACTAAGGGTGACAGCTGCGCTTCTCTCGAGCATGAGAAAGTAATGCAACTCTTTTCGAGGCCAGTAATATTAACAGAAGCTTTGAAGTTTCTTTTGAGAATAACGCAAAATGATGAGAAATGTTTAAATTGCTAGTAGTTTCAAGCCACTATGGCTTGAAACTACTAGCATGTATTCACCATAGCATGTATGGCTCTGTTTGCATGCTATGGTGAATAATCGACTGTAGCCGAGTCTATGTCAATTTCGAAAAAGGCCACCGGAATAGCCTTCGAGGTAAATTTTCAATGCATTGACATGAATTAAATTGCGACATACGATTGTTTTGCGAGGGCAAGAATAAATCATCAATTATCGTCAACTGATTCTACAATGAAAAAATTATTTCAAAGATTATTCTATTAAACAGTTGATTCTAAAATTTCACAGCATTATAGAATAATATCCGAAGGTATAAACAAGCGACCTATATAAAATGACAGCGTAGTTCTACGTCAACAATGCGGTCGTATCTTGGACACAACCTCCTATAATTTTTTTTTCATCGATTTCAGTATTTTTTATTAATAACATAATGTATTTTCTTCAAAAAAATGTCAGTGAATATTTGAGTAAGGGCCGTGGTCTGCTGTTCGACGCAACTTTGTCGCGAAGCTCTCACAAGAACGTTGTACGGCACTTACGTCCATTTTCCGGATACAATTCCGGATTCTTGTAGTCAGTTGCTTCGTGTCCTTGGCCCTCCAATTGTTTTTATACACTAGGGCACTGAGTGAGCCAAAGAAATTCTCTATTGGGCGGCACTGGGGCAAGTTTGTTGGGTTACGATCTTTCGGCACGAACGGTATCTTTTTCTCCTCAAGATACGCCAGCGTCTTCTTGGCGTAATGGGAAGACGCCTTGTCCGGCCAGAAGACGTACTTCCCATCCGCGTGATGCTCGTTCAGGAACGGCAGCATGATTTTATCGAGGCACTCTTCTCGATAGATTTGTTGGTTGATTGCCAGACCGCTCGGCTTAAACCAAGGCTTTGAAATGCCCCGGTCGGAAATGGCGATGTACAACATAACCTTTTTTCAAACTTGTGCTTGAACTTGTATTTCACTTCAGGCGGTGTGGATGACTTGTCGCTGGAGTAGTAATATCATTTCCTGGAATATGCGTTTTGGACAGCGGAGCTTTCGTCGTCCAGAACGAAAGACGTCCCGCGGTATTTTTTGATCATCCACCGACACTGTGATTTAACCGTCTCAATCTGCTCCTCCGTGTACTCCGGCGACCTCGTCTTTTTCCTGCAGACGATTCCTTCCATCTTGAGGGTCCGATGGATCAATACGTGGGAGCAATACGTTCTTCCTTAAAATGTGCCACCGTGAACTTTTTTCCTTGCTGGAAATGCGTTTCGTAGGACCGTACAATGCGTTCGCGGAGCATGTGCTGTTCCGACGCCATCTTTGCTTTGACTAAATTCAAACTAGTAAAACCAAATACGCATACTGTTTCTAGGGAGCCAAAAGAGTAATTTTCTTGGAGAAAGAAAATTTTAAGCTCTTTATTTGAGTTACTGAAAGGTATTGAAAAAATTCTCATTTTTTATTTAACACCCGTTATTTCACGTGTGTTTTTCTAACATGTGTTTTGGTGAAGTTTTTGAACGATTTTTTTTGGTTCGTTATGTTTCTTGAAGCATTTTTGACGGAGAAATTGCATTTGTTGTCAGCTTCAAAATTCGGTTGGTTGTAGTATGTGTTAACTCCACACAAAGTGAGTACTATTTTGGAAGTTCAATTTTTCTTCGGATGGACTTATAAAACTTGCCCCGACGTTCCCCGCAAAACTTTTTTAATGAAAGTGTTCTTCAAAGTGTCTGTTATCTCTCAGCACTTGAGTTTTTCACACGAAATCTCCCCCTTTCGATTTTTTCTCAATATTAACTCGAAATCTGCCATTCCCTGCCAATCCGATATACAAGGAAACTTCGATATAACGTACCCTCGATATAACGCCATTCGATATAACGTACATTTTACCTCGATATAACGTACACATGATCAATGTGTAAAAAATATTTTCCGAAATAGGTACTGAGAGTTTCATGTCAATCTCACAGGTTCAACAAAGGTCACTTGGTGGCCTGTACTTTTAACCAATCTCTAGATACAACTAGTTTTATGATTCGGATTCTAAATTAATCGAGCAGTATGAACAGAAACATCATGAGAAAGGTTGGCTTCATCGTTTTGTTGAACTTTTTCATCATTATTTATTTACCTTACCCAAACAACAACACAAAAAAGTAATATAAGCTGTGTTCGTGGGTTCACTATTTTGCTTCGTACAATTCGATACAACGTACAATTTTGAAAGAGAAATGTACGTTATATCGAAGTTTACCTGTAGTGGTTCTCAGATTGAAAAATGGTAGTTTTGTTCTTTATCGCAAAATATTAGACCCGTGTTTTTTTGTTTTTTCCAGTAGGGTTACCTTATCCATATTAGGGTTGTCCGAAAAATCAACTTTTTCCTCTTTTTTTTTTTTTTTTTCCAAAAATGACTTTTTTAAAAAATTTATTACTTTTGAGCTACTGGACCGATTCAGAAGATCGGTATATCAAATTAAAGCTAGCCTTTTTTAAGAAAATGACACATTTGCCAATTAATTGAATTGATAATGTTTTAGGGCAACTATCCGTGGAAGCAGCTGAAGCTTCAAATAAATTTTATAGAAGTTATCGGGAAAGCTTTATGTGAAAGACATCCTGATTTAGGACTGAGCGAACGAGGTCACAGTAGAGAGTCTTTAGACAGTAAATGTCGGTAAAATATTTCGTCGTGCGAAAGATAAAGCCTACAGTCAATCGCAAAATTAAGTATACACACCGTGTTGGTTTGTTAGTTTAGAGTTTTTCGGGGTTAAAAAGTAAATAATTAAAAGCGACTCATATTCATCGTAAAATCGATCCTTTTCACTCTCACGCAGTGTCTTAGAATATCAACAAATATTCACGAGTTCGTTACTTATGATTTTATTTCAGTGTAAATGACTTTTTTCCAGCTTGAAACACACTGCCCTCGTTGTGTTGATGAAAATAACAAACGAGTTCATTTTGTTCATATCGCTGATGCATGAACAAATTTGCTATAATGAATGGATGCGGCATCGAGTGGCTCGCTGTTTTTTATACTTTGAATATCAAAAGCAACAAATTGATATTCATCACATTCGAAACGATATTCGTTCTGGCATTGATTTTGAGTCAAAATTAAAAAATTAAAAAATTAGTCAGGCTGGACCATTTAGAGAACAAAAACGCCAGAGTTCGTTGAATCGAACTTTGCAAGAAATCGCACAGGATTTTGTTTGGCGAGACGGTAACAACGGCATAAATAAAAACCAACCACACACAGCTGCCTCAGGTTAAAAGTAAACAGCAGCTGATATTCATTTGGCTAAAATGAAATTCAATTTTAAGAGTGTTTTTTGTGTCAGTGTCATTTTATCTGTCATTTTTGTTGTTTTGTTGTGTATTGAATCTTGAATAATCAAGATGAAAATGACACTGGGTGGAAAAATAAACTTCAAAACAAATTGAAAAACAAAAGTTCATTTGCTCATATTCATTGGTAGTCTGGATCTGACATTTTGATTCTCGTTTGGAATATATAGGTTTTCGATGCAACCTAGCCCGAAAATCTATGCGTTTAAGCTTAGCGAAGATGATTTTTTTCAACACTGCTCTCATGTAGTGATAATGAAAAATTGAAATGATCACATTTCTACTTCATACGTAAAAAAAAACAAACAAAAATCTTCAATTCAGACGGTGCAAAATTGAATGTACAGTTCAAGTTTTTCTTGAAAAAAAAATTCAAATCAGTTTTCAGAAATGTTAACAGGTAATCAAAATCAATCTCCTTGTATTTGGTATGGCTCCCTGTGGCGTCCAGCACTGTCTGCAAGCGCCGAGGTGAGATTTTTGGTCACTATGAATGGAATGCTCTCCCAGATCTCCTTAATTGTCGTTTTGAGTTCTGCTTCGTTCCCTGGATTTTTATTCTTCAGACATTTCTTGATTCCGCACCATAAATGCTCAATAGTGTTCAAATCTGGTGATTGCGGAGGTGTTTTGAGTTGATTGGGACATTATAGAGTAGACACTCCCGCACGATGAGATCAGTTTGCTTCGGGACATTATCCTGTTGATAGTAGTAATCACGAAAGAGACCCAATTTCTGCACGGGACACTGAAGGTTACGTTTCTGGATGTTCGATGAAGCCATCTTGTCCATCGCCGAATCGATAAACATCATGGTTCCAGTTCCAGAAATCGCCTTATACCATGCATCAACTGACTACCGCCGCCGCGTTTTACTGCGGGAACCAAATGCTGAATCTGAAGCACCGATCCTGGTTTCCTTCACACCATCTGTCCTCCATCCGATTCAAAGAGATTGGTTTTCATCTTGTCCGTATAAAGGATCTTGTTCCAGAACTCCAGTTAACATATGCCTTAGCAAACTGTAGTCGTTTTTTTTCATATTCACCTTTGAGATGAAATACTTTTCACGGCCAACACAACCTCTCAGATTGTTCCTGTATGCAACTCTACGGATAGTGTCTGTGATGACAGGTCTTCCAATGATGCCGGCTACTTCGGTAGTCAATTTAGGAATGTTTGTTTCAGGGTTCTTTCGAAATATTCGCACAATTACTCGTTCATCTTCAGAAGACAGGATACGTTTGTGTCTTCTACTCGGGAGATTTTCCATGGTTCCTTCGTATTTCCACTTGTTTATGATTTTCTTTGCTGTATAGTGAGTTCCGAGAGACCGATTGAGCTGATATTTTGCATAGGGTGTTTTTTGGAGGTGGTGAACATTTTGTATGGGGTAACTTTTAGGGTCGATTTTTTCACATACATTCATTGGCACCCTAACGTAGGGGAGAGGGAGGCAATTTGGCAACGCTAAGCTTTGGCGAGCCCTGGATCTTGGAATTATTTTTTTTTTTTAAATATTGATGCTGATTCTTATAGCTTGAAGTGTTTTCTATCATATTATCTATTGGATGGGCAAAAAAACTAAAAAACTTGTCCACCAAAAAACATTGCGCCAAAAGCGTCGAATTTGCGAATGCCTGGGGGCAAGTTGGCGAATATGGTTTGATCACCTAAAAATCAACAAAATGTAATAACAATTATTTATTTATCCTTGGTTGGAACAGTGGAAACGCCAGTTTCATCAACATTGTAAATGGCACATGAAGGAAAACGATACTGAGCTCGTATATCTCTCAAAGTTCAGAAAAATGAGTCGCAATTTTCTTTATTGAATGCCATTAATCAAGCCACTGAGATATTTTCTGGCTTTCTCAAAAATAGCTCATGAGCTTTCATAAACATTTCAACCCATGTCCGTCCAGCGCATGTTCTTTTGAAAGGGTGCTCTATGCCATTTTTATTGGAATAGGCAATTCTTCCAAGCTGAACCTTTGTAAGGCCAAACGCACGCTGGTCAACAGCGACCACAAAATCATACAGCTCTTTTAGTTGAGCGTCGCTGAATGTGGCTTTAAAAAGGCCTTTATTGGACGACGTATCCTGAAATTGATACAGATTTTTTTTTTGCAGAAAGAACATGGAAACGCAAATGCTGAATTGAAAAAGTTGGTTCTGGCATACCGAACTGTTTTGAAGCACCCAGAACAGACGAACCTTCTTCTATAGCTTTCATAACATTCTCCAAACTTGTGTCCGACTAACTTTTTTCTCTTTTTCGCTTATAAGTTCTAACCATCTGGAATAAAAAACCAAAAATTAACAGAATGTTGCAGTACGCCAACTTGCCCCCAAGCGACTTTTTCATTAAAAAAATTCAGTGGAAAAAAATTCATGATTAAAACTCGCCGGAAACAAACCGATTATGTACAACAGAGCACCTTTATCATGTATGAAATTATTTTGTAATTTTTACTTTTCTCATAAATTTGAAAAAACGGAACAAAAATAACAAAATCACGATTTTTCACATTTTTATTTTTCACTTTTTTGTGATAACATTTTCGGCAGAGTTACCGAGTACAAAGTTTGGCCTTGTTATGATGCATCATCTTCAGTAAAAAGTAGGTGGCGCTACCTTCATTACAACGGGTCAAATTACCGATTCGTCATCTTGCCTCCCTCTCCCCTACAGCTAGTTAATTGTGTGAGTAATTAATATGCATCAAAAGAATCAATGTATTCAAAATATTTTATACAAAATAAATGGAAAGTATCGTCAAGTAGCATTTATACACTCAATTTTGCGATTGACTGTAGTTGTCTCGATGCCTTATTAACAATGTATGCGATGTGATTTTTGTATGTGAGCTTTGAGTCCAGAAGCACTAAATAAACGGTCCTTGAAGTGAAAACCACGCGTTATATTATGGTTTATGGTCTATACTTTTATGGTTTATAAAATGACGCTTCCTTTGCTTTCGTTCATTTCTTACTCTACTTTCGCACCGTGAGGACTCGTTTGTTTGGGACCAAGCAGACAGTTCGTTAGTCTTTCGGTGGTAAGACACACGAAAGCAGCTCGGATAAGCGCACCAGCCGCAGGATAGGTGAAGAAGCCACATCGCTATCGACCGGGAACTTTGCGTGAAATTCGTCGCTATCAGAAGTCGACCGAATTGCTGATCCGCAAGCTACCTTTGCAGCATTTGATTCGTGGAATTGCTCAGGACTTTAAAACCGACTTGCGCTTCCAAAGTTCCGCGGTTATGACGCTGCAGGAGGCCTATTCGAAGATATCAATTTATGTGCTATCCACGCAAAACGCGTCACACCATGCCCAAGGACATTCAGCTGGCCCGTCGAATCCAAGGAGAGCGTGCTATATTAGCTTAGCATATAATCAACGGCCCTTTTAAGGGCTCCAAATTTGATGGAATGGAGTTCAGAAAAGTTTTTTGCAGGCCAAACTGAAAGGAGTATTTTCGTTTGGATGCCATTCAGCATCGAGAAAATTCCAGAAAGATCTAATCGTTGCTGGAAAATAATCTACCAGTTCCCCGGGAATTGAAAAATACATTCATGCGAGTTTATTTTAATGTTTTATATCCACATAATACTGCGACCACATACATTTGGTTTTGTGATTTGTCAATCAAGTGCAGTTAGCAGGAAAGCTTCTGAAGATTATTCTTCAGAACAAGGTTTTTTGTATCCAATATTGGATGTATAAAACCTTGAGCTTCCAACATAACGCTCTCGTTTTCGAAGTCCCCCAAATATTCATTTATTCATTCATTTAGAATGGATTTAGATTCAACTGATCTCTAAATCAATGATAGTCCTACGTCACCCTTGCGGTTGTACCATAGATATAACCCACTTCCTGTTTTTCGTTAGGCAGGAACCCCTTTTTCGATCACTTTACTTTTGCCATTTTTTTCATTGTTAGAGTCACTGTTACCCCGGTCACCAGTAGAGAAATTGTCACCGGAAAATTGTTTCTGGAATATTATAACAAAAATAGAAGTTCATTCCAATCATACGCGTCGTTGTTTGGTGTATTTTAACCTAATAAAAATTAATCTCGTGATTCGATTCCTGATAAAACATGACTAATTGATGTCATGTTCCACCAGGATAATGCCAGTTTTTTTTACGAGTAATCAGACAAGTTCTGGAATTATGACGTGCTTTTTCTGCCCGTGTGGTATGTGGACAGCTCCTTAGATTCGTACTTCTTTCAGTCGAATTAGCAATCAAACAAACATGAAGCAAAAATTTTCATCAAAAAAAATGCCGTTAGAAAAACTCTTTCTTTGTAAAAGTGCCCATCTCCCGGTGCACGGGTTGCTTATTGGAAATTGTAAGGGCTATTCATATTTTTTTCCAGAATTCAAAAAAACACATATTTTTTGAGAAAAATCAAATTTTTTTTCATAATTTTTTTCAATGAAATTTTCCTTAAAAAATTAGTTTGATATTTTTTGATGCAAAATATAAATAATTTTCTACAATTCATTTTTTAACTAAATTTTGTAGGTCTTATAGTCTTACGTAATCGATCGATAATCAGCACCGGACAGATTATGTCTCATTTTTGGTATCCACCAAAATATGAACAAATATTTAAAAAAAGCACAGGTCAGAATAGACCTTTTTCAACCGGTTCTGTATATGTTTTTTTGGGGATTACTTATTAACATACGTGCTAGAAATGGTTCAGTTAGAATACAGCCAATTTTAAATTCAAGTACGAATGTTAGTTTTTAAATAAACACAACACAAAACGACATTCCAAACACTCTTGGAACAAAATTAATTTCCTTGGAGGTCTGTGAATTGAATATGAATAACTGTGAATCAATTGATTACAGTAAACTACCTTGAAGATTCTAAGGAAAATGATATTTCAGGAAAAATTGTACAATAATATACATTTTCCGATGGCTTCTGACATTGTGTTTGTTTCAGCACAGCATCGATACATCCAAAAATAACATCGACATTGAGGAAGCACAGCTTCCGATGGCATCAATTGCCAGCAATAGTTTCACGTAGCCTGTGACATTCACATTGCCGTACGCTAGAACAGGCGGATATCCGGTTTTTAACCGTGAGCAACATTTTTACACAATTATTCTTTTTGCTTGCATCCTCATCACATCGGCCAGTGCAATAATAATCGCCCCCCACAAAGCCTTGGGAAACGGGTTTCAGCCACATTCCAGCCTCAAGGAAAGCATCATTTCGACCTCGTTTACTTTTTTTTGTTTCTTCAAACCATCATCGGTGGGATTCCTTCCAGCAAAGACTGCATAATTGGTGCATAACAATCACAAGAATAGGTGGCAGCTGAGTTCGCTTCCGGTGTCACTTCTGCGTATGATGGGGCTACAGTGGATAGACACAGTGGAACTGGAGCATGATTCCTGACCTCTTGGCGAAGCAACAGTCCCATCTAGGCATCCGTCGAATAGGTGGCGCATGGTGTGACTTTGTGGAGTTTGAAAAGGGGGAAGCGAATTTCCCTTTTTGTGCGTCTTTTGTCTTTCGCTCAGAGTTGACCCAACTCCCCAGGAAGGGGAGCTTCGAGATCGAGAAGGACGTGCACCGGAGGACGAGGCAGATTGGATTGCTGTGGATGCTAGCCATCCGCTCCATTTGCAGAATATTTTATGCCGTTGGAACGTATGATGCATAATTATTTTTCATATTCCTCTTTGTTTGAATATTAAATATGGGAATGCCTCGAATTTATGCTCCATATACCTTCGCCGCATGCAGGGATGGATGGAATTTGGAGCCCAACCGGGAGTTAGCTACTTGGGCAAATGATCCTGATGTGGTGGAGTTGTTTGTAGCTGAGTTGGAGATTGTTGTGTCGTTCGAAACCTATCTTTCTTAGTTAAGATCGAATAGAATTGTAAGGAGTGTAAGGAACGACACCACTCGTTGGAGTGCTTCAAAGAATAAAGTTGCAAGTGTCAAACCGATTAGGGTTAGATCTAGAGACTCTCGAGTAGAAACTCAGTTCGAGAAGAAGCAATAATCTGAGCTTGGCCGTGTTACAACTTTTTGGCGATCATGGAACTGGCTCCCTAAACAATCAATACGGACTCTGATTCAATGTCAGGTTTTGTGTTCAGATTATATTCATGACCATAGTAGAAAAAAAGGTGGAAGCCAATCAAACCGGAGCGCTGTAGCAACTTCCCAGGATTTTATGACATCCTCGTTGATGACTTTTTTTTTAACTTTTAGGCATTACGAGCGACTAATTATTCTAACATTAGGCTGCGGTCTACCAACGTTGGCTGTTACAAAAAGTCTTTGGAAAATGAATGTATTACTAGACAAGTTTTAACCCTCCTGCACTCGCGCGCAACATCATAACTCGTATAGTTTCGTACAGTGTCACAGACTGTGCGTGTCTCTGTAATTTTGCATTTTTTTGCTATTGCTATTTTTAGGCATTATTTGTATTTATTCAAATTTTAAAAAAATATACAGTGATTTACCTCTTCCTGGACATGCCGAGGTACACCTCAGTGTCGCTTTAGAGGCGATTGTGACCTGTAATTGTACATATCAACAAACGTAAAATAATGTGAAAAATAAGTCTAAACAAGAAAATCATTGAAAATCTACCAAATATCCTCTAGAAAAGTGTGCAAAATACGTAATATAGTAAAATGGTTGAAAAATACTTGAAAATACTCCTAAAAATGTATCGTGTTGTAGAAATTTGCACAGAGGATTTTTACAAAAAAGTCCAATAATCATATCTAAATATTCAATTACTGGTCGGACTCGATTATCCGGAGTATTGATTTTTTTTCACTCCGGATAATTGAATCCTCCGGATAATCGAGTCATGAAAAAAAAACAATTTTCTTTCGGTAAACATAATATAATTATGATTTGCACTTATTTATTAAACGGTTTCATCTAGGTTGACCCGTTTGTATGTTTGTGACTTAGTAATTTTGTCTGTGGCGCTGTACATTAATAGAAATTTAATCCCCTTCCTGTTGACCGTTTGATCTGAAATTTGGAACACATTTTTATATCTAGTGTCATTATAAAACTGCGTATTCCATGATCTTAAAAATCCAAGATGGCGGCCGCTACAAAATTACGGATTATGTACATATTTTTTCAAAATCCCATCAATATGGGGTTTCCCAAAACTCCATCAATATGGACATCGAATGAAAGGGCTTGACCAGTAGTACACAATTATTTATGGAAAATGTAAATCAAAGATAACGACCGCTACAAAATGGCGGATTGCAAATTTTCTCAGAACCCCATCAATATGTATATCAAATGAAAGGGATTGACTAGTAGAACACAGTTATTTATGAAAAATTCAAATCAAAAATGGCCGCCACCACAAAATGGCGCCATATATATATTTTTTCAAAACCTCATTAATATGGGTATCAAAAGAAAGTTCTCGACTAGTAGAATATAGCAGATAATGAAAAATCCAATTCCAAGATGGCCGCAGTCCCCGAACAACTAATTACATTTAAATGGTTTCATTCAGCTTGACCTGTTTCTATGTATGTTTGAATGTTTATAGGGTTATCCCACATTAATAGAAAATTGACCCCGTTCCTGTTGACTGATTGATCTGGAATTTGGAACAAACATTTAATTCTACTGTGTCATTATAAAACTGCGTATACCATAATCTTGAAAAATTCAATTTGGCCGTCGTTAAAAATGGCTGAATGATTTGACTTGAAGAACACGAAACATAATAAACAACAGAAATTCAAAAAGGTCGCCGCCACTAAATGGTCGACAATGTATTTTTTGCAGTCCCCTCAATATCGGTATCAAATGAAATGATTTGACTAATAGAATACAGTACATTATGAAAATGTTCCGAAGAAAATTAGGTAAGAAATATGTTCCAAACTTCAGATCAATCATTCAACAGAAACGGGGTCAATTTTCTATTAATGTGGGACAACCCTACAAACATTCAAATATACATAGAAACAGATCAAGCTGAATGAAACCATTTAAAAACTAACTAGTAGTTTGGGGACTGCGGCCATTTTGGAACTGGATTTTTCATCTTCTGCTATGTTCTACTAGTCGAGAACTTATTTTGGATACCCATATTGATGAGTTTTGAAAAAAAATATATGGCGCTATCTTGTGGTGGCGACCATTTTGGGTTTACATTTTTCATATTTAACTGTGTTCTACTAGTCAAGCCCTTTCATTTGATACTCATATTGCTGGGGTTTTGAGAAAATATGAAATCCGCCATTTTGTAGTGGCCGCCATCTTGGATTAGAATTTTTCTTAAATAACTGTATTCTACTAGTCAGGCCCTTCATTTGATACCCATATTGATGGGGTTCTGTGAAAATATTAATTCCGCCATTTTGTAGTGGCCGCCATATAGGGTTTTCATTTTTCTTAAATAACTGTATTCTTCTAGTCAATCCCTTTCACTTGATACCCATATTGATAGGGTAGTGAAAAAAATATATATGGCGCTATCTTGTGGTGGCAGCCATTTTGGGTTTACATTTTCCATATTTATCTGTGTTCTACTAGTCAAGCCCTTTCATTTGATACCCATATTAGCTATTCAATATGGAATTATTATACAAATTATTAAAAATTTCCGAAAATCAAAAATAAAATACTCCGGACAACCGAGTCTCCGAATAATCGAGTCCGACCTGTATTCGTGTCGCATTACAGGCCTGTCCAATTAGCTAGATGTCCAGCTAGAAGCTAATCGCCTTTTCCAATTAAATGAAAAGAACCGCTGAAAATATATTTCCTCCAAATTCATTCAGTTTCAACAATCCTATAATTCAGCTTCCTTAAAACAAAATTATTGATTTTCGGTCTGTGAGACCGAAGCTGTGAGAGGGTTAGTTGAAGGAAAAACATAGGTCATACTAATAAATATTCAATAATAAATTATTCTATAAAATAAAAATAAATATCGGTTACTGAATAATTGATAAGTAATACTTTATTTTCCGTAAAGCTCATCAAACAATATCGTTGATTTTTGACGTAGAACTACGTCTTTCATTAAGGGTGCCAAATCAGAAAACAGGTCACGTTTTTATGAAATAAAGTTAACGTTAACTATTTTTGCCGCGAACGGATTTTGGCGATTTACATATCAAATGAATCGGAAATCCCATAAGATTTGTTCGATATGCTATACATTACAATCCCATGGTGTATAAATGGTTAAAATTCATGAAAACTATAAGCGTTTTCATTTTCCCATACATTTGTTCTGTCCATTTGTGTGCTTTCCCGAACAGAGCTGTCAATAACGAGCAACTTATCGATGACCAACGAAGGGGAAATCGTAGGATTTGAAGTCGCCGTGAACAAAGTAAAAGTAGAAGAATGAAGGGGAATATTCGCCTTGAGTATAAACAGTGGATCTCGCTGAGGCAAACTTTCATTCGGCATCGGACTGTTGAGCAATCCAATTCACTTTGCTTTCGCTGCGCTTCGATCTAAGATTGGACCCCACCAAGGCGCTTAAATCAATGTATAACAGGTGAAGCAACAGAATCACTTCAATAAGAAGGGGATTACGGTTTGTGGAGCGGGGGTTGTTTGTTTTGTTATTGCTAGGATACGCCATTTTTGCATTTTCACATGCGAGAGTAGTGGAAATGAGAATGAAATTCTACAGAATATCCCTTCTTTTTCACATAAAATCGCAAAAGCCGAACATAGTAGGCATCGTTCGAAGCCTCGTAGCAGTTTGTAGAGAGCCGCCGGCAGCGTTCTGATGCTGTTTGTAAACAATACCGACAGCAATTCCAATATGGCTGAAAGTGCAATTCATATGATTGTTTCACCTGGTGTATATAGAGACGCCTTGGACCCCACCAGTGGTAATCCAACTTGGATATTGTCGTTTGCTTTTTCTGTTCGTTATTCGTTATTCGTATCGTGTGTTTTTCTTCCCGCGTCATAAATTGGACGTTTCGCGTAGTGTGTGATGAGCAAGAAGAAGAGGAAGGCAGGCTGCAAAAAACGAACGCATTGCCAGGGGCAATGAAATTTCGAGGCAAGTGTCATCTAATGATGCACGCGATGTTGGTGTAGTGAAAAGCGCTCGCACTGAACCGAGCCTTCGCGAGTGTGATACCGCATCGAACAACAGCGAAGTAGACGATTTCGGCGCGTCGGTCGAAAATGTAAACGGCTTCTGTTAATACGCCCGTCGATTTGGCGACCCCCTCGTACAGTACACAGTAGCAATGTAACTGCTTACCTATCGATCATCATCATCATTCCAGTTTGCTTGACCATCACGAAACAATCGTGATCTGTCAGTGGACGATGAACAGCATTTCTTTATCTGCGACGAGCACAAAAGAAAAGATTACTGGCAAAAATCCTTAAGTTATACGATCCTGTGCCTGATAATAATTTCTAAAAACTAGTGCTAGTGCTTATATACCTAAATTACCTAAAATTATTTTTTTATAAATACTAGGATAAAAAAGGTAACACATACGTTGAGTTTGCAATCAATTTATCTTAAAACCTAGTGTCCTTAAAAATAGGTTACAGCTACAACTAGAAACTAAGAAGAAATTATCTACATCTATCGCTTATTATACTACGCTAAACCTACAATTTACCACATCGGTGAGAATCGAACATTAAACCTATTATACCATTCCTTATATATACAATTCACAAATTTACAATATAGGGCAAATTAGGAATATTGACATAACCTTGAATTATTATGTGGAAGAGAAGTTGAATTGCTAAAAGTAAGTGAATTAGATTCGAAATTATGTATTTAAAATATTTATTGTATCCATCATTCCTGTAGGAATTTATAACTCGATATACTCTCAGTAATAAAGTTCATGAATTCGGTTAATTCTGGCGACGCCCGCGACTATTCTTTCAACAGCTTCTTTGGTGCCTTTGAGAACGCATCAATGCATTAAACTGACGTTATGGCGAAGCAGGCGTTAAGGTTATGCTCCAAAATAATATTTGAGGAATACCAAGCATCTTGAATGTCTTACTGGAATGTTATAAGTAATTTAGGTTCGCGTGCACCCGTGGCCGAGTGATTTGCGTCTCACATCATTATGCCGGGTGTTCGGGTTCGATTCCTGTTTTGGCCGGGGGATTTTTCGTCAGAGAAATTTCCTTCAACTTGCACTGTGGTCACGCGTATTCTAGAGCTTGCCCCTCGGAATACATTCAAGGCGTGTTATTTGGCTTAAGAAATCTCAACTAAGTACTAATAAAAATGAAGCAAATGATGCTACGTTGAGACGGTGAAGTTCCTCTAGGAGCGTTAGAGCCATTTAAGAAGAAGGTTCGCGTGCCAGTCGTAAAACTGCGTTCAACTAGGATTGCATTTGCGCTAATATTGGTCATAATGCTATTGCTTTCTGTTTCTGGTCATAATGCTATTGCTACTGTCTTCGAGGTTGTTGATATTAACAAAAAGAGTTTATTTCGCTTGTTTAGTCACCAAGAAAGTAAATGTCGTTCTGGAGTTTTGTATGTGATTAGGTTTCGCTTACCAGTAGCAAAAATTCCTCCACTAAGGGTGACAGGTGCGCTTCTCTCGAGCATGAGAAAGTAATGCAACTTTTTTTGAGGCCAGTAATATTAACAAAAGCGTTTCTTTTGAGAATAGCGCAAAATGATACGTAGTTCTACGTCAACAATGCGGTCGTATCTTGGACACAACCTCCTATAATTTTTTAAATTGTTGTTATGAATATCCAAAGCATTTGTTTTCCATAAAAATACTCCCAAGATTATTATCATATTCCTCATTAACTATGAGTATAAGAACTATTCATCGGAAATATTGGCCCCTATTATGTAAATTGAATTAAACGGGCAATTCGATCCCTATAACTATCACTATCATTTTGTAAATCGATAGAATCTGATCGAATCGAATTCTTTCTCTAGCGTCGACGAATTACAAATTTTGAAACGTTACCGAAATGTTTGGTAGGGTAACACGGGGTGAGTTGAACATATGGGGTGATTTGGACCACCCCTTTATCTCAAAAAGTACGGCTCAACTTAGATTTTTTATAATGCCATCTCCTTCTATTGTTGAACCATATGTACCTAGTGTAAAAAAACTTTGCTAAAATTCGACAGGTGGAAGGAAACGGTAGCATGAACACAACAAGCACTTCGATTGTCAAAAAATGTGAGTTTTCCGATCGTGGTTTTAAGGTTTTTCCCGCTGATTAAACAAACTTTTCGTGTATTATACAGTTAAGTTCTGTTCGTCTACAGAAGAGGAACAATTTGATGCAGCGAAACTGTCAGTTTGATAACAATAAATGGAATTAATTGCATTTCAATTTTTGCATGTTGTGTGGGGTGACATGGACACGTTTCTGTGGGGTGAATTGGTCCTATAGGTTTGAGGCTTTTCTTTTGTCTAATTGATTCCAGATGCCACTGAATTACAAAAAGAAGATGGGCAGACAACGTTGGAAGAAGGGAGAGCTTGAAAGAGCAACGCAGGCCATCAAGAACGGATTTTCTTTGACCAAGCATCGAAAGTGTTTGAAAATGCTCGAAAAACAGAGAAAAGATCCATGCAGAATTCGAGATGGTCTCAATCCAATTTTTCTGGTCTGGAATCTGACCAAGACACCTGGTATCGATCCCAGAACACTGTTACTGATTGTAACATTATCCCAAAATACTTTACATAAACATAAGTACGTTTTTTTTCGATGAAACACACACTGGACCAAATCACCCCACAGACGGTCCAGATCACCCCGCATCAAATTTTAATGTCCAAAAATCATCTCTTTTATTTTACGATATATTTGGTAATTTGAAGCTTGATATAATTATTAAACATTTTTGATTGAGAGAAAACAAGTGTAGCTCAGTATACAATGTGACATTTTTTTATTTGGACCGTATTGGTTTGGAAATATTAGGCGATTTGCTTAGGTGGTCCAAATTCCCCCCTTTTCCCCTACTTCCTGTTCTCGCGGGAAAATTCGTAGCTCGTGTACCTTCAGACTGTGAGCGTCTCTGTAATATTGCTATTGCGTATTTTTAGGCGTTATTGGTATTTATTCATAGAAAAAGAAATAATTGAATGAAAAAACTCCAAAAAATGTTTTTTCTTCAACTTCATTCAGTTTTAATAGTCATTTAATTCAACCACCTCATTGATTCTCGGTTTGTCAGATGGTATGCGCGAGTATTGGGACATTAAAGTAAAACATCAGGAATGCAACAAGCAAACCAAGCAGCTCGAAAAATTATGCCGATTGCTTCCACCCGACTGTATCTATAACAGCAAAATAGAGCTAACGAGCAAAACTCTATTCAACTAGAATTACATAATAGGGCCCAATATTTAATTTTAGAAATTTATAATTTCTCATAAATCACTAATGTTCTATTCATGACTAAATTTCTAAATTTCAAAAATAAAATCACAGCATTTAAAATTTAATTTTATAATTAAAATAACAATAATCCATTAAAACTTGCGTCATCAAAGGCAAAGTTTTCCTCAAAAAAAAATTGTTTTTATTGATTTTCGAAACCTTATGCCGGATGTTTTTATCATTTTCAATTGGCCGTTTAACAAAGATATTCCTGGAGAAAACATTATTTAAATTGTTTCTAGTGAAATACTTTTGTTTTATTATAAGTTATGGTCGAGCATCTGGATGTGGGAGACTACAACGTCCCAATTATGTGAACGCTTTGTTCTCATGTAACCGATTACTCGCGAGCCTATCGCGAGTAATCGGTTACATATTACTAACATAGATGATAAGAAAAATTGTCAAAATCTTGAGCTCCCGGCTCACGGAAAAAAAATTTGGATGTGTTAATATTAAATAAATAACAATCTGAAAGAAAAATATCTACTCTCAGAACTATTATGTTTTTTGGGGTTAGCATAAACAACTTATAAAATAATTACGGCATTTTGCAGGTGGCACTATCCCGGACCAGCTGGCGGGCACCTAGGAATACCCACGCAGGCGACCGGTAGACCGCGGACTACCATTTGGCCATCCCTGATCTAGATGATATGAACCAGAATTTAATGGGTGCTCAATGGTATATTTTCTAGATTATGGTTCTGAAGCGTCACCTTTCAATCTGTAGCCACACTCTATATAATATGTGATTTTCGAAGATATGTTATTTTTTGTATTTGAGTAAAATAAAATTGAAACTATGAATTTTTGGGTGGAATCCTATCAATAACTTTGAGCAGGATTAGTTCGCACGTGCTCCGTGAACACATTTTACGGTTCTACGAAACGCATTTCCAGCAAGGAAAAAAGTTTTAAGGAAGAAAATGTACCTGTCAGTACGGTATATCGTACCCTGGGTTCCCTGAACGTCGGCAGTGGTCGTCCGGTGACGATAATGACGAAGCAGAGGAAGACATCGTTAAAGAAGCTGTTTGACAATAAGGACGCAACCAGCCTGCTTGACGCCGGTCGGAAATATGGCTGCTCCCATGTATTGATTCATCGGACCCTCAAGATGGAAGGAATCGTCTGCAGGAAGAAGACGAGGTCGCCGGAGTACACGGAGGTGCAGATTGAGACGGTTGAATCACAGTGTCGGTGGATGACCAAAAAAAAATTAGGACGTCTTTCGTTCTGGACGACGAAAGCTATTTTCAGCTGTCCAAAACGCATATTCCAGGAAATGATAATTACTACTCCAGCGATAAGTCATCCACACCGCCTGAAGTGAAATACAAGTTCAAGCACAAGTTTGAAAAAAAGTTTATGTTGTACATCGCCATTTTCGACCGGGGCATTTCAAAGCCTTGGTTTAAGCCGAGCGGTCTTCCCATTACGCCAAGAAGACGCTGGCGTATCTTGAGGAGAAAAAGATACCGTTCGTGCCGAAAGATCGTAACCCAACAAACTTGCCCCAGTGCCGCCCAATAGAGGATTTCTTTGGCTCACTCAGTGCCTTAGTATATAAAAACAATTGGAGGTCCAAGGACACGAAGCAACTGATTACAAGAATCCGGAATTGTATCCGGAAAATGGACGTAAGTGCCGTAAAACGTTCTTGTAAGAGCATCGCGACAAAGTTGTGTCGAACAGCAGACCACGGCCCTTACTCAAACATTCACTGACATTTTTTTGAATAAAATACATTATGTTATTAATAAAAAATACTGAAATCGATGAAAAAAAATTTTTTTTTATATGTAATTGAAAAAATTCTAATTTTTTATTTAACACCCGTTATATACAGTTTTTACGTCAATGATATGGATGATTGTCTAACTAGAGACTGCACGCTGAGGCTTGCAGACGATGGAGTTATTTCCATCACGGGTACTAATCCCGTCGCTCTGCAAAAGTCGTTGCAAGATACCATGAACAATCTGTTCACGTGGGCCCTCAAGCTGGGTATCGAATTCTCTACGGAGAAAACTGAAATGATCGTTTTTTCTAGGAAGCACGAACCCGCCCAATTCCAGCTTTACCTATCCGGCAAAACGATCCAACACTCTATGTTTTTCAAATACCTGGGTGTATATTTTGATTCTAAGTGTACCTAGGGGAGACACATTGCGTATCTGAAACAGAAATGCCAGCAAAGAATCAATTTTCTCCAAACAATAACCGGAACATGGTGGGGTGCCCATCCAGGAGACCTCATTCAGTTGTACAAAACAACGATATTGTCAGTGTTAGAATATGGCAGTTTTTGCTTCCGATCAGCTGCCAGGATTCATATTCTCAAACTGGAGAGGATACAATATCGTTGCTTGCGTATAGCCATGGGGTGTTTGCGTTCAACACATACGATGAGTCTCGAAGTCTTGGCAGGAGTACTCCCGCTTACTCTTCGGTTCACAGAATTATCCTACAGATTTCTCATCCGTTGCAAGATCATGAATCCATTGGTGATTGATAACTTCGAAAATCTACTCCAACTGACTCCTCAGTCAAGTTTTATGTCTTTATACCATGAGTACCTTACCCCTGAAATAGTCGTGCTTACGTGCACCCTTCACCAGGCATCTCCAACCAAGTTTGCTTCCCATACTTTTGCAATTCCTCTGTCATTTTTGATCTGTCCATGCGACAAAAAATCCATGGAATCCCAGATCATCTTCAATCCAATGCTATTCCGTCGATATTTTCGGAAAAATAAGGGAAAGTTAAATCTGATAAAATGTTCTTTACTGACGGTTCATTCATAAACGGGTCCACTGGCTTCGGCATCTTCAATGAAAATTCCAGTGCCTCTTTCAAACTCAAAGACCCTTGTTCCGTGTATGTTGCAGAAATGGGTGCGATATACTATGCTCTAGGGATCATTGAAACACTGCCCATCGACCATTATTTTATTTTTTCAGACAGTCTCAGCTCAATAGAGGCAATCCGCTCAATGAAAGTTGATAAACGCTCATCTTATTTCCTAACAAGAATAAGACATCTAGTGAGTGTTTTGGTCGAAAAATTATTCAAGATTACCTTAGCATGGGTTCCCTCTCATTGCTCGATTCCGGGGAATGAGAAAGCGGACTCGCTAGCTAAGGTGGGCGCTTTAGAAGGCACACTTTTTGAAAGGCAAATTGCTTATAATGAATTTTTCCACATTCCTCGTCAGTACACGCTCGTAAGTTGGCAGCGCATGTGGAGTGGTGATGAGTTCGGTCGTTGGTTACACACGATTATCCCTAAGGTTTCGACGAGTGTTTGGTTTAAGGGATTGAATGTAGGTCGTGATTTCATTCGCGTGATATCTCGGCTCATGTCCAATCACTACAACCTAAACGCGCATCTCTATCGCATTGGGCTCGCAGCAAACAATCTTTGTGATTGTGGCGATGGCTACCACGACATCGAGCATGTTGTCTGGTCGTGTATCCGGTTCCATGCTGCTCGATCTCAGCTCTCTAGAGCACTAAGAGCACAAGGCAGACAATCGGATATCCCCGTCCGGGATATCTTATGTAGCCGTGATCCTGATCTTCTGCTTCATCTATACCTGTTCCTCAGAAACGCCGATGTCAACGTTTAATGATTATTCCTCCGTTGTGTCCCCGTTTCATATCCCTCCTATCCGATCGATAAACTTTTACTTAGTCGCGGCAATACATAAACACACTCTTTACAGATACACGGGCCAAAGGATGTGCAGTCCACTGAACATTCAACAAGAGCCAAAGGTTGTACCGCTCATGTCAACTCTACACGAACTGATGATTGCGCCGGCTAGTGACCATTCTAACCTGGATTCCTCGAGTCGAGAAAGATGCACCACGCTAGATATGGGTTACAGACTAGGGGGGCGTTACTGATTAATGGTCAGCTGCATCCCAATAGGAAGTATCCCGTGTCGGGCACACGTACAGAGCATTGGAGACAGCAACATCCCAATTACGAGAACACTTGTAATACTAACCTCGAGCCGACCGCGAGTAATCGGTTACATATTACTAACATAGATAATAAGAAAAACTGTCAAAATATTGAACTCCCGGCCCCGTGAGGCTAACGCCATATGAGCCTTGATACAAATATATATTTTGGAAAAAAAAAATTCTGCATCGAAAAATATTGGTATTGATAAACTCTAAAAGTCGTACGAAGACAATTTTGATGTAGAATTTGAAATATAAAAGTTAGAGTGAAAACCCGTTTTGTTAAAGGTTACCCTAATGTAATTTAGTTAAAAAACAACTTTGTGGCAGATTTTTAATCTTTAGACAAAAACTGTCTTCGACAAAGTTGTTACATATGGTAGAGTGCTCATTTTCATGTTATCAAAAAAAAGGGTGACCAAAACTGTCAAGAAATAAAAAATCTAACTTTATCTTTATAGATAGACAATGTTCGACAATGTTGTAGCCCCAATTATTTTAAGTAACTTTGTAGAACAAAGCTTTTTTCTATCTTTTAATATAATCGATCTGGCGCTTTTTCCCTAAGTTGCATTAGGGCAGTGGTTTTCAACTTTTTTTGCTCAATTCCACCCTTCACGAAAAATTTTCCCAGTGCTTCACCCCTATCAGTATTTTGTAAGAAAGTTTGTAGCATTTGTAAGAATATAACCGGTTTTCAAGTTACATTCGCAACAAATTTGATTTTATGTTTGTATCTGATTACAAAAAAAAGTATATAAAGCTTGGAAAACCATTATGTCACCTGCACCTGAACGATTTCCGCTAAAATCGTAATTCTTGAGTCGAAAAGCACATCTCATGTCTTCGATATCCACTCTGTTACGGTGTTTTGTTCCCATCAGTAGCATTGTAGTAAATCCAGATTCACTACGTAAAAGACAACAACACTCGTAACGCTTATTCCGCATATCAGAATAAGAACCGTTCATTTGTAGATCGTTGAGTTTGTTCTGAAATTGATTCGAAACTTTCGTCACTGCCAGTCGGAAGGCATTTCAAACCATGTCCAAATTTGTTCTTTGATATAAAGAAAATATGTTTAAAATTTAACTTGTTGTAAAAAGTCTTGAGAAATGCTGTACAATTTGCTTTCATATGGTCTTCTGCGGTCGTCGTCTGGTCCATCATCATTCACTGACGAAAGTCTTTCAAACATCGCGAAGTTGTTCAATTATTGTTCAATATATTTCAGATTTGGAAATGTTTGCCGAGGATCGCAATTTTTGGCGTATCCAATAAAGTTTTTGTGACAATTTTTGCTAATCATTGTCATCCTCAAGGCGAACTAATGTGCAATATTTCCCTGCACAATTTCCCTCCTTTCAATGGCCAAATTCCCCCTCTACGAGGGAATTCCCCGCCGGTTGAAAATCACTGCATTAAGGTGACCATGATAAAGCGGTTTTTTGCTCTAACTTTTATATTTCAAATTCTACATCAAAAGTGTCTTCATTCGACTTTTAGTTAAATGGTGGTGATGGTTTTTTATCCAAAAACTCATTATTTCAATTTTAATTTACTCAAACACGAAAAATAACATAGTTTTCTAAATTACACATCATGTAGAGCAAAACCAAATGTATGTGGTCGCAGTATTGTATGGATAGAAAACATTAAAATAAACTCTCTTGAATTTAATTTTCAATTCCAAGGGGAACTGGCAGATTATTTTTCAACAACGATCATTTCTTTCCAGGTTTCTTCTCGATAACCAGCAAACGAAAAGAGTTGCGCGTGTGTATGTGTGTGTGTGTGTGGCGGCTGCTTCTATGTCTTCCCGAGGAACCGTATTTCGATGCTGATACTCTCTTGGTCACCTTCTCTTCTCCTTCTGATCGATCGGCTTTTCTGCGCTCCCTCACGTTTAAAACAAACTGATTGCATTCAGGTCAGGTCAGGCCAGGTAATGAATCCCTCGATCCCTCGCCGTTCAGCTCGTTCAATAACGATGTTGTCTTGTCGATGTCCTCAGGCGTCGTGCACAAATTACGTAACGCTAAAAATCCGGATTTTGAACCACTTCCCCCTCCCCCTTTGTAACGCAATTTCCTATCTCTAATAAACAGAAAGTAACGCAACATCTACCCCCTCCCCCCTTATCGCGTTACGTAATTTGTGCACGACGCCTCACGAAAAATGAATGGGTTTCACCACCAGAATATCATTTAAGTATGCTTTTCGTGCGTGATTGAATCGAGAGAAGGTGTGGTTTACGATGGCAATTTGGAAGGCAAACTAGAGGAGAATGAACTCTCTGAGTATGAAAATTTCGGCGACTGAGCAATAATCGATTGAAAATTATATAATTTTCGCGATACGAAACATTTCCGTTGCGCGCGCATACAATATTGGATACGAAAATATCCTACTGTTGGGAAAGAATAATCTTCAGAAGCTTTCCAGCTAATTACACTTGATTGAAAAATTATGAAATCAAATGTATTTGGTCGCTGTGTTATATGGTTAGAAAACATTAAAATAAACTCTTTCGCATGAATGTATTTTTCAATTCCCAGGGAACTGGCAGATTATTTTTCAGCAACGATTACATCTTTCCGGAATTTTCTCGATGCTGTATGGCATCCAAACGAAAATTCTCGTTTTAGTTTGGCCTGCAAGTAACTTTTCTGAACTCTAATCCTAAAAAGGACCGTTGATTATATGCTAAGCTAATATAGCACCCTCTCCTTGGTTTCGACGGGCCAGCTGAATGTCCTTGGGCATGATGTGACGCGTTTTGCGTGGATAGCACACAAATTTGTATTTTCGAATAAGCCTCCTGCAGCGTCATAACCGCGGAACTTTGGAAGCGCAAGTCGGTTTTGAAGTCATGAAGTCAATTTCACGAACCAAAGGTGCTGCAAAGGTAGCTTGCGGATCAGCAATTCGGTCGACTTCCGATAGCGATGAATTTCACGCAAAGTTCCCGGTCGATAGCGATGTAGCTTCTTCACCTATACTGAGGCTGGTGCGCTTATCCGAGCTGCTTTCGTGTGCCTTACCACCGAAAGTCTAACGAGCTGTCTGCTTTGTCCCAAACAAACGAGTCCTCACGGTGCGAGAGTAGAGTAAGAAATGAACGAAAGCAAAGGAAGCGTCATTTTATAAACCATAAAAGTATAGAATCTAAACCCCACCCTTATTATATTCGTTGCTTACCCTGAGAGAGAAACGAATAACATCGAAGTAAGTAAACAGTAATGTATTTGAATCCGGACACTTTGCGTTACATTTAATACCATACCGCAGCCACAACATTTTCTGCATGTTGAATTAATGCGATTGATTAGTAACTATCAAGAAACTATCAGTAACTATATTAGCAACTATTAATCGCATAAATTCAACATGAAAAAAATGTTATGGCTGTGGTATGATATTGAATGTAATGCAAAGTGTCCGGATTCAAAAGCATTACTGTAAAAAAGAGTTAACTCGACTGAAAATTTTTCGGTCCGGCCTGCAAAAACGAAATTAAGAGCCCCGCAGACTGCAGACTGACTTGTCGACCGATAGTTCGGTCGGCTTCTTAAGGTGAAGGTGGAAGCTAGCCATTGTAGTAGTATAGGTAAACCCTCGTGTAAAAATGGGGTAATAGTGTTTGTGAGAGAAGAGCAAAGCACACGTAAATAGATCAATTCACTTATCAGACTGTGTTTCGCTTCATTGACACGAGTCTTTGAATACATTTGAAAAAAAAAACAAATAACAATTCAATACTAAAGTAAAATGTATGAACGATATGTTCCGATGAACAATTGCAAATATAAATATATATAGAAGGTGCATTTGCATATGATTATACGCGAGCGTAACATGAGCAAATTTATAACACATGTGAATTGGGGCACTTTTGGTATTAACAAGTTCTTCCGCATAGTAACTCGATGTTGATAATTCCTTAATATTTTCCTTTGTTGATCGTATTGTTTTCACATATTCACGTTGGAAAGCCTTAACCCTTCTCGTCGTTGGCCGAGGCATTTAGATTGAATTTAATACTTTTCCGTTTACTGTTTTTGAAAGCATAGGCAGCCGTGGCAGTGTTCCGAGCTCTGCAATACAATTTTCTTACCCAATGTTAAAGTTGCTAAAACTGACATTATAGACCCATTAAACGTAAAAATAATAATTGTATTGATATCAACACAATTTTATTCTATTGATTTTCATGACATGGGACGCTATGACTCCGGAATAACATTTTATTGAGTGGTTTTGATAGCTGTTTCGATGATGTTGTCTGGCATCAGTGTCGAAAAAATAACGATGCTTTCACCAATACAAACAAAACCATTGCAGAAGATTGAAAAACGAAAATTTAACTTTCAGAGCACTTGCTCGAGTTTTCCGACGTTCTTCACTATACGGTGCGGAAGCAGATGAAAATTTAATATCTTTTGAGTAATCGATTAGAGTTTGGTTGATATTACTTGATGGGAAGTGTGCGAAAACGATCATTTTCTTCACACTGTTTCGCAAAATTATTGATTTCCGGCGAGAGGTGAGGGAGGGAGATGAAAGAAATGAGCGCCATTGTGGCAGCCATTTGTGGCTAGCTTCCACCTTCACCTTAATCAGTACGGAGAGGTATGCATGTGCGCACATTACGCCGATTCAGTTGGGTCGGTTTTTCCACCAGAAGGCCGATCCGACCAAACTGTCGGCTGAAAAAAAGTCTGTAGTGTGCGGGGGCTCTAATTGAAGAGTACAGCATAATGCATAGACGTAAGTATGAGCTTCCCCATCTCACATTCCAATAAGATTAATGGATTTCCAAGTGGGCGCGCTACATACGGATACGAATGATTTCAATAACCTGTTTTCGAAGCTATCATTAAGCTATTGAAACAATTTTTCGACTCAATGAATAGCAATCACATAACTCTTGGACATTTTATCTTTTGTATGAAATGATTATCATAATGTTCCGTTGATCTGAAGCAGAATGAATCACGCTTAAAGAAGGAATGGATTTTTTCTTGGAATTTACTCAGCAAAAATAATGCCCTTTCCCAACAATTGAAAACGACAAACGGTAAACAGTTTCATCAAAGTGATTTCTTCGATATGGGGATATATTCTACATCATGTCATATATTTCATATTCTTCATTATGAAATCCATATCCATGGCACCTATCGGTATCGAATTATCATCGACACCACGATTTTCGCTAAATGCTCCTTTCAGTTCGGCCCGTAAAAAACTTTTCTGAACTCTAATCCATCAAATTTGGAGCCCTGAAAAGGGTCGTTGATTATATGCTAAGCTAATATAGCACGCTCTCCTCGGATACGATGGGCCAGCTGGATGTCCTTGGGCATGATGTGACGCGTTTTGCATGGATAGCACACAAATTGGTATCTTCGAATAAGCCTCCTGCAGTGTCATAACCGCGGAACTTTGGAAGCGCAAGTCGGTTTTGAAGTCCTGAGCAATTCCACGAACCAAATGCTGCAAAGGTAGCTTGCGGATCAGCAATTCGGTCGACTTCATATAGCGACGAATTTCATGCGAAGTTCCCGGTCGATAGCGATGTGGCTTCTTCACCTATCCTGCGGCTGGTGCGCTTATCCGAGCTGCTTTCGTGATGCCTTACCACCGAAAGACTAACGAGCGATCTGCTAATGAAGAATATGAAATACATGACATGAGGTAGTGAATATATCCGAAGAAATCACTTTGTTGAAACTGCATTATAAAGTTATTTGTGTATGAATGCCGCAATCGATAGTCGACTCTAATTTGCGCTGGGTAATTTCCTCGGAGGACTCGATTCCTCCTTTGAGCATTAATAATCTCTTTCTGGCAAAACGAAGTGATATGAATCACATTATTCGAATGATAGAATGAAGAAGTTTTCTGCCAATTTTCTTCAACCTCATCTTCAACATCTCTTTCTCCCGTTTGTCGTTTTCGCGTTCGCTAATCCTTTCTCACAACACTCATTTCTCGTTTGAGAAATTGTTGAGTAAACATTCTTTGCCAGTGCGCGTAGAGCGGGAATTCCTAAAGATTCATTGCACCTCTAATAAATTGCCGAAAGACATGGTCTTACGTTGATCACACTTGATTGAAAAGATCCAAAACGAAATGTATTTGGTCGCAGCATTATATGAGTAGAAAGCAAATAATTGCTCGAAAATGACTTGATTTTCGCGATGTGAAACATTTTCCGTTTTTCATGTTATGCATCCAATATTGGATACGAAAATTTTCCACTGATGGGAAAGAAATATTCAGAAGCTTTCCTGTTAATTGCGATTGATTGAAAAATCACAAAACCAAATGTATTTGGTTGTAGTGTTATATGGATAGAAAACATCAAAATAAACTCTTTCGCATGAATGTATTTTTCAATTCCCAGGGGAACTGGCAGATTATTTTTCAGCAACGATGATAGCAACGAGAATTTCGCGCGTGTATGTGTGTGTGTGTGTGTGTGGCGGCTGCTCCGATGTTTCAAGCGGAACCGTGGCATCACTCTCTTCCTGATGGATTCCCTTCTGGCCTTAGATGCACAAACAGGCTCTCGGTGACACCGTTCATCAGCGCTTTCATGATAAACGAAATTAGCTTCACAACAACAGCGACAACATGCTCCAATCGCTGTTCAATCATAACTGAGTGGGTTTACGAGTGGCGCTCGCTTATATACCGATTGGTGATTTCAATAGCCTGTTTTGAAAGCAATTTTAAGACTATTGAATCAAGTTTTTGGATGAAAAAGTAACAAGTATAAGACGCGTAGACATTTTATCTTTCGAATGTAGTATTTATCATACCATTTCGTTCTTAAACAAAGCTATTAACGCTCAAAATCTTGGTCTCCGGCGTGACGCTTTCGTTTTCGAAACTTTGATTTTACACCCCGGTAAAGAAATGAAAGACGTAGTCCTACGTCAAAAAAAACTTTGAGCGAAGATGAGATATTGACATGTACTGAATCGCAAAACGTTTTTATTGATAAGCTCTAAAACTTTTTCCAAGACAGTTTGTATGTAGAATTTGAAATATAAAAGTTAGAGTATAAAAACCGTTTTTTTCATGGTGACCCTAACGCAACTTAGAAAAAAGGCGCTATATTGGTTATTTCAAGAGATAGAAAAAAACTTTGTTCTACAAAGATGTCTCAAATAACTGGGACTATAACATTGTCGTATGTTTACCTCTATCTATAAAGATAAGAAAGTTAGATTTTTTATTTCATCGACAATTTTGGTCACCCTATTTTTGATAACATGAAAATGAGCGCTCTATCATATGTAACAACTTTGTTGAAGACAGTTTTTGTCTAGAGAATAACCGTCGAGCTATAAATGATAATTTCTACTTAAATGCATCTCCTGGACCATTGTGCAATGGTAACGAGTGATGTACATTTGCCATTCAAATCCAGATGCTGGCAGTTTGATTATGGGACACATGAACCTCCTCCCTCTCACATCAAGTTCCTTTCAAGAAATGCATCGCCAAAAATTATCGATCTTAGTTGATTGACGATTGGACGAACATATTTCTCTCGCTCTTTTTAAGCGCAGCATTAGCCACCCTATGTAATATCCTCGCTACTCCTCCGATACCCCACTATCGATGGATACGCGTAAAAGTACATAAGTAAGAGTGCATAAATCCTGTGACGTAAGTTTACACATAACCGGCCGGCGGGGTTGTTGCGTGCTTTGACGCCCCAATTCACACGCAACATGTTGTGTGTAAACAGATAATCATGCTTTCGAGAGACCGACTATGTAAATACCACAACGGCTAAGGAAGTCTACACAAATGTATGCTTCACTCGTGGGACTTTTGAAGGGACACAAAACTGATACAGGCCAGGTAGTTACCGGTAAACCAGACATGCATTGACCCAAATAATGGATTGATTTTTTTTGCTTTTATATTGGAGTTTATTCCGGCGAAGTAATTTATAAAAACAAATTTATAATTTGTTTTATAAAATTTATAAAAACAAAAATTGGTATTTTTTTTACTATTGTAGCTAAAAATAAAAACGACGATAATATTATTTAGCTTACCCAAATTTGTTTGATTGATAGATAAACAACGACCCGATATAGTATAGATCGACATAATTGAATACGTGTGAGTCGAGCCCCATATTCATCCCCCCCCCTAATATTGAAAATAATTATGTATGTCTAATGCAGTTCGCCCCGATTTCCATCAATATCGGCAATTCTGTGATGATTCATATTGAAAGGTTGAAAAGCATAATGCGTTCACATCATACGAAACGATTTTCAAAAGCTTTCCAAACTAATGGAGCTTTGCATCACGTACTAGTACGACATCTGTGTGTGAAATCTCCAAAAACAAGCTAACATGCTTTTTGTAGGGTATCGAAACCAATAGTTGGCACTTGTGGAGTTCATTTTCTTGTGAATCAAATTGATTGGCCAAATTCGTTCCTTAACAATATACGTAATTTGAAAAGCAAGTATTTAAGAAGGAATTTAATTCATAAAATATAGCTCTCGTCTTCTCAATAGGTTCTATCCGCTTCGATCGATTCTCTCTATTCTCTCCTGATAACCACGGCCTTGCAGACAGATTTGGCTCTATGTTTGTCACATAGTTTAAGGGAGTAGTCTAGTCTAGAAATTTGAAAAAATCCAAAAATAGTTTAGACATTCAAGAATATACCATAGTAAGGGCTTTACGATAATCTCATTCGAATCTCACTGAACCGATTTATTTCAAATTTGATGTGAATAAATCAATATACATCTCTCTGCCGCACGAACCAATAGAAATTATTATTTTTCAATTTCACTATTTTTATTTTAAAAAAACTATATTTATTTAAAAAAAAATGGCATAAAAAAACGTACAAAAAAGCAGTATATTTATTCAAACAACTGATTTTGTAAAAAAAAAAATCTGAGTTGCCCACCAGTGGTTAATGCTAACTCGATAACCATCAGTTAATAGCACTTGATTGAGACATATTTGGTCACAGTGTTACATGGATAGAAAACATTCAAATAAACTCTTTCACATGAATGTATTTTTAAATTCCCAGAGGAACTGGCAGATTATTTTCAGTAACGATTAGATATTTCCACATTTTCCTCGATACTGGAAGCCCACCAGTGGTTAATGCTAACTCGATAACCATCAGTTAATAGCACTTGATTGACACATATTTGGTCACAGTGTTACATGGATAGAAAACATTCAAATAAACTTTTTCACATGAATGTATTTTTAAATTCCCAAAGGAACTGGCAGATTATTTTCCAGATCTTTCTCGATGTTGAATGGCATTCAAACGGAAAGAATTCCGCGCGTGTATGTGTGTGTGTGTGTGTGTGTGTGTGTAGCGGCTGCTTCGAGATCTTCCCGGGGAACCGTTTGTGGCATTACTCTCCTCTTGATGGATTCATGTCTGGCCTAAGGTGCACAAACAGGCTCTTGGTGACACCGTTCATCCGCGCTTTCATGATAAACGAAGAGCTTCACCACAACAGCGACAACATGCTCCAATCGCTGTTCAATTTGAACTGAGTGGATTTCCGAGCGGCGCTCGCTTATATACCGATTGGTGATTCTGTTTTGAAAGCAATTTTAAGACTATTGAAACAAGTTTTTGGATCAGAAAGTAACAAGTATAGAACGCGTAGACATTTTATCTTTCGAATGAAGTGTTTATCATACCATTTCGTTCAGTTGTTTAGGAGCTATTAACGCTCAAAATCTCGGTCTCCGGCGTAACGCTTTCGTTTTCGAAACTTTGATTTTACACCCCGGTATAGAAATGAAAGACGTAGTCCTACGTCAAAACTACGAGAAAGAATGCTAATGCAGTGAATCGATGAATGTTATTGAAAATGTTGATAGATTGAATGTAAAGAAATCCATTATTCTCCGGTAGATAACTAAAGAGATTGATATCTTATGAAGTATCGAACCTTAGCACGCATTTGCAGATTTTTAAGATATATTTGAGAAAAAAAAAACAGCTGGAATCCCAGAAAAAAAATATGTTTTGCTACATTTAGTGACGTATCATACGTCTGATAATCCATGGTCTGTTGTTAGCGGTAAACCTAAGGTAAGACTAGACAATAGGGGGTCGATTTTGAACCAGTTTTCGTACCAGCTGCTGATTGATAAATTTTAAAGGGTTGCCAAAAATATTTGAAAATGTACTCATGGTATGTACTCTCACACTAGTATTCATGATAAAGCATAGCAGAAAAATACAATTTGTTGTGAAATACGCAACAATTTTGCTTTACATCATCCAAATGTAATTATTCATAGAATATATGATACGAAAACATGTGTAAGGGACGTGAAAAAATAGTCTTCAGAAACTTTATCTCATTTGGAAACATGACGTCTAGCATGATTCTCGTCAATGCATTGATTGCTTTCGTTGCCTTTTTACAAGCATAGTCGATGTGACTGTTGAAGTTCAGTCGATCATCGAGCTGCACCCCCAGGTATTTGAAATTCCGCTTCGAAGTTATCTAGTTATCGAGCGCTCTCCAATGGTGATTTCTGTCCGTTGCACCGCTCTGCGGTTACTGACAATCAGCATTTCCGTCTTGAGGTGTGCTATCTGTAGTTTCACACTTTCCATCCAGCTGCCGATCATGTCTATCGACTCGGTTGCAAATCGACTCGTTCCAAGGATTCTCCTGTCACGAGGATAACGATGCCATCCGCGAAGTCGATGCTCTCTACAGATTCAGCTTTAGTACGACGTTGTACATACTGTTCCAGGGAGAGGGGAGGAGTGTCTATTCACCATAGGAATGTTTAATGTCCCCTAAAACCTTCGCATGCCAAATTAGGCTCCATTTGTTTGACTAGTTTTCGAGTTGTGCAGAAATTTGTCTTTCATTTGTATGGCAGCCCTTAGAGAAGGGGATGGAGTGTCTAACCATCGTAAAAACATTTATTGCACCCTAAAACCTCCATATGCCAAATTTGGTTTCATTTGCTTGATTAATTCTCGAGTTATGCAGAAATTTGTCTTTCATTTGTATGGCAGTCACCCCTTTGAGGGAGGGGTGGAGTGTCTAACCACCACAGAAACATTTATTGCACCCTAAAACCTCCATATGCATAATTTGGTTTCATTTGCTTGATTAATTCTCGAGTAATGCATAAATTTGTGCTTCATTTGTATGGCAGCGTCTCCTAAGAGAGATGGAGAAGTCTAACTACCACAGAATCGTTTATTGCACCCTAAAATCCCCACATGCCAAATTTGGTTTCATTTGCTTGATTAATTCTCGAGTAATGAAGAAATTTGTGTTTCAGGGGAGGGGTCTCGAATTAACATGAGAACCTTCCCCGACACCAAAAACCTTTACATATTAATTTTCATGTCGATCGATTCAGTAGTTTCCGAGTCCATAAGATCAGACAGACAGACAGAAATCCATATTTTTATATAAGTTAAGATCCCATACAGAACCTTAAAGTCCTTAACTTATATATTACTAGCTGACCCGGCAAACTTCGTCCCGCCTAAAATTTATTTTTCGTTATCAAATCCACGTTTCCTTACTAAGCGCACGTTCATGGGTCCAATCGCCTTGATTGATCTTCTAATCTACCCTTTAAAATTATGTTTTACTATAAAATTTCAGTGCTTCTACCAAAACTCGACATTATAATATCAGATTATTTTCAGACACAATTCTCGTGCAAGATTTTTCATCCACTTGCAAGTGACATGTAACTCCTTTACATGGAATAAATGTTTGATGCAGAAAATATGACAGAATGGAGATAGCCCTAAATCGGACAAATCCTTTCTCGAGTTTTGCTCTTATCTACACATTCGGCGATCCATTTTTATTTATATAGATAGAAGACGATATAGGAGTGCGTTTTATCACATTCAAATCCATTTCCTTTTTCGAACGAAGATCAATTTCGTTACCGCAAACATCAAATGGACTAAGAACGTAATTGTAGAACACATGCGAATTGAATTTTTCGAATTTGTCCATTTTCTTTCAAAGTTTTCCGAAAATTTTCAATGTTTTATTGGAATATGTTTGGTTGAAATATGTGCATTATTTTTATGGAAATCCCTCTCCGTTCCAGAGGAGAAAGGGATGTCATACCATTATAGAAATATTTCTCGTACCCAGAAACCCTCACATCCCAAATTGGGCTCAATTTGCTTGATTAGTTCTCGAGTTATGCAGAAATTTGTGTTTCATTTGTATGGGAGAGGGGAGGAGAGTCTAATTACCATAGAAACGTTTTATGTCCTCTAAAACCTTCGCATGCCAAATTTGGCTCTATTTGCTTGATTAGTTTTCGAGTTATGCAGAAATTTTCTTCAATTTGTATGGCAGCTCCCCCTTAAAGGGAGGGGGTGTGGTGTCTAACCACCGTAAAAACATTTATTGCACCCTAAAACCTCCACATGCCAAATTTCGTTTCATTTGCTTGATTAATTCTCGAGTAATGTTCATTTGTATGGCAGAAAACTATTTCCAGTTAAACTGCTAACGAATAGTGTTACATTTACATTACAAATTTTACGAATTTCGATTGGTCCAACAATGCCTACTACGCAGAGACGAAACAGCCCAAGATGCTGAAAGCTTCTGAAATAGAAATATATAAAAAAAACGCCTACTACGATCTCACGGCTACGAAAATATGGGAAATCACTTTCTAGCATTTTCTTTCAGTATTCCAATTGCTCGCCCTATGAACATTTCTTAGACAGAGACGAATCCAACAAAATAGATAGTTCAAATCGGACGATATATTCTCGCCACTTGTAACTTTTGCCGCTGCTGCTGATGTAGCTCGAATGGTTATTTTGCTTCTCTGGTGTCTCCTTTTGGTTTGTGGTGTAAGCTGCTAAATGCTTCGAAATACACTATGCTCATCACTGCTAGATCGCGACTTTTATGTTTTTCTGACTGGCTAATGAATCACTAAGGGGTTGGACTTACGATACAGTTTTTGCTTCTCTCCAGGAACACCTAGCGATCTGTACCAATGTATACAACATTTTCTCGATTGAGTACGCTCGCTTGCTTGAATCGTCAGTGGTCTCCGTAGTCTAAACGTCTGCGCGTTCCAAGCAGATAAAATATAAAAAGACAGATTTTCGTTTAGATAATGCTTGAACTCGATGTATCCGCTCTTAAACGATCATTATCCTAGACCTTCAAGAATTATTTCTTTTACCGTTCTAAACAGTGTGGTTACTGCTTACACTTGTTATGCTTTGTGTATATTTTATTAAATAAAGATGCCATACATAGTTGTATACAATGGATCACATAGTTGAAGCTTTGTAATCTATTTGCGCAAGCGTTGGTAATACCCTGTCCAATGTAATATATAAACTTCCCGGCAACATTACCAACTAGGAAATCTGTTCTGCTCCAGTGATCCATTGAAGGGGAAAAACATTGTAAATCGTAATTATGCAATATATAAAAAAAAGTAAAACCTTACATCTAATGCCAAAATCCGTTCATTCCATACTTGTAATCGATAATAGAAGTCATTGCTAACAGTTACAGGATATGTTTTTCACAGAAAAACATGCACAATAATCATAAGCATTACCAATAACATTCCATTCTAAATCTAGTGGTTGAATTTCTTTGCATATGTTTTTGCACCTAAGCATAAATATGTTCCCTTTTGTTCATAAATATATGTGTTCTAGAACGTTCTAACATCTAAAGAAATCTAAACGTTTTCTTCAGATCTTTCGTTTGGTTATGAAGTTTTTCGTATGATAGGATTGATTCCCAGTCGTCTCTGTTCAAGCTGATCGACGAGATTTACTACTGCTATTATTTCGTATTCTTATTTACATTCTACAAATGCAAAAGAACAGATTCTGGGGACAAACCTGTTTTGTGTTCAGTTCGGCCGAAAATTTTCATGTTGATTTTAACGAATAGGAACTCATAACGGGTTATAGCTAAATATATTAATATAAGGATCGTTGTCCAAATAAATTGTCACTATTTGGAAGTCAAACGATTACTAACGTTAGTAATTTTTAAAAAAAATAGACCATATCGTTCCCAACACAGCTGGCTGGAAGACTTTCGATCACATTGTCCGTAGTTCACTTCAGTTATGAGCTTTTGCGGATAGTTTTTCCAGGCGTGCACACAGTTCCTGTTGGAGGAACTGCTGATTCGCGGTACCATGGCAGGAAGACACCGCTGCAGTCTGCATCAATTGATGATGACTGCTGAAGCTGGCACAACTGCTGAGCGACGCGGATTGCAGCTGAATCATCTGGGCGGGAAACTTGGTACATACACCTTGCCAGCGAGCTTTACCGCAAGCGTGACTCTGTGGGTGAGGAAAACCGAAATATGAGAATGCTGTTCAGTTGGGCTCGGATAGGTGTTCACTCACCATGGTGAAATCACGCTTCCAGTCCTGTCCGCACAAGCCATCGCAAATAATGCAGGGCCGTTCCAAGCTGTAGCCACCGCATTCGGAGCAATCCAGCGAGACCTGATCGTCGGCCCAGGAGACCCCACAAGTGAAGCAGGAACCCAGCTGGGCACGCAGTTCCTCGATGGTGATAACCGCTTCCGCATCCATGGCTGAGTTGGCAGCCGCTAGCGACGATGGGCTGCCGACCAAGTCGGACAGCGACGAGGACAGACTGAGGCTGGTGCGGCTGGAATGAAGAAAAACAAACATTGGTAATTAGTACATTGGAATCATTTCATTCGCTTTGTTAGCGGCTGGCTTATTTGCTGGGCACTGCGCCCGCAGGTGATTGAAGGTTTGAACAGATGATGAAAGTTTTTTTTTGTTTCGAGTAATGAAGCTATACACAAGTTTGATTGTGATTCACCACTGCAGTTCCAAATTCAGAACAAAAATAATGCTTGTATGATCGCAATGAAATATTTGTTTAGCGTCGAATTCAATATTTTGAAGAGCACGTCGAATTCTAGATCATGCTTGCAGCAATGCATTCATTCGAACTGATACAAAGTATTTTGTACGTTATATCTTAGTGGAATATGCTTTTCTAATTCTTCACCTTGGTAACACATACCGTTCAGTATCCTTAACATAATAACCCATTTATCATAAATCTGTCGTAAGCTTTTGAACAATTTTATCTTGATATCCTCGCCTTTACTTAGCGAGGTTAAGTATTTTCAACCCAGCCAATATTTTGCCACATTGTCTTAGAATAAACTTATCAAAGGAAAAATTTTCTTGAATCGACACTCCAAGACTGGTGGCTTGCTCTTTGAATTCAATAGTTGTAATGTTAAAAAGTAAAATAGGTTTTATTCCATTGTTAACTCTGTTGTCTATATAAATAAACATGTAAGGCAAAATCTGTTGGTAAGCGGAAAACCCGAAGAAGGGATGGTCCGATTTTAGCCTTCTTTATTTTGTTGTATTCGTCTCTTCCCGTAGATCAATATAGTGGAGAGAGAACTCTGAAGGAAGGTCGGAAAATTCGGAAAATTGAATTCCCACATGTTCAAAAATTACATCATGGAAGGAATGGTTCAATTTGAGTCATCTATATTTCGTTGTATTCGTCTCTTCCCGTAGATCAATATAGCGGAGAGAAAAATCGGAAAATTTAAGCGGCTGGCTTATTAATTGAAATTGTTCTACAATTAGCTAAGCGTTGTTAGTTCATTTGATGTGGGAGCTAACGAAATTGATTTTTGTTCGAAAGTGGAAAAGGATTTTAAGACGGGATAACGCATTCTTATATCTTCTATATATATAAACATGGAAGGCCAAATGTGTTTATGTGTCCTAAACTCGAGGAAGGAATGGTCCGATTTGAGCTGTCTTTATTTTGTAATATTCTCTGTATCAAACATGTATTCCATGCAACGGAGAAACATGTTATTTCCAAATGCTTGAAGAATCTTGAACGAGAATCGTGTCTGAAAATAATTTTATATTATAAGGACGAATTTTTGTAGAAGTACTAGACAATTTATAGTAAAAGGAAATTGTAAATGGTCAAAGGGTAATCAATCAATGAAGAGTTCAGTGATTGGACTCACTAACGTTCACTTAGTAAGAAAACGTGGATGTTTAAACGTATTCAAATCAAAAAATCTATTTTGGGCGGGACGAAGTTCGTCGGGTCAGCTAGTTATTAATAAAACAGTATTCGTTTTCTTCATATTAATAGTCAACCTGTTTTTATAGGACCATTCATAGACTCTGGCTAAATCAGAGTTCATTTTCTCCGAAATATCGGTAGCTTCGGTACCATCCAGGTATAGTTGCACATCATCAGCAAAAAGATGGATTTTGCAATGCTCCAGTACATCAGGCAAATCATTTATGTACAGGGAAAAAAGAATTGGACCAAGAATAGAACCCTGTGGAACTCCAGAAGAAATAGGTTGAGAATAGCCAATGTTGTACACGGTTTGCGTTCGACGTTTTCATTCGATGTATTGGGAAGGCTGAATATTCTAAACATTGACTTCATCAGGACTGAAACCGTTAATAGGACAGGAGTTAGCTTTATAATTGCTGTACTCACGGATAAGTTTGTTATATTTATTGCGTAGCCGTTTAAATAATCGACGATCATCGGTGAGCTGTGAGTTTTTCCAGATATTGTAAGCCAGATCGCGATCAATCATTGCTCTCATTACTGTACAATATAATCAGAATTTGTTTGTTTTACGTGATTTAACAGTACGGGTGGGGATAAAACCATCGTGAAGAACTATCAGTGAAGAGTTAAAAAACTCTAAGAGATGGTTCGAATCGGTTGATTGATAAAAACTGGACCATTCAAGTTGATTATAAGCATTGAACAAACCTTCCACGTCCATGGAGTTGTAATCACGAAAAGAAATATATTTGTCACACAGGTCGTGGCCACGTCGAAATCGAGCGAAGCAAACATGAAGTCATAATTCGAAAACACCGGCACATGTATTTGGTTTAATCTCAACACTTTCGATTCATCGTTAAAGAGAATCAAATCTAACTGGGAAGATCCATTTCTATTTATATTGTTTGATGAAGTTTTAGCGGTTATACTTGGAAGATTATAAAAAAATAGTTATAATATTTATGTTAGGGTGAGAAATACGTATTCAAAGTATATGAATAACACCAAGTAATAATTTTCATTCATATTTCAACAAATTTTGAACTGCATTGGGACATGTTAATGTGATAAAGAGAAAATAGCTTTACAAATACGGATGAATTATTTTGACGTTTGTTTGGGTCAAGGCAATGCTGCCACTTTTGCATAGTCGAATGGGTTTGAATTTCGGACTGATTTTAGAATGCAGAAGTCGATCTCGTTCGGGTTGTAGTATGAAAAGTTGATCTCGATCGGAATGCGAAATTTCCAAACTCGGTCGGGTTCCGGAATAGAGGAGATTATGTATTGTTTACACTGTATTTGTATTGCTGTCAGTTTCTCGAAAATTGGAAAAAATGGCGTCACCAGAAAAGCAATGTCGTGAGTTGATGTTGCGCAAGCACCTGAATAATCCTCAATTTTCTCGTCGGGACATCACAGAATAACTCGGAATCGTGCAGTCAACGGCGAGTCGTGTGATTAAAGGTTACAACGAAAATCTGAGCATCGAACGGAAGGATAAATGCGGTCAGAATCGATGTTACAATGCTACGGTCAGGGATGTGGCCAAAAAGCTGAATTCGTCCGAGTCTTTCGTTCAGAGAGCCAATGACTGGAAGGCATACGTTCAAAGTGCAGAAGGCGCGACGAACGGCAAAATACGTTGGGAAAGTCTCTGTACACCCAGATGCTGACGAAGCATCATTGTCTCATCATGGATGATGAGGCATACGTCAAGGCGGACTTCCAGCAGCTTCCGGGACTACTGCTCTTCACCGCGCAGCACATGTTTGATGTCCCGGAGGAAGTAAGGAAGCAGAAACTTTTAAGGTATGCCAAGAAGTACATGATTTGGCAAGCTATCTGCCCATGCGGCAAACGGAGTGCGCTGGTCGTGGCTACCGGGATAGTAAACGGACAGATCTACTTCAAGGAGTGTCTACATACGCGTTTGCCTTCTCTATTGAAGCAACATGAGGGCCCTACGATCTTCTGGCCGGTGTCCTCGAGTGGTATGATGCCAACGAGGACACTTATGTAACCAAGCACGAAAATTCATGGTCAGGCGGGCCATAATCATATATTAGGCTGTCAAAAAAGTCCTGCGGTATTTCCGCGAGGTGTCGTTGTAAGCGCGTAGTTCTAGTTGTATTCATTGTATCGAGTCATACTATAGCTTGTTGGAAAGGTATTTTTGCTATAATATAGTCCTTGGCAGTTTTTTGTTTGGTTAAGTCGTTCGTGAGTTATAGTGTCGCAAATATGGAGCAAAATAAAGAGAAAATCCGACATATTTTACAGTACTACTATGACAAAGGGAAAAATGCATCTCAAGCTGCCAATAAAATTCGTGCAGTTTATGGACCCGATACACTTTCCATTTCCACCGCACAACGATGGTTTCAACGTTTTCGTTCTGGTGTAGAGGTCGTCGAAGATGCGCCACGCTCCGGAAGGCCTGTCGTCGAAAATTGCGACAAAATCGCTGAATTAGCCGAGAAAGACCGGCATAGTAGCAGCCGTAGCATCGGCCAAGAGCTGGGGATAAGTCATCAAACCGTTATTAACCATTTGAAGAAGCTTGGATTCACAAAGAAGCTCGATGTATGGGTGCCACACACGTTGACGCAAAAAAACATCTTTGACCGTATCGACGCATGTGAATCGCTGCTGAATCGCAACAAAATCGACCCGTTTCTGAAGCGGATGGTGACTGGCGATGAAAAGTGGGTCACTTACGACAACGTGAAGCGCAAACGGTCGTGGTCGAAGCCCGCTGAAGCGGCTCAGACGGTGGCCAAGCCCTCATTAACGGCCAGGAAGGTTCTGCTGTGTGTTTGGTGGGATTGTCAAGGAATAATCTATTATGAGCTGCTTCCCTATGGCCAAACGCAATTCGGACCTTTACTGCCAACAACTGGACCGCTTGAAGGTAGCACTCATGAAGAAGAGGCCATCTTTGATAAACAGAGGCCGCATTGTCTTCCATCAGGACAACGCCAGGCCACACACTTCTTTGGTGACGCGCCAGAAGCTCCGGGAGCTCGGATGGGAGGTTCTTTTGCATCTGCCGTATAGTCCGGACCTTGCACCAAGTGACTACCACCTGTTTTTGTCCATGGCGAACGAGCTAGGTAGTCAGAAGTTAGCCACAAAAGAGGCCTGTGAAAATTGGCTATCCGAGTTTTTTGCCAATAAGGAAGCGAGCTTCTATAACAGGGGTATTATGAAGTTTGCATCTCGTTGGGAACAAGTCATCGAACGAAACGGCGCATATTTGACTTAAAACAGATGATTGTAACTAATTTTATGAACAAATGAAAATTCAAAAAAAATACCGCAGGATTTTTTTGACAGCCTAATATATTGGGTTGCAGAAAACTAACGTTTTCATCACAGATATGGCAATGAACTCGGCAGTGTACAAGAAGCGAATTTGTCGTTTATTTGATCTTACGTGATGTTTTGGCCATATCTTGCGAGTTGTCATTACAGTAAAGTTGTGTTACAATGGTAGGAAGCAGAGTGCGACATCTTCGAAGAAAAAAACATGAAAATCGACTCTCTTCTCAGTCGTTTCGCTTCGACCATACTTCGGATATACAAATATAGTAACTTTCCCCATCCAAGGTAAATAGTTGCATCTGAATAAGTTTATTTTTCAAAGAGTTATGACTGTTCAAGCATTGACGAAAATTTTCCCATCCCAGACTTTTTGTCTATACCGTGATCATCACATTTCGGTCTTTCAGGCGTAAAACACATTCAACTGTTTCATTTTCCTGTGTTCCTTAAAACTATCAGAGCGCTTGTGGAAGAAAACCAAGCTATTGACAATGAGAATCCATCTCCATCGAAACTTTTATGATAGCATGGAATAAATCATTCATTCGATCATTCTTTGTTTTTTTTTGAGGCTTTAAACTTTGCAGTACATTTGCTTCTGGAAAAAATCAATGACGTGTCTCGAATTTGATCGCAGAACTATTCAGATAACCACATATGATTTACCCTTCAGAATGTTAATTGAGCTTTGTATGATTCCTCACATGATGCACCCGTGGCCGAGAAGTTAACGTCTCTAATTATCATGCCGGGTGTTCGGGTTCGGGGGTTGGAATACGTTCAAGGCGTGTTATTTGGCATAAGAAATCTAATTATTAATAAATGACGCTAGTTAATGCATACGTTGAGACGGCAAAAGATCCACAGGGAACGTTAACGCCATTCAAGAAGAAGATGATTCCTCACATAACTGATTGCATTGTTGAAATGAGCTAGCTCCATAATTGTACAGTGAAAGATATGGGGAGCGAGGCGCTGATTAGAAACATATAGTGCTTCTGTAAGTTCTATAAAATGTGTATATTAGATGTTTCATGGATTCATGGATTTCGCCTTCCCTCGAGTTTTTTCTCAACCAGATGTAGAGTGGTCATTTTATGAAGTTCGTGGTGTCCTAACCGCTGAAAGGCCGCCAACTCGAGCTTACAAATGAACCGCGCACAACGGTTTTCTAATTGACTACATTGACTAACTAGGTAACAGTATAGAAATTAGTCATCATTACGCTCCTACGCTCATTTCGAAAGGTCTGGGAGATGCCCAAACGCAAAACACGGCAAATATTTTACATACATTCCAGTCATCAGCAAATAATATTTTTATTATATACAGCTCTTTTTTTTATATTCCTTCCACTCACCCCCATCTCGAAGAAACTCTTATTCGAGAATCCTAGAGTTGGGCACCAATTATTTTTTGCTGAAAAAAAATTTTTTTTTAAGAAAATTTACAATTCCACAGGACAAAACAAGATATTTAGGTACTAGGTGAGCGGACAATAACATGTAAAGCAAAGATGTATGGATCCCAGTGAAAATAGTATTTCTTTTAAGGGATCCAATATAATATAAGAATATAACATAGTAAGAAAGATAAATAGAAACAACAAAAATTTGAATATAAAACATAGATTGTACAAAATTATGAGAAAAACTGGAAAGTATAGAAAAATAAGAAAGCTAAACACTGAGGTGGATTATTGTGGTTGATCGAAATCTATACTAGGAAAACTCTTATGATCGATTTTAGGTATAGCTTCAATTTATTTTTAAGAAGATCTGCTCGGATTTCCGATGGCAAAGCATTGAAACGGAACGGTCCATAAAACAAAATGCGCTGTTGACCAACATTGGTTGTTGCCCGACTTCGCATTAAATTTTGGGCTTGTCGTGTGGAGTGTTGGTGATTTGCTGTAGGTATTGTTTGGTTGTGATGGATATTATTGTCATTTATAACACAGTGAATAAATTTTACAGTCTGTAATTCGCGCAGTCCAATAAGAGGCAGTATACTATGAGAATCGTCAGAGTACAAGTCCGAAGTAGGATGAAGAATTGGTAGTCTGTATATGATTTTCAAACATCTATTCTGCAACACTTGTAATTTTTTCAGTTTTGTTTTACATGCATGCCCCCATACTATTATTCCATATTGCAATAGTGAGTGTATACATGCAAAGTAGAAATTGATTAACGCTTTCTTGGCCACAAAGTGGGATACTCTCTTTAATAAACCACAGAGTGAAGAAATTTTTCTCTCCAAAGAATTTACTTGTTGTGTCCATGATAAGGTCGTGTCTAGCTGAATTCCAAGATATTTGAAGCTCACAGTCTACGATGCAAAGCAAAGCTTTACCACCAGACACACCACTGGAGTGAACAATTCATCGCGTCGTTTCACTTTCTTCCAACGAAAACGCAACCGAGTAAGCATGCGATTGATCAAGATGCAATTTTTCGACGTTAATCTCGCTGACGTGAATCGGAAGAAATTTCTTTGTGATTTTTTCTGGGTCCAGTTGTTCGAGCATAAATCAGGTTAGCGGTGGAATTGAGAGTTGCGGATCGAAAGCAACACCGTTTCTCAATAGTGAGTTATCGAGAAAAATCGTTCATCGTGATTCAAACCCAAACGAAAAGTGACTGTCAATGGGTACCATCTGTTTTGAGAATAAAACCATGAAAAATAATTGGCATAACTTACCTTAGGGAGTTACAAAGTTCAGTCAAATGAGGAGCCTGTACGCTAGCAACAGACATTGTGGATGACACTGAAATAACAGAGGAAAAACGAGATATTATTAGTCAACCAATCATCCGTACGTTCTTATTCTGTAAGAAAATATCAAACTACTGGCTAATACGCGTTGACGATTCAACCGAACCAATAATTTGACCACGTAACAACGCAATGATCATTCAGGTCGCCAATGTTATCACAATTGTTTTGCATGTGGCGCCATAGTTCTCGTCGATTGTGTCCAATTACCGCCAGCGGGACAAGGTCACAAAACTGCTTTCAAACGCTGTCACACAATTTTGCACGCGCCTAAGAAATCATGCGAATTGGGCATGATTTTCTTTAAGCCGCTAGACCTGTTTCTAGAATGGTTCACACAATATGTTCTAGTCTAGTCTGGATCGAGAGAAAGACAATACACACGGTCCGAGCGATTTTATTTCGCTTAGCAATAGCGACCAGGACTCGGTGATCAGTTCTCGGGGGTGTGTACTCAACCTTACCCTTCGAACTGAGTTGTGCGATAAGCTGCGCACGCCGACGGATAGTGACCAACCGGTTGCCCGACACGACTTACTTATCTCTGTGACGGGAACAACTTCAGTAGCGAAAGTCATCCCATTTGAAATTGCATCATTCTTCTGGATGGTGGAGCGTACAAACGCATGCCCTGTAGCTGATCGTATCACGGTAACGTGCTCTATTTGAAGCTTTTTCAATTGCGGTGGCGGGGCCACTATCTGGGCAATGAAATCGCGTCGAAGCGCGTTGATGCACTCGGAAGCCATAATCAATTTTTAAACACTGGAGATTAGCGCAATGACTTGTCATTATTGTAAACTGTAAACTGGTTGCCAGTTTAGCTAGTGTCATCCGGCGTCGATACTTAATTGGATTTCAATTGGTTAGCTTGCTGTGCCCGCGCGACACGTGATCTGTTTGAAATTATTATTATTTTCGATTACGGTTGCACGATGACTTTGCTGTTTGTGATTCTTGTGGTTTTTATTAAATTAGGTATTCGATACGCTCGAACGACACACAAACCGGTTGAATCAGATGAACTTGGGGTACGAACAAACCCACATGTTCATCGAGTTGTCTCTCCATACATGTCCAGTCCAGGAAGGCTTCTTCAGCTTCCGACAGAGGCCCTAACGATAGATGCATTCGCTTACAGATTGTGGTAAATGTACATCATCGACGATAAATGGCGACAAACGGGGTGATAAATTTCAATTGCGCGATAAAATCACGGTAATAACTGAGTTGACAGCATTGGTGCAGGTTGCCCCTATTGCTCTTGCTATTCATCATACTTTTGCGTGAAAGCAAAGCTTTCCGCGTCGAAGCCAAGAGAGAGAGAGAGCACAGTTGCTCATTAATACCTGGGATACGTAGTTAACTTGTGCGATAATCCAATCTTGCCTACAGTGAAGGTAGCTAACATCAGACCGAACGATGTTACAGCAAAAGCCTCCGCCGTAAAAGCACTAATCTTTCTAACCGAACAGAATTACAATCGGCCAATCGGTTTACCGTTGCGCTCAAAATGGTTCAAGGATACCAAATCGTGTAACGGTTCAACAAACAAAACAAAAGCAACAGATTACTAATGCGGTAAATATACACATAGATTCGCCGCTTCATCATCCACTTTCGCTCTTTACCACCGCCGGTACGCGGAGGTTCTGCAATCGAACACCGGTGAATAGTGAAGGCCATTGCATGGTTCAATATAGTTTGATAGCCAGCCATTGCCGGCACCGTTAATAGGAAAGTGAAAGGAAAATCAATCTAATGGGGGCGCGGTATGTGTGTATGGGGGCCTGCTTTCGGCATTAATCGAATGGCCGACGTATTTTAGTTCTATTTGTCGGTGTACCCGAAATCGGTACACGTAATTAACGCTGGTTTATGGCAACGGTATAGCAGATGAAACGCGTTCAGTGTTATATTCCGTTGGTTTTCTTGTTGAAAATGACTTCCAGTTTTCATGTTCGAGATTCAAAAAAAAAATCGTTCATCTTTCAATTAAGTTTTGTTTTTGAACTTTCGTTGTCTCCTGATTTCTTCGAATTTCTGTTATTGTTTCAAATTTCTGTCAATTGTATTATTTCTAGTTCTAAAAACATAAATGTTCTCATATATACAAATTGCGCTTCGCAAGGCTATAAAAATTATAAACTCACGAACATTCTCCACCATTCGTTATTTAATTTGCCTGTAGTAAATCGTTTATACGGATGACAAAAGTCGTACTAGGTGCTTGTAGAAGTCCTATATTCATCTAAACTAATTCGCAGGCAATTGGCATGTATGTATATCACCCCCAGTTTTGTATATGCCAGTATACGCATTATATACCACTCAAAATATAGCATATATGATGCTGTATACACGCTAGTTATACGATTTAATGATTGCTGGGTTTTTCTTCTTTACAATATTCTTTCTTTCTCTATTTTTGACGATCTTTTTATGCACCAGCACTTCGACGTGGTCTCTCTTGGATAGCACTAACGTTCCAGTGGAACTTTGACCTTCTTAGGTGTTACTTGCGTCATTTTTTATTAGTAGTACTTAGTTGAGATTTCTATGCCGAAAAACACGCCTTGAATGTATTCTGGAGTGGCAAGCTCTAGAATACACGTGACCACAGTGCATGTCGGAAGAAATTTCTTTGACGAAAAATCCCCCGACTAGAACGGGAATCGAACCCGAACCCCCGGCATGATAATGTTGGACGCTAACCACTCGGCCACGGGTGCACAATGGTACACCCTCCAAAGAAAACACACAAGATATGACGCGGCTCCTTTCATTTAGGCTATCTGAGCGTCTATGCATCATGACGCAGGTCCTGCAAACCATCCACATCTCTTCAAGAGTGTATAATGTATGCACCGGTTGATGGATAGAATCTGGGATGCGAAACAGCTACCAGAGGACGGAAAGAGGGGGTAATATGCTCCATCTATACAAAGGACGATAGCTGACTTGTACACCCATCCGAAGAATGAAGCAGAGGTAACTCTAAGACTCAACACATACTAGCGAGATAGCTGATCGTAATAACTCTTGGTAAATCGACGGCAACAGGTGATCGATAGGTTTGTCTGTCTTGGTTCATTGATAACAACCGCTAACAAGAATAGTCATAAAGACGCATAGTCGACGGAAGTCGTGCCTACTACATCTACTCTGACCCCATATGGAATGTGCCGTTTACAAATCTCTAATAAAACCAGTAGTCTTCTACAAGCACGAAGCAGCGACCAATGTTCGACGAGGACTCACAAGCATTTGATGTTTTCGCATGTAGAGTGCTCAGAACAATCTAAGGCGGTGTACGGGAAAACGGGAATATGATGATGGAGCATGAGCCATGAACAAGAGAAACAAAGATGTTGACGGGAGGAGTAGGAAGAAGAGCCCAGCTAGAGAGACGGTTAGATCAGGTTATGCAGGACTTGGACCGGAATTGGAGTTGAAGAACGACAGCCACGGACGACTGGCGACATAATGTTGTATATAAGAACTAACCTTTTCATGGGATTCAGAATCAATATTGATAGAAAATGAGCCTTTCATTCCACAAATCCATTAACTCCATAAAACAAAAACTGAAGAAGTTGCGATGAAAGAATGTGGATGATTTTGACATGGGATTACGTCTTCCATTTCTTTACCGGGTGTAAGTTTAAAATATCGAAAATGATGGCGTTACATCGGGGGTGCAAGGTTTCGAGCGTGAATATCTCTCTGCTGGCTGAACGAAGTGGTCTAATAGTTCTATTATTGTTACTCATTGATCCAAAAAATTGTTTCAATATGTCAAAATCTGCTTCGCAAGCAAACTATTGAAATCACTATAAATATTTCATTTCATTTCAGTAGCAATTGAACTGTAGTTGGGGCATGATGCATGATGCGTTGGCTGGTCAACCTTTCTCAGTATCTCTTTTGCTACCATGTGGAATGGACATGCCAAATTGTTCCTTTGAAAATGCACCCAAGCGAAGGACTATGATTTTGCATGCATTTGAACAAACCACAAGACGATACTATAATACAGATCAGGGCTCGGTAAAGTCATATTCATCTGCGGATAGTTAGGGGACTATGAAGCCATCGGCCTTCGCATTCAATGGGAAATGAGTTTTTGCTTCTTCCAACATTGCTTATCACTAATTTTCAAACCCCTTCCCTCCTTTACGTTTGATAAAATTTGTATACAATCCCAAATAGACAAAAAGACTTGTTGCTTCTAATCAGACTGCATGGTTACATTCACGACTTGCGAAGGGACATGGACGATCAACATTTCACTCGTTTGAAACAACCATTGCAAAATCATTAATAGCTAATCAATGGGTATCATTCTATCCAAGAGAAATAAAAGTATTCATCTATCCAGAAGTGATGTAAATGAAACTCAAAACAAATGATTACTAAGCCAACGGTAGTTTTACGTTAACCATGCGGTTATTTTACGGATATAACACACCCCTAGCTTTTAAGAAAATCTTTCTATAATATAAACATAAACAAATAAATATTGAAGATTGCATGAAAACAGCAATCTCTCATCGTGAAGCATATAAAATTAATAATAAAGAATAGCCAAGAAGTTAAGTTTCGTCATAAATGTTACACTTCGCTAGTAAAGCTAGTAAAAAAGTAATACATTTAGCTAGTAAAAAAGTTTAATTTTTTAAGTTTTTCTCACACAGAAAAAGTTAATTATTAGATATTTGTTTTACAGATTTTTTATACAAGAAAGTGCGTACGTATGACCGCGCATAACTTTAGAACAGATCGTCCGATTCCAGCTGTCTTCATTTCTTCATTATTGTCTCCGGCCAAGGAGACATTTAACGGCGAATTGGGAAATGTCAAAATCGATTTCTCATATGCTCTGTTTGTTTCGTCATTTCACACGGATTTGTTCGTACAGTTTATTCTGTATAAGAATTAATTTTTGGAATCGAATTTTTCGGTAATTTGTAACACATTCGGCCCTATTATGTGAATCGAATAGAGCGCATGATAAATCGATAAAATCTGCTCGAATATATGCTCTTGCTCGAACGACATGTGTTGCGACACATGTTTTGAAACGCGTCTGACATGTTTCCCAACGCAAAACATTGGGGAAGCAAACCAAGCCAAACTGGGATGTAACAAGCAAAATTCTGTTCGATTCGAATTACATAAAAGGGCAGCTTGATTGTTTATCCAACGTTTTGACGTAGGACTACGTCTTTCATTTCTATACCGGGGTGTAAAATCAAAGTTTCGAAAACGAAAGCGTTACGCCGAAGACCGAGATTTTGAGTGTTAATAGCTCCTAAACAACTGAACGAAATGGTATGATAAACACTTCATTCGAAAGGTAAAATGTCTACGCGTTCTATACTTGTTACTTTCTGATCCAAAAACTTGTTTCAATAGTCTTAAATTTGCTTTCAAAATAGGCTATTGAAATCACCAATCGGTATATAAGCGAGCGCCGCTCGGAAATCCACTCAGTTCTAATTGAACAGCGATTGGAGCATGTTGCCGCTGTTGTGGTGAAGCTCTTCATTTATCATGAAAGCGCGGATGAACGGTGTCACCAAGAGCCTGTTTGTGCACCTTAGGCCAGAAGGGAATCCATCAGGAGGAGAGTGATGCTACAAACGGTTCCCCGGGAAGATCTCGAAGCAGCCGCTACACACACACACATACACGCACGGAATTCTTTCCGTTTGGATCGAGAAAGATCCGGAAAATAATCTGCCAGTTCCTCTAGGAATTTAAAAATACATTCATATGAAAGAGTTTATTTGAATGTTTTCTATCCATGTAACACTGTGACCAAATATGTTTCAATCAAGTGCTATTAACAGATGGTTATCGAGTTAGCATTAACCACTGGTGGGCTTCCAGTATCGAGGAAAATGTGGAAATATCTAATCGTTACTGAAAATAATCTGCCAGTTCCTCTGGGAATTTAAAATTATATTCATATGAAAGAGTTTATTTTAATGTTTTCTATCCATATAACACTGTGACCAAATACATTAGGTTTTGTGATTTTTCAATCAATCGCAATCAACAGGATAGCTTCTGAAGATTATTCTTCCCCATCAGTAGGATATTTCCGTATCCAATATTGGATGCATAAAACCTTGTGCCTCCAACGTAACGCTCTCGTTTTCGAAGTTCTCCAAATATTCATTCATTCAGAATGAATTCAGATTCAACTTCATACAAATGATCTCTAAATCAACGATAGTCCTACGTCACCTTTGCGGTTATACCATAGATATAACCCACTTCATGTTTTTTATTGTAATTATTCGTCTTTCTAAGACTGAAATATTCGGCAATTTCGGTGGCGATTCGCCGTGTAAATCCAACTCGAGAGCAACGCATAGATACGAATAAAAATTTTTGAGAGCATGTGTCGCGAATTCATGCAGATTGAACGCAGGAGGAAGCACACGCAGCTGTTGAACGATTGAGACAGCAATGCAATCGGGATCTGCAGGGTCAAACTGTATCAAATGCCAATCGAAGAAGTGTCGTGAATGTTCAATTGTAACGCAACGCTTTCCAATATAGCTGCACGATTGGTTACAACGAGCAGTTTCTGTACTGTTTGGTTCCATGATTGTGATATGCCAAGTGTGAGAGCTCAACAGGATCTCAAGTACTATTCGGAAAGACTGGAATGTGTTGTGCAGATGGCAAAGTCAAAATATCAGTTGCTTTCAAATGGCGTCATTCGGTGTGACTATTGTTGGAAAAAGTTGATTTTATCCGACAATTAAGTTAATTTTTTTCTCAAGCAATCCTTCACTTGGATGTACTTATTAAATTACAAACAAATATACAGATTCAGAGGCAAATAAACCATCGAACCGGACCGTTGTTGTCGCTAGCGAATGAAGAACACAAATTTATTCAAATTTATTTCGTTGGTGATTTTAAAACCGGAAATAATCAGCATTGTTCGATTGATCGTGCTATGCAAAATCATTTCATTGGACACACGCAAGAATTACAACATACAACGAATACAACGCTTTGGTTCGGTTATTTAAGACGACATTGAACGTCTGAACAACAATTTAATTCTCCTTTGGACCCTACTTTTCTCGATGCGTTTTGAAATATTGTTAAGCCAGCGCTACACGATGCTACGAACATCCTCGAATGCTGGACGCTCGATGATTCGACGCATCGTGTAGTCGACTGACGAGCTACGAACCTCCAATGTCGAGTGTCGAATATTCGCGTTGGAAGGTAATCCGTTCGTTGTGGATTACCTTCCAACGCGAGTGGCACGAGTCAAAGGATTTTTGTCATTCGTTGATTCGGCACACGATGACATTCGATACACCGCTACATGATTCGTCCGGAACTATCTTTGACAGATTGGTTTGTTTACAAGTTTTAGATGAAGGAACTATGAAATTGATTCATAGAATTCAAAATATTCGGCAAAATATTGCAGTTTAATAATGTTGATTTCAAGCATTTTTAATTTACAGCCCGATATCAGTACAATTGCTACGGCAGCAATTTCAATACTCGCATCGTCAATCAGTTTCGTTTTTGATGGTAAATAAAAACAATAAACATTCGATCAAAATACTCGCCGAATGTTTGGAACGAGTGCATTGAATCGAACATTCACTTCACCGTGTAGCAGCACGATCGTCACAACATTTGTCGATTCATCGAGCCAAATGTTTGAGTCCAACATTCGAGTGAAACGTTGGACGAATCGTGTAGCGCCCGCATTACATTCGAACTAATTCGAACCTACCAAAAAATCACCAGTTTTTGTTCTGTGTAATCCAAAAGTAAATCGTATAAAATATGATCCATATGGACTAGTGATAACAGTTGTTGCAAACATGGTTGCCAACTAGAATTTTAAAAAATCAGGAAGTATGAACATAAAAATCAGGATAAAATAAGAATAGGTCATATTGGGTTGTCCGGAAAGTTCGTGTAGATTTATGGGAAAACAAAAGCATTATTTTAATAGGCAAACATACATTTATTCAATTTTATATGCACAGTTTTGTTCAGAATCATTCGCCATCTTCCATATAGCTCAGAAATTCAATCCTGCCAAAATATGTTTGCTTTCCCGTCGAAAACCGTTCAATGTATTTTTATGCCGTCCACAGAGTTGATGTTATTGCCATTCAGTGAATTTTGCAGGGACCTGAACCTGTGATAATCTGAAGGTGCAATATCCGATTTGTTTAGCTGACGGGCTAGACCCAGCTAGACTACAAAAATGTTCGTTGTGATTGTAAAGTGAGTAGTTTCATAAACGCAATGGAGATACAATCCATTTAAGGTTTTTCGGACAAATTGTGTGGCACTGCCACAATCACTAATTTCTGCCGCTTCATTTAAGCAATCGACTCGTCTTCCGAAAGCAACTGACTTTGATGACCTACTGTGATTCGAAAATAATGAATGAATTCAGTTTCGAGATCAATTGCGAATGATTTCTCAGGAATACCAGACTTTTTTTAAATGTCTGCAATTCAAATTTTGAACCTTATAAGAATATTACATATTATACATATACAATTTGCCAAAAATCTGTTATTCTTGAAGTATGATTCTGGGGTGACTGTATTTGCAGGTAGAATAAAGGCACTTTCAGAATAAACATTACTTTTGTATTGTAATACAAAAGTAAATTTTGATTTTTTCCTTTTTAGATAACACGTAATAGAGGAACACGTTTTTCTCAAGTAGTGACAAGTATTGAACGAAAACTGTATCGGATAATAATTATAATGATGAATTTTTTTTATGAAAATCGCATAAAATTTCTAACCAAACGGTTATAAATGGTTGAATGCAGAGATCGAAATCCTCGAAATCGGATGCACGATAAATATTCAATCAATCAATCTAGTTTTCGATGAACCGTGTATTGTTGATATTTTCGTCTCTTCGTTTTCACCGAAAATTCTTTTTCAGAGAGAAAGAGATGTGGAAAATATCGTTCTCGGAAGTTCAACGAGAATGGTTTTTCGTCTCTCATTTGGTATTGAAAATATGGAGCGAAAAATCATAGCTAACTTCACCAACGTTAATCTGTTAGGACAGCGTCCAAACGATTTGCATTTGGACAGCGTCTGAATTGTACAAATATTAATCCATCTCATGTTCACTTCACGATGAAACCCAATATTGCCGCATATTTTCACACAATGTTTTCAGCTGTACTGAAGAAATGAAAAACCATTATCGGCATCAAGGAGTCACTGAAAACCAAACCACTCCACAGTGGTCCAAAAGTGCAAAAACGTGATCGTGAGGGATTTCTCCAAAACGGTTAATTTTACGTATATGATGTCTTCGGAGAAGTTTTAAATTACAACGAGGGCTGCCATTTTGAAATGAATCCCCCTAAAAGTGAGATCCAAAATCCATTTTTTTCAGCTTAAGAGATAGGAAGTTGGTGTCTTCATAAAAATTATAGCTCTTATCAAAACAAACAATTTTGCTGAAAACATCAACTTTCTATCTATTCAGGTAAAAAAGTTATGGGACATTTTTGGTGAAAAGCACCAAATAATCATATTTTCGTCCTAACTTTTCCTCTTGATTTTTTAAAATTTTACAATGTTTAGAGAACTGTTTTGCCTAGTCAAAACACACATTTTTGACGCACGTTGTTTTTTTCTATCTCTTATATATTTGGAGATATTGGAGTTTTTATGTTAAAATTGACCTATATTTGAACTAGGATATTTCATAAAGGGGCAGATTGGGGCAGACCAAACCGATTACAAATTAAAGTACAAGCAAAAAGCTGCAAAACTACACTTCAAGTGTCTGTATCCACCTGTATCCTCAAAAGTTACACTTAATTTAAAGGAAGGCCTCCATCTACGTTATCCTGTTAAAAAAATATGAAGACACCAACTTCCTATCTCTTAAGCTGAAAAAAATGGATTTTGGATCTCACTTTTAGGGGGATTCATTTCAAAATGGCAGCCCTCGTTGTACTTTAAAACTTCTCCGAAGACATCATATACGTAAAATTAACCGTTTTGGAGAAATCCCTCACGATCACGTTTTTGCACTTTTGGACCACTGTGCACTCACCGAAAAATAAAAATCGGCTTTGCGTTTCTCGCGAGAATCGAAGTGAGCGTATAACATTCTCTCGCCTTCTATATTCTCAGCTATTTTTCCCTGTGGGTGAAAACGGATGTTTTTCGTCTCAAATCGGCGAGCATTTCGATCTCTGTTTGAATGTAAGCACTACATGTTTTTTAGCATTCAAAAAACATCAAATAATTATTTTCATTCAAAATATAGTCATTTGAAACTGTTTTCGAGCATGCAGATCTGATAGAATATCTTTCTTTCACGCCAAATTCGAGCTTTAATAAATGTCGGTAGAAATTAAATGCTTTGATAAATGCAATTGGAGAAGGCGAATCGCTTTGGAATAGATAGATAATAAACGAGAAAATTAAACAGTATATGTACAAGTGTGGACCGGAGATTTTATTTATGAAAGTGAATATGACAGTTGTCTTTTCCAACTCGTAAATAATGCTTTGTATTAGGCTGTCAAAAAAGTCCTGCGGTATTTCCGCGAGGTGTCGTTGTAAGCGCGTAGTTCTAGTTGTATTCATTGTATCGAGTCATACTATAGCTTGTTGGAAAGGTATTTTTGCGCGCTATAGTCCTTGACAGTGTTTTGTTTGGTTAAGTCGTTCGTGAGTTATAGTGTCGCAAATATGGAGCCAAATAAAGAGAAAATCCGACATATTTTACAGTACTACTATGACAAAGGCAAAAATGCATCTCAAGCTGCCAATAAAATTTGTGCAGTTTATGGACCCGATACACTTTCCATTTCCACCGCACAACGATGGTTTCAACGTTTTCGTTCTGGTGTAGAGGTCGTCGAAGATGCGCCACGCTCCGGAAGGCTTGTCGTCGAAAATTGCAACAAAATCGCTGAATTAGCCAAGAAAGACCGGCATAGTAGCAGTCGTAGCATCGGCCAAGAGCTGGGGATAAGTCATCAAACCGTTATTAACCATTTGAAGAAACTTGGATTCACAAAGAAGCTCGATGTATGGGTGCCACACACGTTGACGCAAAAAAAACATCTTTGACCGTATCGACGCATGTGAATCGCTGCTGAATCGCAACAAAATCGACCCGTTTCTGAAGCGGATGGTGACTGGCGATGAAAAGTGGGTCACTTACGACAACTTGAAGCGCAAACGGTCGTGGTCGAAGCCCGCTGAAGCGGCTCAGACGGTGGCCAAGCACTCATTAACGGCCAGGAAGGTTCTGCTGTGTGTTTGGTGGGATTGTCAAGGAATAATCTATTATGAGCTACTTCCCTATGGCCAAACGCTCATTTCGGACCTGTACTGCCAACAACTGGACCGCTTGAAGGTAGCACTCATGAAGAAGAGGCCATCTTTGATAAACAGAGGCCGCATTGTCTTCCATCAGGACAACGCCAGGCCACACACTTCTTTTTTTTTTTTTTTTTTTTTTATCTGTATTATAGTGACTTTCAACTCATTTGGCTGGTTCGTCACTTTTACTTCCGTCGTTTTATGTCGGGAGTGAGAATTGAACTCGTGACCTTTAGCGTGAGAGGCATGGATGTTACCACTACGCCGGATCGCCTCCTCCACACACTTCTTTGGTGACGCGCCAGAAGCTCCGGGAGCTCGGATGGGAGGTTCTTTTGCATCCGCCGTATAGTCCGGACCATGCACCAAGTGACTACCACCTGTTTTTGTCCATGGCGAACGAGCTAGGTAGTCAGAAGTTAGCCACAAAAGAGGCCTGTGAAAATTGGCTATTCGAATTTTTTGCCAATAAGGAAGCGAGCTTCTATAACAGGGGTATTATGAAGTTGGCATCTCGTTGGGAACAAGTCATCGAACAAAACGGCGCATATTTGACTTAAAACAGATGATTGTAACTGATTTTATGAAAAAATGAAAATTAAAAAATAAATACCGCAGGACTTTTTGACAGCCTAATATATTTATTATGGATAATATTCATTCAGATAAAGTGAAAAGTACAACAATCTGGAAAAATCATGCAAATAAATATTTGTTAGGATATCAGGGAACGTGCCAATAAGTCTGAAAAAAACCTGAAAAATCAGAAAGGTTGGCATCCCTGGTTGTAAACAATATTATCAGGAGCGTCGTCAGAAGTATGGGATTGGGATGAACTCCCAAAGCTTGTGATTCTGACAACAGTACTACATAAGACATAGCACGAAAATGCGATATCGAGCTACAGCGGGGCATAACCATCATAATCATATTCGGCGTAAATTACCCCTCAACGTAGAGGCGTGTTACGATACCATAACTCTCTCACCACCAACTCTGCAGCAGAAGAAGTACCCACGCGTAGGGTCGTTGTTGTTGATTACCCAATCGGATGCTTACTAGCTTGATGATTAGACGAAGGCGAATAGTAGATAGGATAGTGTGTTCGTTCGGCAGCAGGCCGCACAAGTTGACGACGCGCTGAACGTGCGGGAGTGATAAGTTCGCTGCTGGGATAGCGGAGAAAGTGCAAACAAGTCGCTTGCATAACTACACGTAATCATTGGGCCGAATCGGTGCGGTGGTGCGATGTTTCTGAACACCGAGTAATAGTACTTGCAAAATTGATTAATAGACAAAATCGAACAGAAACTAATTGAGAATTTGCTTGGTGTTTTGTTCGCCTTTAGTTTTCTTCTGTGGCGAACTATCTTGGTGGTCGCGTGGGAGAGAGTGGTGGCGTAATTGGATTTAATTGGAAGCAATTCGAGCCATTACTTTCCGCAATTCTTCAAAGTCACCAAAATCTGATGTAAAGACCGGCTATCGATTCAACAAAACAACTCATCTCTGTTTTTCCCAGACAGGATAGATACTCCTTCATCATCGTTTTACAGAAAAGGAGACGCAACGCAAGCACATCGCATGTTTTGTCTATTTCGATTTATGTTTTGCAAACAAGATGATCAAATAACGGGCGCGATGAAATTGTTCTGCAACATGCATTATTATCAATGCCATTCGGTACGACAGTAGGCTCTCAGTCGCCGCCAGTGGAACGATAGATATCGTGTGACGCCGCACGGTATTCTGTGTGCTCGTGCTTCCCGCAATAATCGTAAATTATGTCAAGGATCACCGACGGTATGACCGTCTATAGCGGCTTTGTTGTGAAAGGGGATAACCGTGAATAGAAATATATTACATACACGTATGTGTATCGTGTCCGTGTGGAACGGACTACTTGAGAGGATACAGCTGTTTTCGAAATGGGAAGGGTATGAATATGCCGACCGTGAAGTAAGTGGATCCCTCACATGTTGCTACACATTTCGTTCAGCGTTGTTCGATTAATCATGCCCACGGTGACCCAATTTAAACTTCTGCCAACCGCGTTCACGATGGCGTCAAGGAAAAGTCTTTCACCAGCCAAATCCAATTTTCATAGTCCCGAGGCGCTCATTGGAGATCGAATTGAGACAGTGCCCAGTGAATCATCAGCGCATTCCGAACCACGCGGAGCAATAACCGAATTCGAGCGAAACGCGAAGTCAATTAGGGCGGTTGTTTAAATTTAACCAACCACGCAGCGCCATCGGCGTAAAATCTCATTCCATGAAAAAAGCAGTGCATACTTGAAGTGAGTGCAGATGTGGAGTACGGTCTTCATCATCATCATCATCATCATCATCCACTGTGGGAATCCTTGAACGGTGCGATACTGCGTCTGTATGCCTCATGTGGAGAAGCGCAATTGGTCCGCTGGCTATAACACTTAATTGTATTCATTTGAAGTTAATGACGACGCGTGCCCGGGTCACATCGCGTTTAGCATTCCGCAAGCAAGCCGCGTGAAAACAGCGCACGAGAATTCAATTGACCTGGCTCTTGGCTCGGTGAAGTTCGTTACGCCGGAAGTGGTGACTTTGGTTAGGTAATCAAGGGAGGACTGCTGGCTGCTGTTGAAAATATGGAACGGAACCGAAAAGGGGCATTGGATCAGGTCTGACCGATGATAGACTGTGTTCGATGATGATAATGTAGGAGCGATGATTGGGTTTTATTTTTTTTTGGTATGTTCTTGATGATTTAGAAACTTCAACAATCAAATACAAATATCGTTTGTTTAGTTTTCAAGGGTAATCTTTGATACCTTTGGAAAGGATCTCGAACCAAATCGACTTCTCCAATTTAGATGAAGTCAAAAATTGGATCGATTCGTGGTCAGCCGACAAACCGGCCGATTATTTCCGCAAAGGGATCCGTGAATTGTCAGGAAAATGGGAAAAAGTTGTGACTAGCGATGGGCAATACTTTGAATATTAAATTTGTAACCATTTTTGCAGAATAAAGCATTAATTTTAGGAAAAAAACGAAGAAACTTACCGGTACTCCTATTAATAAACTGAATTTTTACGCATGCTACAAATATGATATCTGTTTCTCCTTTTAATTCTTAGCTACTAATCAGTGTTACAATACAAACTTATATCGTGAAAAGTCGCATCAGTTAGCACATGAAATCTGTTTTCACTGGAGTCACTTTTTACGCGGTTGATACGTGCCCGAAAAAAAACCGCGTGAAGTCCAAAATCCGCGTTAACAAAAAAAAACAGCGTAGATTCCAAAATCCGAGCAAAAACCGCGTAAATAGCGAAAATTCGCGTAAATTCCAAAAGTTGTCTAGATTTCAAGAGTAATCTTTGACACCTTTGGAAAGGATCTCGAACCAAATCGAGGATGTTTTATGAAGTTTAACTGAAGATCGCCCGGAAACCAAATCCTCACATGTGTCTCGTAGTGCCTCGATATGAACCGTTAGAAGACACAAAGCGGAAAAGATTCTCTCTAAATTTTAGAACAATTACCGGAAGCGAAACAAACGATGAATTGATAAGATTATGTTAGGTATACAAAGCATATTTATTTTTGGATTGTAATTTTATGGGTGTTCCTGTATCTATCACATTAATTTTATGTAGAAGAATTTGTTGGAGAAAACTAATGTTTTGTTTTACAGCAGTCCTTTTTATGTCAACTTTCGTATAGGATACATGCTATTTGAAAGGTTTCATCAATTATCCTAGCGAATCAAGCGTCTAAATAATCAATTTTCGCCATGTTCCATATATTATTCTAAAAGTTGTCGTTTCCGCATGAACATTTTATTCAGTTGTTGATAACATCGAGTCGGTACTCATTTGTTCCATTCATCCAAATATTCTAGTATGACATAACTGTACCGAAATATGTCGATCTAAAGTGATATTCACCTGAATTGATACCGCATATTCCTTATCAACACGTGGCCAAGCAAGAATGTCAAGATAAGTTTGTACAAAATGGGTTCATTTTTCTGTAAAATCATAAACGCTAGCAAATCGTTATCTAGCAATCATTGAAGTAATAATAACAGAAAATGATTCTGGCCGTACTTTGAAACACGCGAAAAAATGTTCCTCTTGAACGACATCACCCCTAATCCACCGCTACCATTGTTTTGCCATAATGCCCCACAAGTTGTTGTCCGGCTTAGCCGCCTCCGTCGGCGGCGTCGCCATCAATGAAAGACAAACAGATCGACGAATGTTTCGAGATACTGTCCGTGTGATATACGACCGTCAATCAACGACAATCGCTATCAGCTGTGGTGATTTTTGAGCAGACGGACGCTTATCGTGCCAGGGTAATCCGACCGTTCCGTTTAGTTGATTGGAACTTCGAATGGGGATTTTTGAAAATACGTGGACGGAAGTATGCGCTTATCATCAGAAAAGTATGCGCAAGCAAAATACCTACTGACCTGCGTTCTTCGCTGGAATATTGTACGCAGCAAATAGTAAACAAACAATAATTTTCTTCGATCTTTAGTAATGTATAATTCATGCGCTGAGAAAATACAGAATTACGTATGTATAAGTATAATAAAAGGTAAAAGCTATTTTTAAAAACCGCTCCGCGATTTAAACGGAAACGTTTTCGTCGAATCAACTGAATTTCGCTAAGTGAACAATTTTTTTTTATATGACTTCAATTTAACAATTCTGTTCCATGAATAATAAACATGAATAAAAAACTAGGAACTCGAAATACCATTTCGCATTTGTTTGAGAAGGCGGTAGGTTCCACCAGAAACGTTAGGGTCTTGTGACCTTGAGGTAACTTTACCAGGCCTTGTAACACTGCCCTGCAACTGGAAACATCAAACGTTGCAACCCAGCTTCGGTGTGAGTGTAGATTGAAGAAGTGGCAGGCAGCGTAGCACACGCAAGGTATTTCCCGAGCTATGTAGCGTAGCGTGTGCCGACCCTGAGGCTTTTACGAGTGAGTTTTGTGCGACGCGCAATCACAGGCCTTCGGAAAAGCAGAAGGTGAAATAGAAGAGGAATATAAGGGAGAAGTAGAAGGAAATAAACGGAGAAACAAGTAGAACAATAAAGAAACGGAAGAAGGAGTGAAGTAAGAAAAAAAGAAGGAAGACGAAAAACAGAAAGAAGAGGATGAAAAAAGAGGAGGAAAAAGAATGCGAAAAAGGAAAAAGGAAAAGTAGAAGATGAAGTCGAAGGAGAGAAAAAGGAAGAGGAAGTAGAAGAAGAGAAGGAGGAAGAAGCAGTAGAAAAAGAAAAAATAGAAGATGCTAATGAAATAGAAAAAAACAACGTGTAGGGAATAGAAGAAGAAGAAGAGGACCAAGAAGTAAAATGAGGCTTAGAACAAAAGAGAAAAAGAAGAAAGAAAAAGAAGAACAAATAGAAGGAGTAGAGCAAAAAGAAGATAAGAGTGGAGATGAAAAAGAAAAAAAGGAAAGAAAAAAAGGAGAGAAAAAAAGAAGAAGAAATGAGAGAGAAGGAACATGAAGTAAAGTAGAAATAAGGAAGAAGTTAAACAGTAAGAATGAAACGAAGGTTGAAAGAATTCATGAAAAAATAAATTATCTGCGTATCAAATATAGTTTGACTGTGTTCTAGATATTACCACAGTTTCAACAATTTCTGCACATCCGGTGGTACTGAAGATCAACTGTTTAGTGTAATCATCAGAAATGCAAGGGTTTTTGAGACTGCAAAAATGCTTTCGCTATTTTAAAGTTTTCATTCAATTGAAATATTTCAACTTTTGGAGCCGATTTCATCGATGCTGAAGAACTTCGTTTGTGATGTTCGTACACATGCTCATGTTGGGGTATTCTTAAGCACACATTTTAGATGGTCGAAATGGTTGAAATTTTGTATTCGGCTGTTCTGAAATATGATATCAACTGGAGTACTGGAAATGAAATAACATATCTATCGAATGAAAGTTGATGCAGATATCAATAAAAAAAAGTGTTCTTTCATTATGACAAGCCGATATCATATACGTTCTTAGTGTTTTGACATACAACAACGAGAGCTCATCACGGTCCTTGTAGGTCCTTGTTGAATTTTAAAATAATTAATACAATTTTGAAATAATTAACTCAATTTTAAAATACTTAATTTAGTATCAAATAACGTCGTTCCAGAAGTTTTCAATCTGACACATAGATGCCACTGCTGTAGCAGACTCATATGGTTTCTGTACAGAATAAGATTTTGAAGAATAAATGCCTTCACGGCAATGTGACGATTATTCCACAAGTTTAAGTGGTTTTGAAGTTTTTAGTCATATTTCAAACCGAAAATAAATCGACATATTAGATATACCATGTTGCGGTCCGAGTTGAAAGGATGTCTTCCATTCTATTGCTTTGCAATATAAGATTTAATGGTGGTAAATCTATGCCGCCGTATTCAGTTTTTCGATCCTTCAGAGTGAATTAAAAAAAAACGTATTTTGGCTTACAAACCTTGGAGTGAAAAAAAATCTCATTTACGAACATTTCCAGTTTTGAGATGGATCCAACTACAAAATTTATATGCGATCGATTTTGAGGTTTATAGTTATTGTGATAGTCTATGTTTCCGGGCTCCGAAATCAAAGAAAAGAAATCCCTTGTCAAAATACATGTGCTAAAGAGCATCGGTAATAATTTCTTAGTCCTACGTTAACAATGCGGTAGTATTTTGAACCCTACCCTTTTGTCTTCACTCTTTCCGTTCACTTCAGCTTTCGTTTTTGATTGCTTCGTTTATGTGTACCGGAGTGAAGTGAAATCGATGTACTCTCTATATATGCTTAAACATCGACTCTTCTGTTTCGTTTATTTCTTTTGTCGTTTCCTTTCAATTCGGAAAATAAAAGGCTCCATTATCATCGTCAAAGTGTTTCTTTTCGCATTCTAGAGGCTCTCTCAGCTATTCAATAGAATTTTTCAATACGCCAAATTGAATTGCCCTGGACTGTTTTCCAAAAAAAGTGGTATAAAAAGAGATATAGGAGGGTATAGAAATTACGCTTACCACTACACCACCAACGCCGGCAATTGATTACCCATGCTGGCCTACTGCACAGCCTCCTCGCGTTAGTTAGTACGTTTTGAATACAATAACGAAACTGTCTTTTGATAAAACCGCTACAAAAAATTAATGTTTCTATTCACTCTGAATATGACGATTCAAAACTTCGTTTTAGTGTTTCAGTGTGAAAAGAGAGCTGTGATATGATGAGCCAACGAGAATCAGGAGCAAGCGTTAATGAGAGTGACTTCGCTAGGTTCTAATGCAGACACATTTCAACGAACAGCCCACAGCCCTCAATTTTAACCCCATTGAGAAAATGTTGGGTTAGTTTGGACGATGAAGTGCTTATTAACAAAAAAAAATCAATTTTGGAGCTCTTGAAACCGCGTGGGAGAAAATTGACTAGGAACATCTGCACAAACTTGTCGAAAGTACAACCAAACTAGCGTTGGCAGAAAACATTTCATCTTCGGCAGAAATGATGCTTTTTCACTTTCTGATGGGTCAAATGCGCAAATAATGGCTGTTTTAAAAGCTTAAAGAAGGTTTGTATGCTTGGGAGCAGACATCTCTTTCTTTTTTCTTTTTTCATTTTCATTTTTTTAAAATGAAGTTGGAAAGTGTTTTTAAGAGGAAAAAGAAGAGCATACACGAATATATATATGTTTTTCTGTCTGGGCCGTGTATTTGGAAAACTATACGAAAAGCTTTCATATGCTTTCATTTTCTCCTGCTCATATTGGTTCTGGCATATATATTATACTAATTATATACACGTACTGGGAAGTAGAGCATTTTCTGTTATTATTCGGCTCATTTAATGTAATAAATCGGGATGCCATAACATGTGCTAAAAATTAACTTTGGGTGTATGTCACAACGAATGGAAGCCGGGATTAAGGCAAAAGTAGACCGCACCAAATACTAACAGTTTAGTACCCATTAAATAAAATGAAAATCATGTGTCTGATTTATCATGTCCAAGAGAAAATCTATCGACACTCATCATAAATGAAAAAAAAAATGAAATAAACCATAACCATTCGCATTTTTCATCCATATTAATTCTGAAATAGACTTAAATGCTGCATTCACCCCATATACCATTTCTTATAAGTCGAAAGGAACTTTGTATATAACATAACTTCTGCAGCATGTCGAATGATTTATTTTATCTAGTGCTGTATTTCTTTGAGCTTGTTACTCGAAATACAACCAACAAAATAATCTCAACGAAATACAGATGTGAAAATTATGCAAATATTATTACGTTGAGAGGTCGAAGACCTTCGTGAACTCGAATCGGAGAAAACCTTATTAACAGTAAGAGAGAGATAGAGAGAGAGAGAGAGAGAGAGAGAGAAAGAGAGATTAAAAGAGATTTTCATAACATAAAATGTCTTGGTTACACCCGGGATTCTGATCTATTGGCTATGTAGCTTTTCATTTTTCGATCGTGTTCATGTAAAAAATAAACATATAAGATATTTCATTCAGACAACAATTAAATTCGCCTTCCTTTGAACAACATTTTGCGCATCAACCTTATTTTCTCTGGCCAAAAGTCAGCCAACTTCGGCCGTCCAAAATAGAGCCATTTTCATTAATGTTAGCAAATTCACCAGGAACCCTGATGTCCCATGTCCCATGTCTTACCCCTAACAATTCAGCACAATAAAGAAGGCATCAATTTACCAATTGATTCCAATCAGACTGCGCTCGACACAGGCCATAGAAAGCCTTGCCTTGGGATGTGGGAACTTTAAGTTATTCTCCGTCCGGGTTGCTGCTTGATGAAACTATCCCGTGTGGTGGGGCGTGGGTTCAGCAGTGCGGAATAAGTTAGTTAGCACCGGCACTTGACTGGTTTGGGCCAGTGTCAACTGCTGGGAACTCAATTACCGGGCGATAAATTGATCGGCGGCATCAATCGTTGGACGCCCTCGTTGCGGGGGGCTGAGAGTATGTGTGGGTGTGTGGTTAGGGCCCTGTGATTTCTGAGCCCTTCATTGAACAGAACTGAACAGAATTTTGCCGGATTTGTTTGGTATGTCTGATTGATCGGTGAAGAACGAACCGGTTACAGCTGGTCTATTCATAGTTAATGCGAGTACAAAGTCCGGGCGAAGCGAACGCGAAGGTTGGACGTCGATGCGTAGAATTGGCCAACATTGAACAAAAAAGAAGTGGGTAATGGGGGGAAAATGGTAATCCCTAGACAAAGACGAAATCTTCATAGTTCGGTCACATGACTTGGGGCACAAAACATGATGATAAACAACATCAACTGCGAAATATGGAGGCAGATTATGTGCGTCATCGGTGGAGTGAGACAAGCTTCGCGGTATAGCAGTGTTATTCATAATCTGCGATGGTAGGCCTCGAGCAAAAAGAAGTAGTCATGAACCGGTAGGTGTGACCGTGTTAATGAATGGGCCCATGGCTATGAATCAAATAAGATGATTTTCGTCATCAAATTCGGATGTTTGTTGGATGAGTTTTTTCGTGAATCAGAGAGCATCATAATCGAAATCAGATCTACAAAATCAAGTGGTCTTAACCGGAAATAAAAATAAAGTATGATTTCAAAAATAAAAATTTTAACCCGTCGTCGCCAGCTTCACACTTCATCACAATACTTTAAAAAACAACGATCAAATGCGTTCAGCCAACAAAGCGCTCTGAGGCGCTTTGTGAAGGGACTGATATACTCAGCTGATTTCAAGGAATTCACCAGAAAAAAAAACAACAAAATAACAAACAGAACCACTCCCGCAATTAGACGGCGTGTTCAGGCGCCGTGTCCCGCATCATTCAGAAGAGAACGAGAAACTTACATACATTCTTCGTCCGACATTGCCAGACAATTATACTCTTCGCGGGTAATAATAGCGCGGGTTAGTTGACTTGTTGAAAATTCAGCACACTTTTAACACGGCTATGAAAACGCAGCACGGAGGGTGGTGCGCATTATCGAGAGCTGCTCTGTTGAACGAATTGCCCAACCTCCAGCAGCCGTGTAAATGAAATCTGCTACTGTCTGCTGAGGTTAACCACTTCCATGCATCATAGCAAATGCTAACATGGAAATGCTCTCAAACGATTGAAATCACTGGCATTGAAATTCGATACACGAGACGGTGCGGAATCCGGAGATGAATCTATTGGACAGTCATTGACCTACATCCTTTTCTGGCGAATGCGAAACAATATTCAAAGAAGTGTTCATTACTTACATTGTATTTTTATTTTATTCGTTGGCTTATTTGCTTCAATTATTTGACCAAGCAATGCTTGTTGTTAACAACGTTCAACAAAATGCACCACACTGTTTTAATGTTTCGTAATATCCTGTATTTCTTGACACAGTTTCACTTTGTTTTATGCACTAGCTACAAATGCAATCGCCTTAACATGCGTGCACTTGCTTGAGTCGACACAGTTCCAACTTATTGTGGTTTGAATTCTCAGCGCCAATCACTTGTATATTTTCGGTGGTTCAACGAAGCGAAAATTTGTTTTCTGTCGAACAACTTTTTACACCATAAACAACACACACAGGACCGCAATTAGAAATCGTTCAACGCAAGTAACACTGCAGAAGCAGAGGTAGACTTCAACCAACCGAACAACGGGCAGCAACTGAGGGCCAATCGGAACGATTGCGATGTATTTATAAACTTCACACACATCATTCACACCGCACAGTGGAAGACCCGCCGTTGCTTGTAGCTGGGTAGCTGCATTTCATACGGTCTGCTGTGTTTGTTGTTTTGATGCGGCCCCTATCACACTTGCATGCAGTAGCTGCTTTATGCTAATCGCTCGTATGATGGTGGTTGGCTGGGGTACCTGGCAGATTAAGGGTGGTCAGTTTTTCACCGGCTGTTGCGATTAGATAAGTTTTTTTTCTTGAAGATTTAGTAAATGAATTCATGTTTTACTGAACGTGAACTGTGACTGATCTCTACACATATACTAAGAATATATATTAATAGGCCCCAGAAATATACCGAATTAATATACTAACAAAAACTCCTTTAAATATTCTTCTTCTTTTCATTATTATTTTGAAGCTTTAGATTTTTAGCTTGGAAAGTTTAATCTAACCCTGGTTTCATGGCAGCTTCGTAAAAAGCATTTCCGTTAAGTCCAGCCTGTGAAAAACAGAAACATTCGTTTTGCGATTGCCCTGTTTTAAACAGCATGGATCCGAAAAATAGTATGAAAGTCATGGCCCTTCTACTCAATGCTCAAGTCAATCCCTCTAAATTGTGCATGCAGTGATCATTTTGCTCGCTGATGCCGATCAAAGATCCCGATCCCGAACTGTCAATCCAGATCCTACCAGTTATCTCACAGTCTCAGCTGTACCCGTCGTTATATTTCAAAATTCGAAGGCAGTATTTATCTGAAAGGAAACTGCTTGCTGGAGAGTCAGTAAAAAATCGAGATTTTGCTTTTTTTCGTTTTCGAGTGGTGGTTTTAGCGGTGAAGTTTTTGGAAAGGTTCAACATTTTCCGGGGACAAAGTTGCCAAAGTAAAATCTATCTGTGTTGTAGACGCAACGTTTTGCAGCATTGTTGTATTATCCGATGAGTCAGTTGCTACCAGTGTCTTAGAATATCAACAAATATTCACGAGAAACGAATATGATTTTGTTCCAGATGACTTTTTTTCAGCTTGAAACACACTGCCCTCATTATATTGATGACAATAACAAACGAGTTCATTTTGTTCATATCGCTGTTGCATGAGCAAATTTGCTATAATGAATGAACGCGTCATTGAGTGGGGTTCATAACTTCGCTGTTATTTATACTTTGGATATCAAAAGCAACAAATTGATATTCATCACATCCGAAACGATATTCGTTCTGGCATTGAATTTAAGTTCAAAATAATTTTTTTTTGGTGAGACGGTAGCAACGGCATATGCAGAATGGATACAACGAGTGGTTCTAGCTACCGTCAAGTCATTTGCGACATTGGGAATTTCATAAGGTATTTCCGATTACGGCATCCGGCAACTACAAAACCCAACCGCACACAGCAGCCTCAGGTTAGAAGTTAACAACAGCTGATATTCATTTGGCTGAAATGAAATTCAGTTCTGACGTTTCCGATAATCAAGATGAAAATGACACTGGGTGGAAAAAATAAACATCAAAACATATTGAAGGACAAAAGTTCATTTGCTCATATTCAATGGTTGCCTGGATCTGTCATTTTAATTTTCGTTTGGAATATACAGGTTTTCGATGCAACCTAGCCCGAAAATCTATGCATTTGATCTTAGCGAAGATGATTTTTTCCAACACTGGTTGCTACCTCCGCTCCAGTAGGGGAACCCGAGGCAAGAGTGCCCATCTGATTATTTTGCCTATTTCCATCTTTTACAATTATTTAACTACAGAACTTTGTTTTATACAGATACTGCATATATCTCACATGTTATCAGCTAGAACCTTAAATATTTTTTATTGGAAAACAGATAAATACTAACTGAGCTTCTTACAACTGCAATCTATATAAGAACGCACAAGCGCAAATTAACGAAATACCATCAGTTTCTTTATGTTTGCATGACTCCACCCATAAATACAAATAGAATAATTTTTTTTAATTATTGTATGAACTAATTTAAATCGTACGCATTTATTTCAATAAAAAATAAATTTGTTATCTCTCAACTTCCGGGGCAAAAGGAGCCATTATTACCGGGGTAAAAATGCCATAGTCGTAACCTCGAATTCGATCTGTCAAACACAAATAGTGTAATCGTGGTTGTGTTTGTGGTTGTGGTCATGGTTTGTAAATATGAACGGATTTCGTTCCGTTCCGTTGTTGTCGTACATTCTGTAAACCATGGAGACGAGCTGCGGAGAAATATAGTTTGCCCAGAAGAACATTAGCCAGATATGTGCAGAAGATAGGCCGTTTTAAAACTGTGTTTTCTAAACAACAGGAGGAGTAACTCGTGAGTCACATCCTTAATATACAGAAGTTATTTTATGGGCTGACAACACACGACATCCCGAACCTAGGGTATAAAATTGCAGAGTGAAATAATTTAGATCACTCTTTCGACAGAACATCGAAATTGGCCGGAGAAGATTGGCTTGTCGGTTTTCGTGAACGCCACCAGAACTTGAGTTTGCGTTCTTTGGAACCAAAGTGAATTTCATAGTGCTTTTTTCATCAAAAATTATATTTTTATATGATTGGCACTCTTGCCCCGTACTGGAAAAATACAAGCCAAAAACAACATTTTTGTAAATGAAACATTTTCATAGTAAACATAACTTTTGAACAATTTGATGCATAGCTACACCTAAATAGGAGTATGAATGAACAAATCAGCAAAAGAAATGGAAAAAATATAACAAAAGAGCATTCAAAAACGAGTATTAGCTTAAGGTGGCACTCTTGCCCCGGGTTCCCCTAGATGAACTCATTTGACCATTCAAAATCCTTGTCCGAAAGAACCTTTCTAGAGAATGGATAGCAACCTGGAATAGAAATAGTTTTTTGCAGGATGGTTGAGTAGCCAATCGTTCTGGGAAACTGAGGGCTTTTGCTTGAAAGGGCCCATAACTGAAACAACCAGCGGTTGTAAGCGATTTGTGACATAAAGGGTGTGTCACATCAAATTGCATCACGGAAAAAAACGCTGTAGAAATTCGCCCAGTAGACCGACCCTTTGAAAATTTTAGACAGTAAAATAAGAACTATTAAACAACTTTTGGCATTTTCTTTTTATTCATACTTCGAGCCCAAGCCCGTATGCTCGCACCTTCCTCTTTACCCCGTCCATAAGGTTCTGTACAACGTCAGGTTGTAGTTTTTTTTTTAACAGAAATCCATTTTCTCTTGAAGTCCGCCTCCGATTTGACAACTTTTGGCTTCTTCCGGAGGGCCTGCTTCATAATCGCCCAATATTTCTCTATTGGGCGAAGCTCAATGGGCGGGTTCATTTCCTTTGGCACGAAGGTGACCCCGTTGGCTTCGTACCACTCCAACACGTCCTTTGAATAGTCGCACGAAGCGAGATCCGGCCAGAAGATGGTCGGGACCTCGTGCTGCTTCAATAGTGGTAGTAAGCGCTTCTGTAGGCACTCCTTAAGGTAAACCTGCCCGTTTACCGTGCCGGTCATCACGAAGGGGGCGCTCCGCTTTCCGCATGAGCAGATCGCTTGCCACACCATGTACTTTTTGGCAAACTTGGATAGTTTCTGCTTGCGAATCTCCTCCGGAACGCTGAATTTGTCCTCTGCGGAGAAGAAGAACAGGCCCGGCAGCTGACGAAAGTCCGCTTTGACATAGGTTTCGTCGTCCATTACCAGGCAATGCGGCTTCGTCAGCATTTCGGTGTACAGCTTCCGGGGTCGCGTCTTCCCCACCATGTTTTGCCTTTCGTCGCGGTTAGGAGCCTTCTGAACCTTGTATGTACGCAGGCCCTCCCGCTGCTTGGTACGCTGGACGAATGAACTTGACAAATTCAGCTTATTGGCGACATCCTTGACCGAACTTCTCGGATCACGTCTAAACTGCTTAACTACGCGCTTGTGATCTTTTTCACTGACGGAGCATCCATTTTTGCCGTTCTTCACCTTCCGGTCGATGGTTAGGTTCTCGAAGTATCGTTTTAGTACTCTGCTGACCGTGGATTGAACGATTCCCAGCATCTTTCCGATGTCCCGATGTGACAACTCCGGATTCTCGAAATGAGTGCGCAGGATTAATTCACGACGCTCTTTTTCGTTCGACGACATTTTTCCAAATTTACGAAAAATTGACAGTGAAGCATGGCCAACGTGATCTATACACTCTTATCTGATTATAAGCGAAAGCTGAAGATATAATTCCTAAAAATCAAATTTCTACAGCGTTTTTTCCGTGATGCAATTTTTTTTTTTTTTTTATAAATTCGTTTATTTTTACAGGCTCAGTTACATAAGTTTAAAGGAGCCGAAATCTTAAATATATTTTTAAAACTATATATATGAACAATTTTCTTAAATCTATGGTTAGTAATGTGGGAAACCGATTACTCGTGGTGGACTCGAGATTAAAAGGGTGACATTTTCTCAGGAAAAGGATGGGGTATAAGGAAATTATTACAATGTTGATAATCACACACACTCAATTCTTAAATCTATTCGTACATCAGTTGTGAATTTACATTTCATTCTTCTGTTTATAGCAAGCGGACCAATTACTCACAAAGGAAGAAATGGAGGGTATAAGGATATAAGGATAATCACACACGAACATCGATAGATTTAAGGAAAACATATATTTGGGACATGTAATCAACACATCTCTCACCGGCACATTGGGCTGCCTTCCTCTAGCCCGAAGGGAGTTCTCTAAATTCGATCTGGCAACAAGATACACCTCACACGACCAAACAACGTGTTCGATGTCGTGGTAACCTCGGCCACAAACGCAGATATTGCTGCCGGCCAGATTGAAACGAAAGAGTAGCGCGTCTAACGAACAGTGATTGGACATGAGTCGGGAGAAGGTGCGAATAAAGTCCCGACTCAAGTCCAGACTTTTGAACCATGGTTTGAGGCTAACCTTAGGGATAATCGAGTGAAGCCACCGGCCCAATTCATCTTCGTTCCATTTGCGTTGCCAGTTAGCGATGGTATTTTTACGGACTAAAGAGTAAAATTCATTGAAGGCGATTTGACGCTGATAAATATCGCCTTCAATCGCACCTACCTTTGCTAATGAGTCAGCACTCTCATTACCCGGAATTGAGCAATGAGAAGGGACCCACACAAAGGTAATGACATAACAGCGTCTGGATAAAGCACTCAAAATTTTTCGTATTCTCTCAAGGAAGTACGGCGAGTGCTTTTCCGGCCTCACTGAACGGATAGCTTCGACAGAGCTAAGACTATCCGTTACAATGTAATAGTGTTCAACAGGTCGTGAGGCGACGCTGTCCAGCGCCCAATGAATTGCTGCCAATTCAGCAATATACACTGAGCAAGGATTCTGAAGACTGTGTGAGGTGCTAAAAAATTCGTTGAACACTCCAAATCCTGTGGACTCATTTATAGTGGACCCATCAGTAAAGTACATGTTATCACAATTGATACCCCTATATTTTTCATCGAAGATCGTTGGAGCGATCCTCGATCGTTGGTAATCTGAATATCCATGGATATCTTGCTTCATGGACAGATCAAAATGCACAGAGGAATTGATGTAGTCAGGGAAACAAACACGGTTGGGAATATACGAAGAAGAATCAACCTGCATGGAGATGAATTCATGATATGAACTCATGAATCCGGAGTGAAAATTTAGCTCGATTAGTCGCTCAAAATTTCCGATCACCAATAGGTTCATGACCTTACACCGGATGAAGAACCGAAGAGATAATAAATTGAAGCGATCTTTTAGTGGGAGTAGGCCTGCCAAAACCTCGAGACTCATGGTATGCGTTGAGGGCATACATCCCAACGCAATACGGAGACAAAGATACTGAATTCGCTCGAGTTTAATAAAATGTGTTTTGGCAGCTGATTGAAAACAGAAACTGCCATAATCCATCACTGAGAGAATAGTTTTTCTAGACAACATTATAAGATCTTCGGGATGGGCTCCCCACCAGGTGCCGGTAATTGTACGGAGAAAATTTATTCTTTGTTGGCATTTTTTACTCAGATACCTAATATGGGCCCCCCAAGTACATTTGGAGTCGAACCAGACCCCAAGATACTTGAATGACATAGCATGAGTGATCGGTTTACCCAAAAGTTGAAGCTTTGGTTTTGCTGGTCTATGCTTCCTAGAAAAAACCACCATCTCTGTTTTCTCCGTGGAGAATTCGATCCCTAGCCCAATGGCCCAGGTTGAAAAATTGTTCAAAGTATCTTGTAAGGGTTCTTGTAGGTCGGATTCTGTTGATCCTACGACAGAGACCACTCCATCATCTGCAAGTTGTCTTAGGCTGCAATTTTGTGTAAGGCAATTGTCGATGTCGCTTACATAGAAGTTGTACAAAAGGGGGCTTAAACATGAGCCCTGGGGGAGGCCCATGTAAGAGACCCGACTTACTGCCGAATCTCCGTGAGAAAAATTCAAATGCTTCTCACAAAGCAAGTTATATAACATATTATTCAATAGAGGCGGCAGACCCTGAGAGTGTAATTTGTCTGTCAAAACCTCTATTGAAACAGAATCAAAGGCCCCCTTTATGTCCAAGAATACTGAAGCCATTTGTTTTTTTCCGGCGTAAGCCATTTGAATTTCTGAAGAAAGCAACGCAAGACAATCATTCGTCCCCTTGCCCCTACGGAACCCATATTGTGTATCTGAGAGTAGGCCATTCGTTTCAACCCATCGATCAAGGCGAAACAAGATAATTTTCTCCAACAATTTCCGTATACAAGACAGCATTGCTATTGGGCGGTACGAATTGAAGTCGGACGCGGGTTTTCTGGGTTTTTGAATAGCTCGTGATGCAATTTGATGTGACACACCCTTTAAGGTGGAGAAGATACATGAATTGTTAAATTTTCTCGGACCTATATAATTGTTTCCAAAGTGCAATGACTTTTTGATTGATTTTTGATTTTTTTAAATTGATTCGTTTACGTTGCTTTTTGCTACCTTTTTCAAATGTTCCAGAACTTTGAGAAACAGTATTCCCGTTATGCAACCGTTATTTTGGAAATTAGCAAAGACAATGCACAATGATTCAGGAGGTGCATTCAAGTGGAAATCAGCATTTAGAGCTCGACAGTTATGCTCTAGACAAAAACTGTCGCTGTCACTGTCGATAGATGTTTACATCTATCTATAAAGATAAAAAAGTTAGATTTTTTATTTCATCAACAATTCTGGTCACCATATTTAAAAATGAGCGCTCTATCATATGTTACAACTTTGTCGAAAACAGTTTTTGTCTAGAGAATAACTGTCGAGCTCTAAATGCTAATTTCCACTTACATACATCTCCTGGACCATTGTGCAATGGACCCAGTTGAACCACCTGTGAGCTAGAATCATGAAAACGTTCTATTCGAAACAAGTTCGATAGCTCTTTCCATCTCATCTCCGTTGATGCTGGTTCTATCGGTTTTCTTTTTGTAGTTTCGAACCATCATTATGTCTGAGAATCAGACTAAATTGATGTTTGTTAGTAAACAACAATCAGACACAAATTTTATGAGGTATTAAACAGTATCCGAATATGCCCCATGAACGATGTCCGAATGTGGCCCTCCACCATCCGAAGACAAATCATAATTTCATCTGATAAATAGACCTTTATTTCCACATTGCATGCACGTTCTTGTTCATTTCATATTAGTTACTAACTGAGGTGGTGTACTTAAATTTCTAAATCGTTCACTAAGGAATTACTTAAAACTTTAAGCTCATTTGATCCGTTTACCGCCGTAGATGGGACCGTTTCGAACACAAAGCACGAAGCGCTCTTCCGTGTTGCACATAAAACACTACGTACGAGATGAATATGTTCACGTTGTTTTTGCAGTTTTATGTTTGTACACAAACATGATTTCTTCGTACCTGTGTTTGAACATGTGACATGTTTGTATTCGTAGTATGTTTGGACACGTTGTTTGATCCCAATGTGGCACATGATGTTCAAACACATGTCGGTGAAGATACCAATAACTTTTTTTTTGTAGCCGATAGAATGACATTTTTTTTCATTTGAATTGGACACACGCCATCCTACGAGATTATTCTTAGATGGTGGAGTCTTATAACTGATTTACAGAAATTTACAAAAATGAAATGATTTTAAGAAATTTACAAAAATGATCAAGTCCTATGGCAACTATTTTTGTAGTCGATGGAATTTAACTTTTTTTTATTTGAATTAGAAACACACCATCCTATGAGAATATTCGGAGGTGATGGAGTCAGAACTGACCGATCTGATCATAGGAACCATTTGAAATTTCAAGAAATTTAAGAAAATAGTCAAGTCCTATGGCAACTATTTTTTGTAGCCGATAGAATGTCAATTTTTTTTTATTTGAATTAGAGGCACACCATCCTACGAGAATATTCACCCCCATGACCCAATCTCACCCCCATGAGCCATTCTCATCTCCGTCGACGGTACTTGAAATCTTCGCAAAAGAATTTTGAACATTTTTTGAGAACCAAACTTTTTTTTCTCATTTTTTTATAAAAAAATATAACTCGAAAACTCTGATATTTACAAAATTGTGGTCAAAGAATGAAATGTAGAAAATTTTGTTTAATTTTTTTTAATTTTCATTAAAAAATACAAAAAAATTTTTAAAAAATTTCGCTGAAAAAAAAATTTAAAAATTAAAACTTATTTTTCTCAAAAACTCAAACTTCTCAAAAAATTCCCAAAAAAAAATATGAATAGCCCTTATAATTCGCACTAAGTCGTCCATACATCGGAAGATGGACACTTTTACAGGAAAATTTATTTTTTAACAACAACTTTTTTATGCTTTCTTTGAAACAATTACAACCAATTCTAATACGAGTAAAACATTATTTTTCAGGAGTCTCCATACAAAAATGTCTTATATTCCAAAATTTATAAAAGATAGAAGGACGTGAACCTTCGACGAAAGTTCATATTTTAATAAGATCTAAAATTTTGTCGAATACACTATATCGCTATCTTGACTTTAAGGGAGTATACTAGTGTAGAGACACGGATTTCGGACGTTTTTTCTAGCTCCGAAAAATAAAACAAATAATATTTTTACCATCCATTATATCATTATTTGTTCATCTATCTTTTACCGATAAAACAATAATTGAGCGGAGAAAAAAATTATCATAACGAGAATAGTTAAAAGCTGATGCGGCGGCCTTCCGGCAGTTAACCGGAACCGAAAACATGCGTGTAGGCATGTTTTTGAATTTTTTCTTCGTTTTATTTATCAATTCCTTCTCAGTTTTCGCGACAAAATTGTTTGAGTAGATCTTACGCTTCAGGTTTGCCCAGAATTTCTCGATGGGACGCAGCTGGGGGACTTTGGGCGGGTTCACCGACTTGGGTACCACATCGATATTCAGCCGCTCCATCTTCTCTAACGATCGCTTCGAGTAGTGGGCCGACGCCAGATCCGGTCAGAACACCGCGTCTTCGCCGTTATGGTATTTCTTGATGAATAACGCAACTTCCGACAGACACTTCGTACTATCAATTTCCCCGTTCACGGCCAGTCCGGTGCTAAAGAAGAGCGGCTTTGACATCCCCTTCTCACTGATTGTCAGCCACAACAGCGCCTTCTTGGGGAACTTGGTGCGTGAAATAAACTTCACTTCGGATCTCCCTTCTTTCGTGGGGGAAGTAAAATACGAAGTGCCCTGCCAGTCGTTGTCATCCAGGGTGAGATAGGTCTCGTCGTTCATCACCACCGCCACGTCGCGATTCGCCGGGAAAACCGACTTGACCATTTTATTCAGCCGCTGCCGCTGCGTCATTGCCTGCAGCTCTGAGACCAGTGGACGGGACTTCCGCTTCTTGACATGTACGTCCATGTTCGCCAGGTATTTTTTCACTGTTTGACCGGTTGCACCGACCTCCCGGCCAAGCGCACGCAGCGATGTAGCCACTTTTCCCTCGATCTTCCACTTCAGCATACTTCTTGTCGCTCAGGGTCGTCGGCCGTCCGGAACCGATATTTTTTTTTGATGCTCTGATTGTTGTCCAATAGTTCCAAGATGTTGCAGATGCTATAACGGGAGTAACCGGGGTTCACAATGTACCGCACGATGTCCGTGTTCGACGCGGCGGAGTACCGTTCTTTGAACGCGCACACTTCTGAACGGAGTAGCTTCACTGTTTTCGCCATCACGGTTAGAGTTCGACTGATAGAGCTGTCAATTTTTTTCATTTTTTAAAGCCAATGGAAAATTAGTAGTTTGTAAATAATTTGTAATATGAAATAACTGATTGTATTTAAATAAACCGAGGTAAATGGATAAAAAGGTACGTTAGGTGGCTTAATAGAGATACTTTTTATTGTGTGACAAAGAATTAATATTAAAATTGAATTTAAGTATTTACAAGTAGACAAGTCACTTGATGAATCAAAAGAATTTTGAACCACATCATTACCGAGTAAATTCTACACAGAAAAAAACGTACCATACCCCCTCTGGGTTGTAACCATGTTTGGAATCAGAATATACGATCTAGCTTGTTCAGGCTTCAGGCTTGTTCGTCTCCATCCCATATAACAATAAATTGTGAGTCATGCTGTGCAGACAGTCTACTGATAAAGACTGTCGCATTGCCATTACGGTTGATGATAATAAATGAGTGATGGCGATGATAAACACAATTCAGGAAACATACAAACACAAAAGGGGCCAATTCACAGGTATCAGAGTGGAAACAACATGCTGATCGGGTTTCAACATACATAGAATACTTTTCAATCAGTTACTTATGAAATTTGTCAGGTATAAAACAAGAGCAATTAAAGAAACCGTTCAATAATTGTGAAAAAAAAACAATTCCACTTACCTAAAGTAGGTAAGTATCAATGCCATTCTCGCGAAGCTAATCTCCCAGATTGGACACGTTGATTTGGTCGAGTGAGCCAGCAAACAGTGTACGGCACTGAGGCTACGCGAACGACTGATAACGAACTAGTTTTCGAGCAAGTGTTTGTGCTGACCATTCTGATGAATAAATGGAGGGAATAGGTGTTTCTGGTTGCGATTGTTGCTTAAATGGGTGTGATGTGAATGGAGTTGCCGCCAGATGGTCAAATTTTGTTCGAATTATTTCTTCCAACAAATCGAACTTCACACTTTGGGATAATCGGTGTCAAACGGATCAATATCAGACTCGAAACAATACACTATGGTAGAACTCTACACTCTGAACACATGGTGATGAGCTATTTTGGAGATATTAAGAGAACCAAGAAGTGGAACCAGCTAAAACTATGGTGTAGATAATTTCGCGTGTGAATATGAGCCCGTCTTTTCAATAGATTCGCTTGTGCTCTGAAATGTTAAAATTTGTGTTCGACAGTATCTTGTGTCAATAATTGAACTCAATTTATGAAATACGGTTCAAACATAAACAAAAACTAATTCTAACTCAATGAAACTGTAAATTTTCATTCCAAATGAACAACATATGCGGATAGTTTCAATAATACAAATGTTTCAATTGAAAACCATATAACTTGCTTGAATATATCTACGAAGAGAAGATTCCATCGCATACAACCACTAAATAATGGATCAATATCATGAAAACCACAAAAAAAATTAAATACGCTAAATTGGAATAATCATTGGTAGAGGATTGTAGTCTAACACAATTTAAAATAACAGTAAAACTGAATGACGGTCCATGAATTGCTCCAAAATGTTTAAATCAACAAGAATAGTTCAAGAGGCAAGTAGGTGGTTACCAAATTATTACAACGACGGATCAAACGTCAAAAAAAAATATTTACGAAATTTGAAGAAACAAACAAGGAATATTAAATTCATGTTTCGCAAAGATACTTCAATTCAATAGGTACAAAGGACGTGTGAGCATCTCTGGTGTGAACACAGACACCAATTTACGTGATAAGCACGTGCATGAGTGATGAGTACAGCGATCGGCTGTTGCACACTATCGACACACGAACATAAACATCACCCGCAGTGATGTATCGTTGTGTCTACTGATCGGTGACGTATGGTTAATACCCGTCGAGTACAGACTCCCACAGATGAATTAGAATGATGGAAGAACACGTCTGTGTAGAGGTGCTCCGTGTTTATGTCATTGCAGTGAGGCTGGGCACTATCGAATGGCAGCAGGGCAGATTTGTTTAGGTTTCATATGACAGAGAGGGCGGCGGCGATGGCGATGGCGACAACGACCGCACACGCTAAGCACACGAGGCATCGTAAACTGCGTCATCGTCGTCGATTGATTGACTCCTAGAAGGTGATCATCATTTCCATGCCTTCAACATTGTTGACTTTTCCGGCAAATTGTTATGTACGTTGGCGCCAAAATCAACAGAGGAAATTTGGCGCGTGGGGGGCGTTCCGGGAAGGTTTCTGCGTGAATCAAGTTCTAGGAAATATTTTACGGGTAATGGTAATGATTGTGTAATTTTGCAGTGTATGAAAAATTTGCAAGTGTACACCATCACCCATCCCATTCATGGGTGTTCGTAGTTTTGAATGGAGAAACGGTCTGCTAATTTTACGAATGACGAATGGTTATTCTCTGTTCATTCCAGCGACAGTGTTTCGCATGTGATCAGGCTTTGAGTAATCGATAATATGATACGGGTAGTTTGTTTATATATTTTGTTACACAAAAATATTAGTTACATTAAAATTTATTGAGATTGTGCTCAATTAGCAATAATATATTTTTAGTCTGGCTGACGGCATTCGTTTGTGACATTTCACGATGGAATTCTCTACGTCAGCATTAATTACTACAAATAAACAATTGAAGTGTTGTTGAAAAATTAAATCACGTTTTCGTAACCGCGTGCCAACTGTGGGCGTAACGAGTTGGTCATTGCCCTGTACACGTGGGTCAGTTCCGACGATTCTAACGTACATTCAGTTAGGTTTTTTTTCCATGGTACTGTTATGAGTGTACAAAATTTACATTTTACAAAGTTTTCTCATTATTCTTCTTCCTTCTTCAACAATTTTTCTTACGGAATTGAATTACCCAACTATTACCCAACCATTTCCTTCCTTCAACTATGGTACTCAATAGTTGGTAACGGAGAATGGCATTTATTCAATTCGTAGCATTTAGTTTGTTAAATTCTTGCCTACCACATACATGTTCAAAACGGCGTAAACATAAATTCAAGATTTTTTTTTTACGTAGGACTACGGGTCTGATTCTCGAATACACTTCACGGAGGAAACGGAATGAAACGTATCCGCGATGACAACGGTACGGTGTCGATATCTGGATACGAGATTAGTTTCCCACTAAACTTCTCATTATTATCTTCAGATGAAATTTTTGTATGAGATTATTATATCACATGAAGAAAACGTTTTTTCCACTCACATTGAATACCAGTTTGATACGAAGAAATTAATTTTCATTGATGATTTTTTATTTGAAAAGTGCTCATTCTGCCTGAAAACTCATCATTATCTTCGACACTTCACTAACTCGTAAAACGTAGTTCAATGGCGTGCCGTTTATTTCGTTTCCACCGTGAAGTGTATTCGAGAATCAAGCCCTACATCTTCTACATCTACATCGGGAAACAGGTCACGTTTTTAAGAAGTAGTTTTAACGTTAAATAGTATTCTTGCTGCGAACGCATGTTGATGATTTTCATAACTAATCGAATCGGAAATTCATAGATTACGATTCAGACAATAAAATATAATCCAATAGTAAGCTTTTGGCATATTTATTTCATTCAACTTCAATACCATAACCGTATGCTCGCACCTTACGCTTAACTCCACTCATAAGGTTCTGTAAAACATTTTGGCACAGCTTCTTCTGTACGGAAACCCACTTTTTCTACAAGTCTTCCCCAGATTTCACCTCCTTGGGATGCTATTGTAGTATCTGCCTGTGGAGGTGATCTGGCGTAGTTCAATTCTCTCTCCCGACATTCTTCCAAAAATGGAAGTAAAAATGACGAACCAGCAGAAATGTGTTGAAAATCACTATAATAGAGAAAAAAATATAGTGCCTGCCAGTTATTCGAGGGGCCTCAGTTCCGGTGCGTTGGGGCGTTTCCGGGACATCTTTCGAATAGTGGCACGAAGCTAGATTCAACCTAAAAATCGCCTCATGTCGCTTCAACAGAGGAAGCAGACACTTCTGTAGACTCTCCTTGAAGTAGGTCTATTCATTTATAGTCCCGGTAGTTATGAGCGGTGCACTCCGTTTGTCACATGAGCAGATCGCTTGCCATACTTTGAAAGTTTCTACTTCCTTCCTTCCTCCAGAACATCAAACATGTGCTGAGCGGTGACGAACAGTAGTCCCGGAAGCTGCCGGAAGTCCGCCTTGACGTGAGTTTCATCATCCATGATGAGACAATGAGTTTTCGTCAGCATCTAGGTGTACAGTTTCCAGGCCCGCGACTTTCCCACCTTATTTTGCCGTTCGTCACGATTTGGAGCTTTCTGCACTTTGTACGTATGCAGTCCCTTCCGGTCCTTGGTTCTCTGAACGAAAGACTTGTACAAATTCAACTTTTTGGCCACATCCCTGACTAAAGCTTTGGAACATCGATTCTGACAGCATTTCTCCTTCCGTCCGATGCTCAGAGTTTCGTAGTAACGTTTAATCACACGACTCACCGTTGACTGCACGATTCCGAGTTGTTTTCTGATGTCCCGATGAGAGAGCTTGAAGATTTTCCAGGTGCTGGCGCAAAATCAATTCGCAATTTTCAATTTTCCAAAACTGACAGCGATAAAAATACAGTGTAAACAATGCACTCGAAACTGTCTCTATCCAAATTTTCATGAGAAAATACGCAATGGGTAATTTTCTACAGTGTTTTTTTTTCGTGACGCAATTTGATGTGGAACCTTTATACATTTCTGTGTTGCCTATCCGTGCTCTCAATAACGTGTAACTTAAGTATCAGCAAGGTGGAATTTGTATATACCACTGCGAATTAGGTGCGAGTAAAACGCTCACAGAGTCCATTCTGCGGACAATGTGGGGACTGATTGATTTTTTTTATTATAGATGCTTTAAATATTTGATATTTGTATCATTCGTTTCTAGCGTAAAAAAAGTGAGAGGCTTAGAATGCAAGGGGTGTAAGTGACTTGATCGATTTCTCTTCATCAACTTTTTCTTTAGTTAATAACTCAATTGCAAAAACGTTCCAATTTAAGTTTGCTATAGAATCTGATAGGTGAGGTTCTGACCTATCTTCCACAATGTCAAATACAGCTGGGAATGTATTTGAGGCTAAGCTATGACCAAAAGAGAGAGTCGATGTAGAGAAATCGATCAAATCACTTACACCCCTTTCATTCTAAGCCCCTCAAGTATCAATCAATTCCGTTTAGACTTACTGTGTATTTAGCGCGATTTAACGATTCATCAATAACCCAGCAACGATGAAGACGGCAGCGGAATCGAGGTTTTTTAAGTGACAAACATACTATTGAAGAATTAATTAACAAATTTCGATGCATTCTTCAATAATATTATTATGTAGTAAACGATTTAATTGAATAAAATAGTTTCATGGTTCTACGTCAACAATACAGTTGTGTCTTGGATAATATCCAATTTACAACAATTTACAGAGTTTTTACATTCATCTTATTTACAAAATATTCAAAATACTTTTTTCAACTATGGTAATCACAATATAGTAACGGAATATGACGATGATGACTCCACCAAACGAAATATATGGCAACTGGTAGAGAACACAGATAATGTGATGTTGGATTTGAGGTGGAACAATATGGAAAACTATTCAAAGTGGTCGAGGAATTCATATATCATAGCAAACTCGTAACCAGTGTTGCCACGGTTTCATCTGTGCTGAAAAGGTTAACAATCATTTTCATCTCTACTTTTTCTTCACAAAATGTGTACCGAAATCTGCACCATTAAAATATTTCAGGCATAGAAAACATTATTTTATTAGCATAAAAATATTACTCAAGTCTCAAATTACTCATTTATTTGATAGGGCGTTGCACCGTAAGTTGAAATCAAATGTCAGCATGACATGTAAGTTTGTGTTGAAAATGTATTCGTTTGTGCGCTTGAGACGTCATGGGAACTGGTTATAGCATTGTTGTTGTCTTCGATTTTCAAAATTCAGAATACCTCAAGAAAGGTTGAAACCCGCCATAAAACGGAAACCAGGAGGTTCATGGAAAATTCAAACCAAAACCTGAACTCAAGCAGTCCGTCAGAGCACCACGTGTGGTGCAAATAATCAAAAAGCAGATTCGTCGAAATCCAAATCAATGTGGACGTAAGATGTCCAGGTAGCGGGGAATGTCTCAGTCATCTATGCAACGTATTTTGAAGAAAAAGATCTTGAACACACAGCTTACAGGAAACAACGCTTTCATTGACAGACTAAATGGTAGTAAGAGTTCAAAGATGTCATAACTTTCTCAAGCGACGTTGGACGAACTTCCAACGAATAGACAGAAAGCGGCAAGACATATGATGAGGAAAATTCTACCAATTTTCGCAGGTAATCCAGAGGAATACATGAAAAAGATTTTTACCCCTTCCGGTACAGATGAAAATTTGGCAACACTGTATGTCATATGTTGTCCGCAATAAATCCTGAGAACTAGAGAAAAACCCAACAAGCTGAGAAAGATTTGGGATGCTGCTGATACGGTTGAAGGCGCCTCTCTCAACTCCATTTTACTAAAAAGTTCTACCGACTGTGATGTGAGTAAATCTTCATACAAGAACATGACTGTCAGTGCCAGAAGTTCTTGTTCAGAGACCGTCCAGATCAGATTCCAGTCGTGTACGGCATGAACGTAGCCACATCCAAACTAGCGTTGCTAGAAAGCATTTCATTTTCGGCAGAAACCATGTCTTTCCGTGCCTTGTAACCGTACCATATAAATTATACAAATGCTTACCAGTATTTTGTGAGTCATGGCATTTTCTGTCATTTTTACGCTCATTTAATGTAATAAATCGGGATGACAAAACATGAGCTAAAAGTCAATTTTGGGTGCATACTCTCGATTTGTCAAGAATTAAACTCCAGAGAGTTCGAAGCAGAATTTTCTTTACGCAGTAGCAGAGTTCACTGCTTATTGTTTATCAATGCTAAAATACTCATGCAAATAACTACACCCAAAGTTGATTTTTAGCACATGTTATGATATCCCAATTTATTACATTAAATTAGCTGAAAAATAACAGAAAATGTTCTACTCCCCAATACATGTATGTAATTTGTATAATATATATGCTAGAGTTAATATGAGCGAGCGAAACAGGAGACACATTTAAATGAAAGCATATGAAAACTTTTCGTGCAGTTTGCCAAATACACGGCCCAGACAGAGAAATGTATATTCTTTTTTATACTCTTCTTTATCCTCTTAGAAAACACTTTCCAACTTCATTTTATGATGAGGTGTAATATTATCACGCTTCTATATAACAGCACTGGCAGCTATATGGATAGCGTGGTCGTGTGAAATAGCTTTGCATTCCAGCCGGCCTTGGTTCGATCCCCATTGACGTCGTATGGACTTTTTTTTTGGCACAATCCCCAATGAAACGAGAAAAGAAAACAAAAAGAGATGTCTGCTCGCACACAAGCAAACCATTTTTAAGCTTTTAAAATAAGATAAAATAAAAATAAGCAGTTTCGACAGCCTTTGCTGTGGAAACAATGGCCAGATTTTGTACATAATTCCGTGGAGTTGTGGCCTGGCAATGATGAAATTAACAAAGCTACTGTGGAAGAAATGATTATCTACAACGTGCAACAGTCGATCAAGCTTCGATTTGTCCATGTTTCAATGTTCAGCCACTGGGTAATACTACACATTTTCGTATCCTACCTACATCGCGTTTTCTATAACTTCCACTGTCACAAACGCGACGAAACGATGGTTTTAGAATCTTCAATCAAAGAGGAGTTGAAGAAGGCGGAAACAACGGCGGCGCTGCCGAAAATCAGATTAACACTTTCGTCGCCCAGAGCGATTTGGTCGAGTTTCTTGCGGAGCCCGAATTCAACAGTCGGTGTGCTAGAGAAATAAGATGGCAACGATAATAATGAATTCGAGTTCGATTCAGGACTACTTTTCTGTTGAACCCGAATGTAATCAACCGACTGCTGATTGGGAAACTTATGAAAATAATTTTTCAGCCAATTGTACAGTGTGGCCAATGATAATAAAAATGAAATTCAACCGAACGTACTTGCTCCTATGTTCTATATTCGATGACGATGAATAACTACAATTTTTCTGGAGAAAATGGAATATTCTGTTCAATCGATTGCGAATATTTTGTGAATATATATTCACCAGTATATATTCACCAAGAACCAAGAACCAAGAACCAAGAACATAAATATGTCACTTTTGTGGGAAAATATCGTTATAAACTATATCACATTTGGTAACTCCGACTTTCCACGTGATTCGTTTTCATTGTTCTTTGCCTTTGGTAGATAAAAAGCTAAAAGAAGAGGCAAGTTGCAAGTTTTTTTTTCTGAGAATGAGAATAATAATTGTGCAACTCGGTTAGGCCCCTGTTTATTTCAAAAAGTTTTTTGCTTAGACGCCATGTGATTTTTCCATCCTCAAAATGTTCACCGAACGGCGTAATAGTAAATCTGAAAGCGAGGGAAGTAGTGACGACGAAATAGTGCGAAGCGCTAGAAGAAAAGTTTCGTGTATTATATCATCGAGCTCCGATTCGGATATTAAGGAACTATACGCAAGTGAAGACCTGGACGATATGTTTAATTTTTGAGAATGATTTTCTTACAGGTCATTTAAAATGTAACGGCTTATTGATTTTCCAATAACTTTGTGAAACATCATATTTCAATCAGACATGTGGTTTTTGAGTTACGATTTTTTGAAAGAAAGATCAATCATTTTGATTACGCCCTTTTGAAAATCAGTCGTAATTTAAATTGGTCATATAATAATGAAAATTATAATTTTAGGTAGTTTCCATCATTTGTACCAAGTTTCAAAAAAATCGTAGAGGGTCTGGTCAGCAGCTGACTGATTTGGGGTGGAATCGCCCTATACGGAAGTTGTATTGGCCATTTTGAACTTGGATTTTTCATGATCTAATGTCACTAGATCTTTTCATTTGATATCCATATTCATAGGGTTTTGAAATAAAAACATATATATATAGCCATTTTGGATTTGTATTTTCACAAATAAGTATGTTCTACTAATCAAACCTTTTCATTCGATACCCACATAGATGAATTGAGGAAAAATGTAGCCATTTTGAATTTGCATTTTCATAAATAACTGTGTTCTACTAGTCAAGCCCTTTCATTTGATAGCCATATTGATGGGGTTTTGATAAAATATGTAGTCCGCCATTTTGTAGCAGCCGCCATCTTGTATTTTTAAGATCGTGGAATAAGCAGTATTTTAACGACAGCAGAGATAAAGGCGTGTTCCAAATATCAGATCAATCGGTCAACAGGAAGGGGGTTCAGTTTCTATTGATGTGGGACAACCATACTGATAAACATACAAACATACTTACAATAGGTCATGCTAAATAAAATAAATAAAAGTATAATATAAAACTATTTTTTTATGTTTTTGATTTTTTGATTATTCTACATATCCCATATTTACATTTAAGCGCCTATTCTATCAAATTCCGTTTCAAAATCCTATTAAAATTCAAGGAGGAAAGTGTCAGAAAAGGGCCTCCCAGGAAATACACCCGTCACCCAGATCTGGGGGACGGGGCGATCAAAGTGTTAACCTTGACTTATTTACGATCTTTTACATATGTAGGTTTGGACTATTTCGAACCAGGTTTCGCAAAATCCAGTTCCAGAAACGCGAAGCGGTTGTTAGCACTATTTACATGAATGAATACGGGATATCCAATCGAAGGTTGTCCATAGTTGATCAACACAAGGCTGTGGCATGACAGTGAGAAAATTTGTTTCGCGGAAAGGATTACCAGCGAAGATTTTAGTAATAACGCGACGAATTTCCATGGAGCGAATGATTCATTGTAGAATGAGGTCAAAAAATCGTGTTTTATAAAAGGAGAATCCAAGGTCAACATGCGCCATTCCCATAGAGTCAGCCGCTCTATAAGCTTTGAGAAGTGAAAAGTGGATGGAAAATGGGATATGGGAACGTTAGATAAAGTAGTATCTGCCGGTAATTTCGACGAGATCGGAATAGTTTAATGAAGTGAAGAACATCGCGGAAGGAGAGCTGAGTTGAGAGTTGATCGTTTATGACAATATACCGAATCAATGGATAGGAGGGAAAGACAATAATGTTGTGTAATGAGTTTTTTTCTGTATTATAGTGACTTTTAACACTTTTTGGGTAGTTCGTCTCTCGGACAATAGCTTTACTTCCATTCCGAAGGTAAAATGTTGGGAGTGAGAATTGAACTCGTGACCTTTGGCGTAATGAGGGAAACGATGATTCCGGTTTCGACAAACCCGGATGAAATAAAACGGTCACGACAATTCGAATCGTCTACAATCCATGAAGTTTCTTCAGAACGTTACGTTAGTGGCAAAATGGTGTCAATAATATTTTCTGTTTTGGAAAAAATCTTGTTTACTTCAGAACGCATCTTGTTTGAGGTGAACGTAGTTCAAATTAACAGAATGAGTGTCGATTAAAATATCTATCAGTAGACACACGCAGCCCCACCAAATAAAGGATGACGATTCTCGAATCATCCCTGCGTTACTTTAGCATTCCAATGACTCTTACAAGCTCAACGACATTACCACCGAACATTACTGGTTCCCCTATTGTACAATAATCTGTGCAAATTGCTTCAATTCCAATCAAATCCAGGCCACATGGCCACAGCGTGACGATGTCGTGCTAGAAGCGCAATACGCTAAGGAATCATCAGCCTTGCACACATATTGAAGAGTGCTGCTCAGCATCCGAGAATAGTATTTATCCGCATTTATAGCTTCACTGCTCTTTTTGTTCGTTTTCAAGTATGCGCCCGCTGAATGTACTTAAAAACGCCACGCGCTGGATAACCGCCGATTGCGCATCTGTCTTCGACCGAGGTTTTGAGCCACGAGCTCGACGTCTCGTTATTTTAGCTAATTCATATCGACCTGGGCGTTCATTTCCATTACCGTTTTTTCAATTCACCGCGTCGTACGTTTTCGTTGGCAGGAGCACAACTTCATTCGAAATAATTGCATTTGCTTAATACAATTTAATTACTGTTGGATGGATCGAATCTCCATTGTCTATGCAACAAAGAAATTTTAACGGGGATTCCCTACAAGAACAACAAATAACACGTCCAACCAAGTGAGACAAATCTAATTTCACATTTAAGCTAAATTTGAGCGGCGTTTCATGCAATACTTTCGTAGCACTTGTTGTAGTTGCTCCAGAACGGCGACAGGGGTAACATTACCGTCGAGTCTGGCGCCGTCTCCAGGCGATAAGGGGAACGGATCGAATTCATCTCGAGCTAAAATGCTTCCGTCATGATTAGTACTTTTTCAACCAACTACACATGAATTTTATATTTTTTTGTTTTGTTTTCATGCTTTCTGTGCTTGCTTAACCCATCTTTGCTATTTCGATTTCAACACAAACATTAACATTTCTGGTGCGCTGAGCGTTTCTGTCAGGGATGAGCTGAAAATATCGGTTATCTTGCCCGACAATCTTCGTTCTGGATGGAACTTTACCCACGCTTTCTGTATGAGACACTAAGTATTTTCCACGGATTAAAAGATTACTGAGAATGAATAGTTATTTTAGTGCGTTTTAAAACAAATGTTGAATCTTTGCTTGAGCTTGAGCTTGGGTAGACTGTACAATTCGTAGTTGCTCTCCGTGATTGATCTGAACCAACCAAATTGCACAAAGAACATACAGAATGACGCTTGGGACTAGCCAATCATTCTCGTTGTGCAATTTTCGGTGATTCGAGCTTTAAATGGTCAATAACGACGCCGGTCACGTCCTTACAGTCACCAGGGGAAGAGAGGGAATGTTAGTATGATATTCGCCGCAGGAAGGCCAGAAGGGCCGCCTATATAGCGTGGTTCCCTAGCGTTTATCATGGAAGGGATAGTTGTTAGTGGAAATAGTTAAGAAAAATCAGGATTCACTGCGGTAAGTGATGTGATTCTAAGTGATGTGATTCTAAATACGTGAACTCTCAACTATTAGGCGAAACAAGATTTGAAGAAAATACATACATTTCGTTATTCATCGTGCGTAGTTCATAGATATTTCTCCTGACCTGAGAAGGTCATAAAAAAACTCCTTTAAAAACTCTAAAGAACTGGAGAGATAAAGAGTTGAATAATTGAAGAATGAATAATTAAACAATTAAAGAATTAGATAAGGAAGAATTACAAAATTACAACGTACTTAACACACAAACTACCTGCCCACAATCGGGAATACACTGCCTTGTTTTGTTGTCGTGCGCCACAAACAAATGAGAAAGCGTGAAGATAGAAGAGAATCGAGCCGTATTTATGCGAATAGAGTGTACGATACAAACCCGCATCAGAATGACTCTCTACATATAACACAATCATTACTCACAACTACACATAAAGTCTCAAGAACACTGTTAACACATTAAGGACCGCACGTTTTGGGGCAAACTTGAACGCTTCATTTGATCGGATTCCAATGAGATCGTTTCTTTTGATGGGGATGAGACGAAGGCGAGCCATCGGTAGGCCTTGTTCTTCTTCTTCTTCAATGGCACTAACGTTCCTAGAGGAACTTCGCCGTCTCAACGTAGTATTACTTGCGTCATTTTTATTAGTACTTAGTTGAGATTTCTATGCCAAGTAACACGCCTTGAATGCATTCTGAGTGGCAAGCTTTAGAATACGCGTGATCACAGTGCAAGTCGGAGGAAATTTCTTTGACGAAAAATTCCCCCGACCAGAACGGGAATCGAACCCGAACACCCGGCATGTTAGTTGTGACGCTAACCACTCGGCCAAGGGAGCACAAGGCCTTGTTAGATTCTTGGAAAACCAAGGATTTAACCTTCAAGTGTAGAAAACACGGGTTATTTCGTGATCCATCCGTAACAGATGGAACGTGAAACACGAGAAATCCCGTGAGCGGTCCGCAATGTGTTAAGAAATTTTTAGCTTTAAAAGACTTGAGATATAGAGAGAGTAATAGAAATAAAATGGTAAAGTAAAATAAATGACTCAGCCTTCCATCGTCGACCTCCCTGCGTAAACACGTGCTTCAAATAAATAATCTGAAAACAAAACCTTGAAATTTTGTATTGCAATAACTTCGAATACGCAGTTTCGATTTCGGTAAGATAAGACAGAAACAGATTTTGGAAACAAAAATACCAGGAACATTAATCTTGTAACCAGTGGTTGTGCTGCAAATCTATATATATATATATATATATATATATATAAATGGATTTCTGTCTGTCTGTCTGTCTGTCTGATTCTTATCGACTCGGAAGCTACTGAACCGATCAACATGAAAATTGGTATGTAGGGGTTTTTGGGGCCGGGGAAGGTTTTCGTAATAGTTTGAGACACCTCCCCCTCTCTATGGGGGGAAGGGCTACCATAAAAATTAAACACAAATTTCTACATTACTCGGGAATTAATCAAGCAAATGAAACCAAATTTTGCATGTGGAGATTTTAGGGTACAATAAATGTTTTTACGGTGGTTAGATATACCTCCCCCTGTCTTAGGGGGGGCTGGCATACAAATGAAACACAAATTTCTGCATTACTCGAGAATTAATCAAGCAAATGAAACCAAATTAGGCAATTGAGGTTTTAGGGTGCAATAAATGTTTTTACGGTGGTTAGACAGAGGTTTTTTTTCAGCGATACATAATTGATGAACTGCGCATTATACCAAAAACGTGTGCAAATTTTAGGAACAATAGATTATCAACATTTTTTTACGCAGAATTATGTGAAGATTTACTAATTTTTATTCCGATGTTTGTCAAGTCTCAACTTGTGCAAACGTTTCATCGACCAACAATATGAGTTAGATTCCTAGTTAGTGAATTCTGAACTCTTGGACAAATTTTCTCTATTTGACGCAGAACTACGTCTTTTTAGGGTGCCACATCCGAAAAAAGATCCCGTTTTTATGAAATAATGTTTTTTAAACTGTGAATCAGTCGCTCGAAATGCAAATCTACAATATGTAAACACACTTTGGAGAGAGGAAAAAATGCAATTGAAGCTCCGCCATACGGCAACTTATTCACACGGCCAGAGTGTAGAAGCAGAACATTCGCAATTTTTAGTACAAAGTCTTGCTTCTATCACAAACATATTATTTTAGCAAATATCTCGATTAAATGAAAACGAAAAGAGATTTCCAGCACAGGCCCTTAATTAGAAGGGCCTTGGTGGCCCAAAATTTACGTTGTTTGGGTGAAGTACAAGCGTTATACTCTTTCTACAGAAACAAATCTTAATGGTCTCAATCTATCAGAGTTTTTCCTATTCCAAGCTGAAAAACAGGAAGTGGGTTATATCTATGGTATAACCGCAAGGGTGACGTAGGACTATCGTGGATTTAGAGATCATTTGTTTGAAGTTGAATCTGAATTCATTCTGAATGAATGAATATTTGGGGAACTTCGAAAACGAGAGCGTTACGTTGGAGGCACAAGGTTTTATGCATCCAATATTGGATACGGAAATATCCTACTGATGGGGAAGAATAATCTTCAGAAGCTATCCTGTTAATTGCGATTGATTGAAAAATCACAAAACCAAATGTATTTGGTCACAGTGTTACATGGATAGAAAACATTAAAATAAACTTTTTTACATGAATGTAATTTTAAATTCCCAGAGGAACTGGCAGATTATTTTCAGTAACGATTAGATATTTCCACATTTTCTTCGATACTGAAGCCCACCAGTGGTTAATGCTAACTCAATAACCATCTGTTTTTTTTTATTAATCCGTTTATTTTTACAGGCTCAGTTACATAAGTTAAATGGAGCCAAACTCTTAACTATATTTCAACTAGCCTATATCAACATGTTGTTTCCTTAATTCTATGGTTAATGAAATAGGAAACCGATTACTCGCGGTCGACTCGAGTTTAGAAGGGTGACAAATTTTCATTAGGAAAAGGATGGGATGTAAGGAGACTGTGTTTACACTCGCACTCACATTCACATTCACATTCTCATTCACACTGACACTTCACACTCAATTCTTAAAACTATCCTTACATCTAATATGTATTTACAATTTAACTTATTCTAATGTTAGTAGGAAGGGAACCGATAGCTCGCGAAGGACGAAAAGGAGGGGAAAAGGATGTATGAACAATCACACTCCAAGATCGATAGCTTTAAGGAAAACATATATTTGGGACATGTAATCAAGGTCTAACCGAGCCAACACAAGGGAGTTTTCTAAATTCGATCTGGCGACAAGATACAACTCGCACGACCAAACAACGTGTTCGATGTCGTGGTAACCATGGCCACAACCGCAGAGATTGCTGTCGGCAAGATTGAAACTAAAAAGCAGCGCGTCTAACGAACAGTGATTGGACATGAGTCGGGAGAAGGTGCGAATAAAGTCCCGACTCAAGTCCAGACTTTTGAACCACGGATTGAGGCTAACCTTAGGGATAATTGAGTGGAGCCACCGGCCCAATTCATCTTCGTTCCATTTGCGTTGCCAGTTAAGCGATGATATTTTTACGAACTAAAGAATAAAATTCATTGTAGGCGATTTGACGCTGATAAATTTCGCCTTCAATTGCACCTACCTTTGCTAATGAGTCAGCCCTCTCATTACCCGGAATTGAGCAATGTGAAGGGACCCAGACAAAGGTAATGACATAACAGCGTCTGGATCACTCAAAATTTCTCCTATTCTCTCAAGGAAGTACGGCGAGTGCTTTTCCGGCCTCACTGAACGGATAGCTTCGACAGAGCTCAGACTATCCATTACAATGTAATAGTGTTCAACAGGTCGTGAGGCGACGCTGTCCAGCGCCCAGCGTATTGCTGCCAATTCAGCAATATACACTGAGCAAGGATACTGAAGACTGTGTGAGGTGCTAAAAAAATTGTTGAACACTCCAAATCCTGTGGACTCATTCATAGAGGACCCATCAGTAAAGTACATATTATCACAATTGACACGCCCATACTCTGCTTCGAAAATCGTAGGAACGATCCCCGATCGATGATAATCTGGAATTCCATGGATATCCTGCTTCATGGACAGATCAAAATGCACAAAGGAATTGATGTAGTCAGGAAAACAAACACGGTTGGGAATATACGAAGAAGGATCAACCTGTATGGAGACGAATTCATGATATGAGCTCATGAATCCAGAATGAAAATTTAGCTCGATCAGCTGCTCAAAATTTCCGATCACCAATGGGTTCATAACCTTACACCGGATAAAGAACCGAAGAGATAATAAATTGAAGCGATCTTTTAGTGGGAGTACGCCTGCCAAAACCTCGAGGCTCATGGTATGCGTTGAGGGCATACATCCCAACGCAATACGGAGACAAAGATACTGAATTCGCTCGAGTTTAATGAGGTGTGTTTTGGCAGCTGATTGAAAACAGAAACTGCCATACTCCCTCACTGAGCGAATAGTTGTTCGATACAACATTATAAGATCTTCAGGATGGGCTCCACACCAGGTGCCGGTAATTGTACGGAGAAAGTTTATTCTTTGTTGACATTTTTTACTCAGATACCTAATATGGGCCCCCCAAGTAAATTTGGAGTCGAACCAGACACCAAGATACTTGAATGACATGGCATGAGTGATCGGTTTACCCAAAAGTTGAAGCTTTGGTTTTGCTGGTTTAACCATCTGTTAATAGCACTTGATTGAAAAATACTTGGTCACAGTGTTACATGGATAGAAAACATTCAAATAAACTGGAAGGCAAACTAGAGGGGAATGAACTCTCTGAGCTCGGAACATTCGGCGACTGAGCAATAATCGATTGTGGGCGCATACAATATTGGATACGGAAATATCCTACTGATGGGGAAGAATAATCTTCAGAAGCTATCCTGTTAATTGCGAATGATTGAAAAATCACATAACCAAATGTATTTGGTCACAGTGTTACATGGATAGAAAACATTTAAATAAACTCTTTCACATGAATGTAATTTTAAATTCCCAGAGGAACAGGCAGATTATTTTCAGTAACGATTAGTTATTTCCACATTTTCCTCGATACTGGAAGCCCACCAGTGGTTAATGCTAACTCGATAACCATCTGTTAATAGCACTTGATTGAAACATATTTGGTCACAGTGTTACATGGATAGAAAACATTCAAATAAACTCTTTCACATGAATGTAATTTTAAATTCCTAGAGGAACTGGCAGATTATTTTCAGTAACGATTAGATATTTCCATATTTTCCTCGATACTGGAAGCTCACCAGTGGTTAATGCTAACTCGATAACCATCTGTTAATAGCACTTGATTGAATCATATTCGGTCACAGTGTTACATGGATAGAAAACATTCAAATAAACTCTTTCACATGAATGTATTTTTAAATTTCCAGAGGAACTGGCAGATTATTATCCGGATCTTTCTCGATGCTGTATGGCATCCAAACGGAAAGAATTCCGCGCGTGTATGTGTGTGTGTGTGTGTGTAGCGGCTGCTTCGAGATCTTCCCGGGGAACCGTTTGTGGCATCACTCTCCTCCTGATGGATTCCCTTCTGGCCTAAGGTTCACAAACAGGCTCTTGGTGACACCGTTCATCCGCGCTTTCGTGATAAACGAAGAGGTTCACCACAACAGCGACAACATGCTCCAATCGCTGTTCAATTTGAACTTGTTGGATTTCCGAGCGGCGCTCGCTTATATACCGATTGGTGATTTCAATAGCCTGTTTTGAAAGCAATTTTAAGACTATTGAAACAAGTTTTTGGATCAGAAAGTAACAAGTATAGAACGCGTAGACATTTTATCTTTCGAATGAAGTGTTTATCATACCATTTCGTTCAGTTGTTTAGGAGTTATTAACGCTCAAAATCTCGGTCTCCGGCGTAACGCTTTCGTTTTCGAAACTTTGATTTTACACCCCGGTATAGAAATGAAAGACGTAATCCTACGTCAAAAAAACTGATCCGAGGGAACCATGAACACCAACATCGCCAACAAAATTTCATAATGATACGTACTTTCAAAATATATAAAGGATCTTAAATTTTGAGAATAAGTTATTTCGGGAATGTTTACAATACAAGTCTAATCCTAAATAAGCTCCGAAAACCTATGATGTAAGAAGTTGTTGATCGAACATGCACAATGTGGCGCAAAAAAACAGAACCGGTTTAGAATTGAGCTACGGTTCCATTCCGTTAGCCACCTCATTTCGCACGGCGGGTGTTCTCCCATATCCGCATTTTTTTTGCGACGACCAGATGAAAAAGCTGTCAAAATAACATTACCAAAATAGCTCCGCCATCGCAAATATACGTTCTGCTAAAAACATTTGATGGTTTTTGCCACTGCAAACTGCATTCGCAAAATTGCAACTGTGAAATTGTGATTAGATTTATTCGTTTTTTTTTCAAAATGACGAAAAGCTTGTACACTTAATGACTTTTTTGTGAATGATTGAACAACACATCTAATCGATTTCGTTTCAGTTATCTAACAACGCACCAGATGACGCAATGGGTCAGTTATAAATAATCTCCACTGTCATAAAGATGCGATAATAGGTGGCTATTTAAAGAACTGGGTGGTGGTAAATATAGATCGTTAGCACTATTACGGTCCTAATTGATTTCCTCATGATATCCTTACCTTTGCCGTCAATTATCTACACGATTGCACCGTTTCATCAATTGATCAATAAAATCGTACCTTCCATCTGACACTCGGTAATGCGTCGGCTATCATCATTATAGTGTTCATGTAGATGCAGATCAACGCTTGCGTCGCAATTTCCTACCAGACAAAATTTGAACCCGTGCGCAATGAAACGAAAACCCTGTTCCAATATTCCGCTATGACAATCGCATTCGCTTTGTTATTATTTATGTTTGGTTGGAACAAAACACCAACTGGTGACCGACCGACACTGCGGATTTCCCCTGAACTGATGCTGTTTCGCGGATTGAGCAGTAGCAGTTTTACTACCACTGCAGCAGAGTACAAGTTCCATGCTTCCGAGAAGTGCCCTTTTTTCTCTAGCGATAAGGATTTGCGCGTGCCAGACGGCGGCGGTCCAAAGTGCTGAGTTAGCACACCTAATCTACTCGGGTTGACACTAGCGAGTAGTGTGTACTGATGATGTTTTACTTTTGGGGCGTTCAGTGTGAAGAGTGGACGCACGATAGCGATAGGGGAAGTGGGGGCATAGTGGTCATCCTAGCGAATATGCCCATTTCCAGCGTCCACATACCGTTTCAATCCCCGTTTTACGAATATTGTAGCTCAACTTATTGTTGTATTGTTGTTTTGTTGATTGTAAAGTTGTAAAATCGTTGGAAGCCCTCATAGTGGACGGTTTTTAGCAATTAGTATTGGCAACATAAATAAAAACAGTATATTTTCGTCGCCAAACGTGTTTTGGAAACAATCAGCATTCATGAAAACGTTAAAAAAAATGTGCACAGTAACTAAGAAAATCCATTGTGGTCCGCATGTAACCTTGTTAAAGTGGTTATCTAGAGATACCTTGAGGTCACATGCAGTTGCGACCAGAAAACTATAGTTATCATTACAACCAGAGATGCCAACCTTCCTGATTTTTCAGGATTTCCCAGACTTTCTGAATATTTCCCATACGTCGATCCAGAACATCATCACACATGACTTGAAACTCAAAGCATATGATAAACAGCGAGTTCACGCATTAACGGAGAAGCTGAAGAAGGCTAGAGTGATTCGAAGCAAGGAGTTGCTGAAGCGGCACGCTGGTTGTGATACTCAATTTTCCGATGAAAAAAAGGTTCCTATTGCAAGATACTCACAATCAACAGAATGATAGAGTATATGCAGCGAATCTTGCTGATGTTCCCAAAAAAAAATTGGCAGTGCAGCGGTTCCAAAATGTGTCAAGAGTGATGGTATGGGTTAGAATTTCACAAAATATCAAGCTTCCACTACTTTTTATCGAGTCAGGAGTAAAAATCAACATGGATTACTACATCGATCATGTTATGAAGAACCATTAGTTACGCCATGCTTCGACATTGATTCCAGATGGAAATTACTGTTTTCAACAGGATTCTGCCCCTTCTCATCAATTGAAAACAACACAGGAGTGGTGTCGCCAGAATTTGCCCAATTTCATATCATCACAAGAATTGCCTGCCTCATCACCGGATCCTAATCCTTTGGATTACTTTGTGTGGGGATACATGCTCAGTAAAATAGGGAGCACGAAAGGCCACTATTTAATCTTTCAAGAAGCTCTTGATCAATATTTGGGACAATATGCCTCAAGAAATGGTGCATGACAGTTGCGAAGCGTTCAAGAAACGTCTACGGCTGGTTATTAAAGAAAAAGGTGGAAGGTTCAATTTCTCAATAATAAAATGTAAGTTTTCAGGAAGTAAACCTTTTGTAGGTTTTCAATCATTCGTTGTGTTTTTATGAACATTTATTTTACTGACAAGCAACCGTTGCCACCCTGTATATATCTTACATTAAGTTAAATTCTCTGGGCGCAAAGCTGTACTTAACTTTTTTATCTCTAACCTCAATTGATTCGTGGCTTTCCATAACAGTGCTAGAAAATTTCATGAAACCAGTTTGTCTGACGAATTTATGAAATTACAACGAGATTGAGTTTGAGGAACAACATTGCTTTATTGAGGATAATGTGTATGTAGATTAGGGTGCCGATGAAAATGGTCATCTCGAGTTTCAAAAAGTTACCCCATTAAAAATGTACACCACCTCGAAAAAACACCCTTTGCAAAATATCAGCCTAATCGGACTTAAGGGAGAGTGGTGCAAACCGGTCAAAGTTTGAGTTTTTGGAAAATCGAAAAATCACCCAAAGGGGGAGGAAATCGGGGTTTTTTTATGCCAAATGTCTTAAAATTGCATGAAACGTCGAGATCTAGTGTCATCTCTAATTCAAAGTACAATCAACTTTAATGATCGGACTATGGTAAATATATCTATAACCGTACTAAATATCATAGAAATTAGGAAAAATTCAACAAGTCTTCCACTGCTGATATGATTTCGTCATTTGTTGTGTAAAGATTCATTCCGAAGCATGGATGATGAATTCCGTAAAAATTTGAATTCTCTGCAATTGACTGTAGTGATGCTGTAGGTTTTTCGGAAAAAATATAAACGATCAAAAAGTCAAGCGAAACACTAGCATTTCCGCTTATGAGAGGATTTATACCATGCTTATTAATTCTTTTACATATCCGGTCTTCGCCCGAAGGATGATAAACTCTGTTTCTGGTGGGATTTGGAATGGATTCTGTATTATGACCAAGCAACATGTATCTCACATGTATGGCTTGCACCAGTTTTCGACGAGGAAGCAAACATGTTCTGGGAGGATAGAATATTTAAGCTGTGTGAAAGAAAGCGAAACATTGTGAAACAGAACTATGGATATTGAATTAAATGATGATGCTTTGATTGAAAATGGTGTTTTTGTTTTCTCAAAAATCGACATTAACTATTCGGACAACCTTGACAACTGCGACAACTGAAATGGCCAGTCTCATAAATGAAGATATTTATTCTATTCTACACTATATACCTCATTCAACCGACATCTTACATATCTCTGGAAACTCAGAACAAATAACTGATTCTATAGTTGTGAAACGCAGTGTGTATGAGCTATCCTGATTTATCCTGATTTTTAGTTTCATTCTTCCTGATTTTTTAAAATTATAGTTGGCAGTCCTGATTACAACAGCACAATGGACTCGACAGTGTACAAGAAGGATTGTCTCCAGAAGCAAATTCCGTCGTTCATCCGATCTCACGATCGCCTCGTGATGTTTTAGCAAAATACTGCCAGGTGTCATTATAGTAAAAATGCACTGCAATGATATTAAGTGAACGGAGTCCAGTTTGTTCCGAAAATCCTCAACCCATCTAATTGTCCTCAGTTGAGGACAATTGAGAAATACCAGACAATTATAGAGATAAAGCTGAAGGTAAAGGGTAAAGTGACCATACACTTTGCACAAATGAAAAATTGGTGGAACAAGATTTTTTTTTATCCCAACAGTTTATTTTTAGTAGGCTCATTTAGCAATTCAGCTGTAACAGAGCCGAATTCATTCGTGTACATTTTTATCTCAAGATAAATTTTGTTGTATATTACACTGTTACCATTTTGAGGCGTAAGAGTATCGCTATCTATCGATAAACATTTGTTTTATCTATAACACAGTAGCCGTTTAGGCACAAGAGAATTTCTATTCTATCGATGCACAACACATGTCGCCTTTTTCCGGCGTAAGAATATTGCTATTGTTCGAATGTTCCCAGTTGGGCTGTTCACAGCGGGACTGTTGATATAAGGCTTCCCTTGTTGCGTTATTAATAGTGCCAATTACCGATGCAGCAGACCGAAAATGTGAGTGGTAAGGGACTGGGATTACCGACACATGATGATTGTTGCATGGACATAGTACCAAGAATAACACACTAAGATGGTCAGTTGAGGGGCCCTGAGTTATGAGCTCATGATCGTTCGCTTAGTAGCGGACACGCAACCAGTTAGGCTACGAAGACCCCCTTTTCAACAATGGAACAAGATGATCAAAATAATGGACGATAGAATTGTGCAGTTAATTTTTTTGCTCGGAGATTTTGGATTTGGATAATTCTATTGGTCAAAGATATTGTGTTCGTCATTTTTGGTTAAGGAAATCGGAGTTTTTGTTTTTGAAAATGTTTGATGCCAAATGTCTTAAAATTGAATGTCTTTGATTTCTATATAGGGGGTAACTCTATGAAAAATGTAACAATTCATTAAGAGTTTTCTAACGCATATTACTAAAAATCGTTATTGCTACATATGTTGTGTTGTATACCATTAGACAGTAAGTTTATCCTGCTTTTTTTTTACTTAAGACATGAACAGTGAATATAGTAAAAAAGTTACCAATTTTACCATTAACATGGGTATGTTATTTTTATTTTACTAGCCACTCGTTTTCCCCCACAACGCAACAAGCAATCTTTTTGCCTACAATTCGGCGTTAGTTCACAATGTGATTAGATGCGTATTATCAATTATTCTCGTTTTGTCGATAGTAGGCATTATTCAGTTGGCAGAATCAATGGAGGGATGATCTAGGAATGATCTTGAAGATGATATTGGATGGTTTCACTTTATTCTCCCCAAAGATTTGACGAGAGCCTGACCCAAAAGGTTAAACATTGATAAAGATGTTATTAGACTGAAGACTCAATCACGTTTTATCGTGTACGAATTTATGTAATTGTGATCCAGGATGCCATCATATCGAGCATGTTGTTTGTTTATGTAAAAAATGCAATTAATGACAGTGCCATTCATTAATTGCATTTTTCACTGCTGATTTAGAAGTTCGAAAGGGTATATTCATGCATATTTTTCAGGGCTTCCATTTGATGTATCAAAAAATACAGATTTTGAACAAGGAATTCAAATGAATTACTACACACAATCGCAGTACTATGTGAAGATCCCGTCCGTGCCCATAGGCCCAGAACCATAAACTTTTTTTCTGTCACTTAGTTTTACTTAGTTTTTTTTTTATCTGAATACTAGTTAGACTTAGTTTTTTTTATCTGAATACGAGATGAAATTTATGGTTTTGGGTGCCAATAAAAATAGTTATCTCGATTTTTCATTCGGAACTTGCTGCGAAATGTTGATTTGCACGATAATATACCCTATGCAAAATATTAGCTCATTTGAACTTCGCTTATTAGTGGCCGCAGACGTTGAAGTTCCTCTAGGAACGTTAGTGCCATTGAAGAAGAAAAAGAAGACGTTGAAATTTGAGTTTTTTTTTGAAAAACGAAAGATTACTGAAAATCGGGGTCTTCAAAAAAATGTTGTGCCTAATGTCTTAAAATTACATTTATCGTCGAAATTTACAGTTATCAGAAAAAAAACTGTGAAAAAAAATTTTTTTTGGCTCTCGTTTTTCCGTCTGAAAAGTCGATTCTGGCAAAACTATTTTTTTTTTAGATAACAGTAAATCTCGACGTGTCATGCAATTTTACGACATTTGGCATCAAATTTTTTTTTGAAAAAACCTGATTTCCGGTGATTTTTCGGTTTTCAAAAAACTTAAATTTTATCGTCTGCGACCACTAAATAAGTGAAGTTCGAATGAGTTTATATTTTGCAAAGCGTAGATTATCGTGCAAATCAACATTTCGCAGCAAGTTCCGAATGAAACTATTTTTTTGATATTGTGCTAACGTAAGAACTGCTGTACATACACTACACGCGGGACGCGACAGGACACAACACTTATAGTTCTTACAAACGTAAAAAGTACGTTTAATTTACCTTTTTTAGTCGACCGGTTTCGGGCTCGATACTGCCCATCAACGGGACGGTGTCCAACCCGTCCCGTCAAATATATTTTCTATACATCTTGTGATATCTCGAGAACAATTAATCTTAGGATAATAATGTCCGTATAGTTTTTCATACAGAATTGCGTGTGAAACCATTTTTCCAAAGTATTTGAATTCCGTCAATTTCTAGGAATCAACATTTACAATTGCGTGAGATTGTCCATGCTGCACTAGTCGTCAAACTTAAAACAATTGATCCAGTATTCTGATAAAAATGTACATGGAATTAAGCGTGGATGATTTTTTTCATCAAAAATTAACTTGCTAGTATTGAATATGTATTCTATGTGATAGCAACACATTTCTTTGCAAGTGTTTAAAAAATCGTGAGCTAAAATTGTATCTGATAAAGATTTTAAATCCAATTACAGTAAGTTGCCTCTAGATCGACACATCGTGACACCACTCAGTGTCACACTAGAAGTGACCTGTAATTGAACATTCGCGATGATAGTGGTACAGTGTCGACGTCTGGTGGCGATTTTCTATCTGGAGCCATAATTTGGGTCCCAAACTCGATGTTTATAAAAAACTCCAATCAGAGGCAAAAATGTCCAATTATTCGTGTCGCATCACATTCGACTGCACTTACTGTAGTTGGCGATGCGATTGGCGATGCTCAAGAATGATCTTTGGTATTGTGTGGTTTATATTCGAATGTGGATTGTTCAACTGTATATTGGGCGTTTCCGCGTTGAAAACCAGATTACATTTATATCTTAACAGATGATAGAAAAACAATGTATTACAAGTATTTCAAAATAAACCTTATTAAATAAAAACCCAATGTGCCACAGCGAAACGTGGCAGGGTACAGCTAGTAAAATGTGAAATAAAATAAACTTAAATGTAATTAAAATTTTATTTATGTGCTATTCAGTTATTTCTTCAATTATTCTAATAAAATAAGAAAAAATGTCCGCGAGGACAACGGGGGGAGGGATATAAAAATGTCCACGCTTGTCAAAGGAGGGGGAGGGGGAGTCTAAAATCGTGCTTTTTCTGTCCACGTGGTATGTGGACAGTTCCTTAATACTTTTTTCAGTGCACCAAGTGTGCAGGATTTCCTTCCTGGTTCCAAGGTCAATTCTAGCCATAGCGATAAAGTAATTCACCCATATATGAGTAGACTCATACCAAAAGTTCTTATATTGTAAAGATACAAGTTTTATTTTGTGTTTTCTCCACAGAATATATTTGCAATTCAAAATGAAAACGTAAAATTCAATAATTATTACACCAACTGGTTTCTAATTTTGATCGCTATCGCTTAGGCACTAACACAAATGGGTAATGAAAACGATTAGTTTCCTGAAGAATGCTGCTGTTTATCATATTGTTACTCAGTTACACAAACGTTTACCGTTTGTCTGTTTATTCATCACTGGAGGCGGCGCGATGAGCGAGTGCTAATTTTGTTTTGGTTTTAATAACTTCCTTAATTGGATTTTCAGCCGGCTGTTAAGTCTATCAATATCGGATCAAATTATCCGCGCTTGTGGCGACGTAACAAAATTGTCTCTACAGATTGTTTCGCTTACAAGTTATGCAACAAATCTTCTTGCAACCTTCACTGTTTCACGATCGGTTGACTGCATACTTGGTCATGACATTAGTAAATCAATAAAATAAATATCCATCCAACCGGGTCCGGTGGTGGTGCAGATCAGTTGAAGAAATGGGAAGAAAACAACCAATGACGCCACTCGGAAGTGTGTCGTTACGACGCTAAAACTGGCCAATTGCAGACAGATTAACGATCAACAGCAGTTGGCACCAGGAATAGAAATAATTGATGCCATTCGTTATAATCGCTATCACTCAGCGTTGCGTTTAATTGATCCGTATCCCTCCTGGCAAACATCATGTTTAAGGTGCTTCGCCCAGGAAAAACAGTCTGCTTGTGCATGAAGGCGCCGGTCTGCGCTACACGAGCGAAAGTGGCGTCGCTCCTAGCGTCTATTGCTGCGCATACCTAGCTGTCACGAGATCTCGCCGAATGTCGCCACAGATTACGGGTACACGGTGGACGGACTTTCACTCCATCGCATTGAGCAGCACTTGAAAACAATTGTCAAATAATGTGTCAATCTGCGTGTGTTGATGATGATGTGTGCTGGCTTGTGGTTGTTCGAGTGGTAGAATCAGCTTGGTGGAACAGGACGAGAGATGATTTGTTTGGAATGAAATGGCGAGATTATTAGCGTAGGTCGTATTTCGGCGGACACTGCTGCTTTATTTCTATAAATAGCTTAAGATGGGTGAAAAAAGAACCACCGCGGCGTGAACAAGATGTTTTGGTGGGATTTTTTTTTGTTTATTATTCCTACAGCATCGCGAATCATGTGATTGCGGGCTTTAAATTGGCAAGATAAATTTATGACACGAAAATGACTCTGGCTGTCGACAATTTGAGTAGGAAAGATACGATTGTAATAAGGTAAATTTGTTTGATAGGATAAGAGGTATTTTCTATCTGATTTATGCATTCTAGACGATCGTCGTTAACAAGATCATTAGTTGATAATGAAAAATAACTAACGTTCAACATTATAATGAACAAACAAAAAAAAATAACAAATAAAAAAATCGAAATACGCTTACAATGTTTCTTAAATAGATCGTTGATTTTGTGCCAGCTTTTACGCATTCCAAAGCTACGGTTGAACAAGGCAAGCCGGCAAGCGGTCACAACCAGTGCGGGTGAAAGTTCAATCACAATCGAAAGAAATCGTCAAAAATAACAAAGAATACCCTTCGTCATCAGAGAAAGCATTGATCGATCGTTTGAAATTCGTTAACCTCGTCAATTGAGACCCGAAAGGGTTCATTGCCGAACGAAAACTATTCCTTCTCATTTGAATGTGATGAATGTATCGTGTCGAACGGAAACAAATAATTCATTTTCACAACTTCGGCTTTCCGTATTGAAGCATGATTTCGGTTCATTCACTGTGATATTGGCAAGGCATACACAGAGCAAGTGATGGGAGAGATTTTTCTAATGCCCCCTTACTCATCTGTTAGCGTCATACTCTCACAGTTAGGCGAGAAGCGTAAGAATGAAAGAAATAAAAAATCACTCCTGCCGAACCTGCTGTTTTTCTCAAACTATCAGTTTCTGTGTTTCTCTCTGAAAACAACCCAGAGCATTGTCGGGTGTCAATTGAGTCTCTGTCACTACTTCAATTGAAAGGGAGAAACGTGAATCTCAAATGACAGCATGTCGAGCGACTTGAATGAAGGTGTGGTGACTCAATCGAATAGAAGGGATACAATGAGAAGAGACCCGTATGAATGGAACATGCCCATCCGTCAAAACAGCTAATGAGCTCGCGATATACGTGTGAAGATAATTGTTGTCAAGTATAACTGATGGTAATTATCCGTTCGAATTCAAATGAATGAATTGATTATTTTCAGTACTAGTCACAATAAAAAAATCTCAATTAATAGTAAATGAATACTTATCATTATAAATGAATAGTAAGGAATTCTGATCATGGATACCTACATGACGCATGACGCACACTACATGCGATAGACTAGGATCTATCAATTTTGAGTCCATCCAAATTACCTGTAATTGAAAGAATAAAACAACAATTAATCAATGTGTATAGGGCTTATGGAGTGTGGATTTTTATGCTAACTGTTGAACGCTAAATTAATTTTTGTTCCAGCCAAAAATTATCAACGCTAATGAATCAAGTAAGTTTCAATTTTGAATTGTTCGATTGAGTATCAAAACGTTAAAAAATTCTCCCAACAACAGGCAGGGCCTCAATCGTTTCTAATTCGAATTAGTTTCTAATTCATTTTATTCAGACAACACTGAACGGCAAGTCACATCGATCCGTTGGCTGTAGGATAGAAGACACCACACTTTGACACGTACAGTTATGTACAATATTTAATTATGTACTAGCTGACCCGGCAAACTTCGTCCCGCCCAAAATTTATTTTTTGTTATCAATACCTCCAAACATTCACGTTTTCTCACTTACGATCATGGGTCCACTCGCAGAGCTGTTCATTGATTATTTTCTTTATAATATCAGATTATTTTCAGAAACAATTGCCTTTCGAACAAAAATCAATTTCGTTGGCGCAAACAGGAAATGGACTAACAACGCTTGTAACTATGAAATTATAGAATATATGGGAATTTTTTCTTATTCTTTATTTTTGAGACTTTCAGCCTCCTGGGCTGGTTCGTCCCAGATATATGGGAATTGAAATTTTCCGAATTTTCCCATTTCCCTTCAGAGTTTCCGAAAATTTTCAATTGCCATGTTTGGTTCAAATATGTGTAATATTTTATGGGACCCCCTTTCCATTTCAGAGGAGGTAGGGGTGTAATACCATCATAGAAACATTTCTCGTACCCAAAAACCCTCACATCCCAAATTTGACTCCGTTTGCTTGATTAGTTATCGAGTTATGCAGAAGTTTGTGTTTCATTTGTATGGCAGCCCCCTTCCTCTTAGAGATATTATTATTATTCATTGATTGTCGAGTTCTGCAGCATCTCCCTGAGGGAGGGGGGAGGAGTGTCTACCCAACATAGGAACATGTATTGCACCCTAAAACCTCCACATGCCAAATTTGGGTTCGTTTGCTTGATTAATTCTCGAGTTATGAAGAAATTTGTGTTTCATTTGTATGGCAGCCCCTTCTTAGGGAGAGGGGGAGACGAGTGTCTATCCAATATAGAAACATTTATTGCATCCTAAAACCTCCACTCGCCGAATTTGGCTCCGGTTGCTTGATTAATTCTCGAGTTATGCTGAAATTTGTGTTTCATTTGTATGGCAGCCCCTCTTTAGAGAGGGGGAGGGGTCTGGAACTATCGTTAAAACCTTCCCCGGCCCCAAAAACCCCTACATACAAATTTTTACGTCGATCGGTTCAGTAGTTTCCGAGTCTATAAGAATCAGACGGACGGAATCAGGAATCCTCAGAATCGATGCTGCTTTATTTCACTGCAACGGAAAGAAGATTAATATTACAGGAAAAAAATAACAGAGATTTGTATCTATTCTGAAATATGATTCTGAATCAGAATCAGAATCATAATAAAAATCAGAGAATCCTGAGAACCCGGAAAATAAAAAAAACAGAAAATCCAGAGAACCCAGGAATACAGAGAATCCAGACAATCTAGCGAATTCAAAGAATCAAGAGAATCCAGGGGATTTACAGAATCCAGAAAATTCAAAGAATCCAGAGAATCCAGAGAATCTGAAGAATACAGAGAATTCAGGGAGTCTAATGAATCCAGAGGATTCGAAGAATCTAGAGAATCGAAAAAAACAGTGAATCCAAAAAACTCAAAGAATCTAGAGAAACCATATTATCTGGAGAATCCACATTCTCCAGATTCTAAAGAGAATCCAAATTCTCCTGAGAATCCATATACTCCAGAGAATTCTGAGAATCAAGGAAAAGCATTGAATCCAGAAAATCCTGAGAATCCAGAGAATTCAGAAAACTTAGAAAATGCAGAGAAACCAAATAATTCAAAGAATCTAGAGAATACAAACAACCCAGATTCTCTAGAAAATCCAGAGATTCTGAAAAATCCAGAAAATTCAGAGAATCTAGAGATTCCAAAGAATCCAAAACACCAGGGAATAAAAAAAGATACTCCAGAGATTGCATAGAAATCAGAGAATTCAAAGAATCCAGAGAATCCGAAGAATCCATTGGATCCGGAGAATTCAAAGAATCCGGAGAATCCAAAGAGTTCAGTGAATCCTGAGAATCCAGGGAATCCAGAAAAACTAGAGAATCTAAAAAATCCAGAGAGTCCACAGAATCCGTAGTATTCAGCAAATCCAGGGAATCCAGAGAATCCACGAATTTTGACAATCCTGGAATCCAGAGAGTCAAGAGAATCCAGATAATCGAGATAACCCAAACAAATCAAGAGAATCCAGAGAACCAAAAAAAATCAGAGAATGTACTAAATCCAGAAAATTCAGAGTATGCAGAGAATTCAGATAATTCAGATATACCAGAGAATTTTGAGAATCCAATGAATCACATAAATGCAGAGGATCCAGAAAATCAGAATCAGAACCAGAATCGAAATAAGTGTCTGAATTCGGATATAAATCTGAATCCGAATATGAATCCGAATCAGAAATCTGATCACCCAGTAATCTGAATCCGGGTATCCGGGAATTTAAATCTGAAATCTAAATGTGAAATCTGAAATCTGTATCTCGAATCAGAATCTGAGATTTAAATCTAGAATCTGAATGTGGAATTTGAATTCGAATCTGAAATCAGAAATTGAGATTTGAATTTGAAATCTGAATCTTAAATCTGGATTTGAGATTTGAATATGGAATCTGAATTTGAAATCAAAATATGGAATTAGACACTGTGATTTGATTCTGGAATCTGAATTTACCTGAATCTGAATCTGTCATCTGAATTTGTATCTGTAATCAGAACCTGAGATTTGAATCTGGAATCTGAAACTAGAATATGAATATGGAATCTGAATCTTAAATCTGAATTTGAGATTTGAATTTGAAATCTGAATCTAAATCAGGAATCTGAATCCGGGATTTGAATGTGGAATCTGTATCCGTGACACGAAACAGGAATCTGAAATCGAAACATGGAATCAGAAACTGGGACCCGAATCTGGAATCTGAATCCACCTGAATCTGAATCTGTAATCTTAATTTGTATCCGGAATCAGAATCCGAAATATGAATCAGGAATCTGAATCTTGAGTCAGAATCTGTAATCTGATTTTGTGTCTGGAATCAAAACCCGAAATTTGAATCTGGTATCATAATCTGAGATTTTAATCTGGAATCAGTATTTGGAATTCGATCTGGATCTATCAGAATCTGAGATTTGAATTTGGAATCTGAATCTGGAAACATGATTCGAATCTGAAATCTGGAATCAGAATCTGGAACTCCAATCAGGAGTCTGAATCTGAAGTCAGAACCAGTAACCTTAATCTGAATCTCTAATCAGATTTTGTATCTGGAATCAGAATCTGAGATTTGAATCTCGTATCTAAAACTGGAATCTGAACCTGAATCCAGGATTCGAATCTGTAATCTAAATGTGGGATTTAAATTTTGAATCTTATTTTAATTCTGGAATCTGAATCCGGGTTTGAATCTGGAATCTGAATCTGGAAGATTCATTTAATTCTGGAATCTGAATCAGAAATCTTAATCTGCAATCTGAATCCGAGGTTTGTATCTGGAATCAGAATTCAAATTCTAGAATCTATAGTAAAAAACCAGGAATTGAATCTGAAATCTAAGATCTGTAATCTAAAATCTGAAAATTGGAATATGGAATCTGGAATATGGATTCGAAAACAACCGAATTTGCTGTACAGCAAAAGGTACCCAAACATGTTTCACATGTTTACACATGCGCTTCGGAGACGGAAACATAATTCAGACGGCAGCAGTGACGTCAAACATGACGTCGACCGATCTATTGACTACACACTAAGGGTGTTGTTTGTTCCGGTTGTCTAAGTTTCCGTCCCCAACTCATTATCTTCTCCCGTCATCGTGTGGTATCACAATGACTAATGGAGAGGCACATCCAATGAGCTGTGGCAATTTCCAGAATTCCCCACATTAATTCTCCCATTATAAAAGCTTTTACCATCTTCAATGCTGTACTGCTGCCGGGGGACACAAGTACGGAAGATCACAATCGTAAGTTTCAAAACAAATAAATTGGAAACGTTTAACAGGTGCGATACAACGAAACGCAATTATGATACTTTTCGAATTTCCGTTGAATTTTACCGGAGGGCACCGTCATCAGGTGAAATCGTCGAAGAATTTCGAGGGTCGCGGTAACGTGACGGACCGGGAAAAAAACAAATGTCAATCCGCATGTGATGTTTTATCAGATTGCCTCACTTGAAATAGAGATTATATACAAAGGTACCATAAATATAAGTCTGATGGCACGCAAAACGTTAGCATCACGTGCAGATTTCTTATCGCTGCCACTCAATCCAGCAATTATTCAATCATTTCCAACACTAGGGCTTTTGTTGGAGAAGCATGTGTTGATTGTGCTCGCTAATTTTCTACTCCACGTGTTGGGGCGTCTCCATCAGATGGGAATTTCGAGTCCCCAATTAGTTAGTTTAATAATACTCATGATGAGATATTCCTGCGACGTTTCCCAATAAGATACGAGAAACGGTAGATTTATTCACGATACAACCACGAAGTTTGATCCATTTCAATGGACTCAGAATACATCAAATCTTTCCATTCAATTCGTCGCGCATCGTTACAGACATTGCAACAGAGGGGCACGCGTTGGATACAACAGCAAAACAATGCTGCGGTGTATACATGGGTAGCACATTTTGTCTCCCGAAACATTCCACCACGCATTTTCAAAAGAACAGCCTACAACGTATCGTTCAGGATTGTTTGGTATATCGTCAAGAAGGGCAGGGAGGTGTGGGAGGTTGATTGACAAGAACATGACGCTGATGCACTTGAGGTGTTTTAATTTATTTGTATCGTCGTAGCGCATGTCTAGACAAAACATTTCGGTTCAGTTTTGTGTTAAACCAGTTGCTGAATGATGGTGCAAATTGCGAAATTATTCGACGAACTTGTTTATTGGACTTAGACACAGACTTTCATTGAATCTATTCTGTAACGTATACTTACCACTTTTATAATTCCCCGACACGACTGAGTAATTTCTGGCCAGGAATTCACAACCGATTGTTCATCCTGTGATTTTTTATTATTTAGAACCGGTTATTTCTTGGTTATCCGGTTTCAACCAGTTTTATCTGTTTACATATCGCACGGGTTTTCCTTCCGCACGATAACAACAATTTGTAGAATACCTAACCGCGATATCGAAAGAATTCTCGGAAACGAGAGTTCTCAACTGTGATTGTTAGTATGTTGATCACTAGAGAAAAACTAAGTTACGCAACAAAAGACTAGTTCCACGTAACTACGCGAGTATATAGCGTTGAGCGGTGTAAATATTCAGAATACTTCGAATTTGTAGATACAATATGGGCGTGGTAGATATTGAATAGCTACAGTGAAGTTGTAGTATCATGGAAGACATCCATGGTTCTCATGGTCATACAATGTCTTACATTCAGCATCACGAATGACTAAACTGAGAAGGCCATTATCGGCGCATTGTTCCGGTGAAATTTGGGTTGTTCAAGTTCAAGTCAACTGTCGCGAAACAACTCAGGCAATCTACCGGAATTTATACTAAAATTAAAGGAGCATAGTGTGAAATCGACATTTTAAGTGAATTTGAAATATACCTAATTCAAAGCTAAAATTTTCTAGTTGAAAAAATGTCCGATAATTATGTTCATCACGCATATGCACATCGAGTTTAACCCTTTGCGGTCGTATTAAATTTAAGCATGGGTATCGCACTGATCGGAATTATTTTTCCTTGAAAAAGCAGTGGTACATGCAAGATTATGAGAATAAACATTTTTTTTATTTATTTTGTGAACTTTATTTCATGCGAAATCTTTTGAAATAGTCTCCAAGTGTAAATCATATGAAGTATAATCAATACATAATTTTATTTTTATTATCCATTGAAATAAATATATAATTAATGCCAGTAATGTGTATCCGAAAAGATCAGCACTTTTCAATTTTAATAAAGATTTTTTTTACAGATGACATAAGACACTTATGCAAACAATTGTTGTGCTCTTTAAAAACTTCAACATGATTCAAACCAGTAGTTGCTCAAATAATGATTTCAGCGTATCCGAAATTATCAGTACTTTTCACTTTAGATGAACAAAGATATTGTCGCTTGAGACATTTATACGATTATTCAAATAACATAAGACATTTATGCAGTTCTGATATAGTTCTGATATTTATGAACAATCTTTTCCATCACACCAAAGTGTTAGTTAAATTCTGCTGTTATGATTGTTTGTCCCACATGAACAGTGAACAGGTTCATTAGACATCAAGCTTCGTTTCGAAAAAGCATAAACTGATACTTGGTTGTGTAAAATATAAGATTAGCATGGTTTCTTGCTGTGGTAGCTGAGAACAGACAAACGACCACAAAGAGTTAAAATATGTAAATCAGGGTGCCAATGAAAATGGTCATCTCTAATTTCAAAAAGTTAACTCATAAGAAATGTTCAATCGGACTTAAGGGAGAGTGGCGCAAAGCGGTCAAAATTTGAGTTTTTTGGAAATCGAAAAATCATCCAAGGGGGGAGTAAAGGAAATCGGGGTTTTCGAGAAAAAATTTTTTGATGCCAAATGCCTTCAAATTGCATGAAACGTCGAGATCTAGTGTCATCTCGAAAAAATTTGTTTAGTCAAAAATCGACACTCTGGGACTTTTTTTTTCGGAATACGAAAAGAAACGTATGGTACCAATAAAAATAGTTATCTCAATTTTTCATTCGGAACTTGCTGCGAAACGTTGATTTACACGATAATATACCCTTTGCAAAATATTAGCTCATTCGAACTTCATTTATTAATGTCACAGACGTTAAAATTTGAGTTTTTTTGAAAAACGAAAAATAACATGTTAAAAATGAATCAAGCAATGATGGCCTAAATTTAATCATTATTATATTATTTCATCAGACTATATGATGTATTTTTACAATGAGAAAATTCAAAGGCTCATTCTGGTTAAGTTAATTTTAAGTGGTCAATCCAACGTTAAGGAAAGTTTAGTGTGGATTATACGCAAACTCATATGGGTTCCGTACATCGTTGATTTTAGTCGTTGTCAAAGATGGATATGTGGTGGTAGTGGTGGAACATGATTGTGCCACATTTACTCGAAACCCACTCACCAGAAAGACAGATACCCGAAAGTCATTCACCCGAATTCCACTTACCCGAATGTAACAAATACCCGAATGCGACAACTACCCGAATTGACACTTACCAGAATGGACAATTATTCGAATGTAACAATTACCCGAATATAACATCTATCTGAATGCGACACTTACCCGAAAGAAGGATATATTCGAAAGATACACAAATTTTATTATTATGAAGTATTTCTCAATTGTACCTGCACTAATTTCTAAAAATGATATAGCGATGTCTTCAACATCCTTTTTCGAATTTCCTCATTACAATTTCTCATCTCATCTCTCTCATTTCATTAGTAACTTCGTAACAGGAGATTCGACAAAATTCATAATCTGATTCATTCTGGTAAACATTCCATTCGGGTATTTGTCACTTTCGGGTAAGCGTTGCATTCGGGTAAATGCCCATTCGGGTTTCTGTTGCGTTCGGGTAAATATCCATTCGGGTATATGTTGCATTCGGGTATTTGTTACGTTCGGATGAAAGTCATTCGGGTATGTGTTACAAATCTCGTGTATTGTTCTCCCATTAACCTCTTCACGTACAAAATCGAGTCTCATTCGATGTGAAATGATTATGCTAAAACGTACAACATCGAGCACCACGAGAGCGTGGTGCGCTTGCATATCACAAGGCGCTAAGACGCTCAGCAGAGAAGTGAAATTACTAGATACGTGACCCAACGAAGCGTTTGCATTTGGTCCACTCTTTGGACATTCGAAACGTACGCGAAGGGGTTAACAAGAATGAATCATGTATCAACCATCTTCAGTTGCTTCTACCGAGCAAATTCATCGGTCCTTTGCAGGACTTTAACCATGGTCGGTCATTCGTGAATAATTTACTCGAAAAAGTTATTTAGTGAGTTATATTATTAGAAGGTAATTGTGCTAGTATTTACTAACGGTATTTGTGAAAAAGGGAATAAGGATTATAATAGCGTTGCGTTTTGATAAAAAATATTAAAAATTTCATTCGTGCAACATATTAATGAAGAACTTCTAGTTCCAATTGATGAACATTGATCAAACATTTAGATCAGGCAAACCATTAACTTATTTACAGAAGCATTATCATTAAGCGCTTGTCACCAGTCTTGCAAAGAGCCCCCGCAGACTGCAGACTGATTTGTCGGCCGATAGTTTGGTCGGCTTCTTAATCAGTACGGAGAGGTATGCATGTGCGCACATTACGCCGATTCAGTTGGGTCGGTTTTTGCACCAGAAGGCCGACCCGACCAAACTGTTGGTTGACAGAAAGTCTGTAGTATGCAGGGGCTCTAATGGTTACCATCGTATGACGATTCATGGAGACGTATTTGCTGTGCATCATAACATGAACAGTCAAACTACCGTCGACCAAAAAATGTCATATGACATTTCGTTTTTTTCCCATCATATTCATTAGCTATTCCTCGTCCCGTAATTAAACAACAGTGTTCATGGGGAACGTTCACCGATTAAAACGTTCATTCAACACATTCGCACTTGATAGGGGAGAGTTTTTCGATTGCTTTGATCTAAGTAATTCGTCTAAATATCATCCATCGTGTATGGATGTGTGAGTGAGAAGGTGGATGTATGCGTGCAGCTACGCTCGAATGCAGAATAAAGAGCGAAAAATAATGCATACCACTGCAGTTTTAATGTCAAATGACATTAAAACTACAGTCATATTAGCCGGAATTATAGGATGGTTATGAGCACGAATGAGAGAATGGAAATAGCATATTTTCACCGCTTTTCTGGGTACGTTCGACAGAAAGTGAGAATATATGTATAAACGTTCTATTGATGGTCGTGTTTGCATCTGTGTGTTTATTTCTGAGGTGACTGTTGGAACCGAGCAATGCATTCTTGGTCACATTCGCAACACATATTGAGCCGTGACTCTCGTGCAAGAGCAGTATGTGATGGTTGAGAGAAATGTCGACCATTTACAACACTGCTTGTCACATTTGAATGATTTGGTATGTGACCACGTGTAGACGTGTAAATAGTACCACACACATCCTGGCAGACAGATGATATGTTTGAAGAATACTATAATAAGACGGTCTGTGATACCGTGCGCGAGTATACGAGTTATGTTTTTGCGCGTTAAATGTCCAAACCTAAATACCTATCATTAACAGGGCAAACGTATGGATCGTATCCTATGTTTCAAACTAACCAGGCAATCAGTGGAACACAGGTTTGCGAGCGAAAGACCGCCGCTTCGGACGGCGAGTTGGCGGTCATCTCGCATCGCGTCTTCTTCACGGCTTGGGTCGCCTCGATTCCTTATCCTCGTTAAATGAGCACTTGGCCCCATTACATTGACCTCAGAATAAAATGAAATAGAAATTACGGTTTTTTCTGTGAGGCTTTATATCCACGATGTTTTTCCCGCTCTACAATATTTCTAGCCTCCTACACTTTTTCTGAGCGGTTGTTTCTGTTAGAGTTGTTTTGCGGGGCGATTTATTCCGGTCACTGGTTAAAAAAAAACTCGCATTCGGAGACGTCTAGTTTTGAGCCAAAGCTCATCAGAAATCATTAAAAAAAAGCAGGGAAGAATTGTTGCATCGTATTGTTGATAACGGCGACATTTAGTTTTTCGTATTCGTGAGAGTATATCAAATTACCCATCAACAGACTATTGCGGCATGGAAATTGGAAATCCAGCCATTAAAATTTTACAAATCTTAAATTGATGATACATATCACCGAATAGATGAACAAAATTAGTAAGTTCTTTCAAAGTCAGCGAAACAACCACTATGAAGATGCCAAAACTAACTAAGGACAACAAAAAGGGATGATAAAAAGGAATGTCAATGTTTAGGACTGTTGATGAAAAATAATTCTTTTGTATGGTAACCAGTAAACTATTATTTGTTTATTGTTCTCCAGTTAAAAGATAATCCATTCAATCATCCGAAACTGGTTGGGGATATTTTTTTTTTCAAAATCCGAAAATGATGACAACACCTTCTTCACCAACTTCTGAACTCTAATTCAACTCAAGACTCAGAAGTGCTCATGAAAAATTGGATGAAATATTCCAGATTTCGTGATTGAATATAACGTATATTCAATCACTATTACAACTTATTTTCCTATCTATTCCAGAGCTACATGAATTTATACATTATCGAATATGATGAATTAGGTGCGAGTTCTACATAATTTATCTCAATGATTATTATTTATTTTCATACATTGAAATATTATTCCTGGGAAAAACGATAATGGGGATGATGTGTTCATCAAAGACCTAAAGTATTCACTCCGTCGAACTAAGTTAGTTGAAGAAAGGTCGAAGATCAGAAGACTATGAGCAACTGTTCCCAAACTCAGTGGGATGTACGAAGCACTCATTTGCGTTTGAAATATGCAAACGATAATCTTAGATTCTTTCTTACATTGTGTTTTTTCCGTGATTTTCAGCGTTTTAACCGGATTTTACCGGGGTTTTCTCGTCGTATATCGTGCAGATGTTGTGTAACACCTTACACAACAACCCCATACTAGGTGACATGGTTCATCAGCAATTTTTTTACCGGTAGATTACTCACAATTATCGCCGGTAATCTACTACGCCAAACTAAAGCTCCACCTAAACTGATGCGGGAGGAGCTCATGCATAATTTATGGGGCTCGCTGTTCGCAAGTTCACGTTCCGGTAAAAATATCTCTGCCATAGAGCACTCCATGCGGAGGAGGCACACTGCATAATGCGAGCACTCTTAAAATAAAATATCGGATACGTCATCGTCACAATGGGAATTGCCTTTTATCTACTACTACAACTACCGCTTCTCTACTGTTTGTTGCCACTGCTAACTGCTGGTGGATTATTACCATAGTGCAAATAGCGTAAGTGTAAAAGTAAATATGATGCCATGGCGCAAGGTTATCTATCTCTATGGGTACATATACTATTCAACACGCTTCCTTCGCCGGGTTGAAGTGTTTGAAGAGAGCTATTAAAATATGAATGGAAAATTAAATCCCGAAGGAAGCTTTCTGTCGCCCCAGCCATGACACTGTATCTTTTACACAAATCGAGGCGGATGTTTGCGTTCACTTTTTGTCTAGACATTTCAGTCGATCTCTCTAGTAGGGTTTGAAATGAGAATTTCAAAATCCTACATAGACTATTTTTGTACACTATACCCTACATTAAAATTTTGTTTATTTTTTCACTAGATCTTGGTGTCCATGGTCATTAGGGTGCCAATGAATGTATGGGAAAAAATCAACCCAAACATTTCAAAAGTTACCCTATACAAAATGTTCACCACCTCGAAAAAACACTCAATTGGACTTAACCCTTTCAATACATCGCGCGGGTGTGATCGATGTGCAGTATCACTCTCATGTCGTCTAAAGACGACGCTCGTAGCGAAAGGGTTAAGGGAGAGTGCTGCTCGATACATGACCATTAGGGTGCCAAGGAAAAAAAAATTGATGCCAAACATCATGGAATTGCATGAAACGTCGAGATCTAGTGTCATCTTGAAAAAAATCAAAAAACGACACTCCGGGACTTTTTTTTCGGAATACGAGACGAAAAGTATGATTCTGGGTGCCAATAAAAATGGTTATCTCGATTTTTCGTTCGGAACATGCTGCTAAATGTTGATTTGCACTATAATATACCCTTTGCAAGATATTAGCTCATTCGGACTTCTAATATTTGTGACGGCTTTCAAGTCATTAGGAAGTGCGTTATATTTCAATGGACCATAACTCATGATACGCCTAATTGTACTTTTTTTTTTTTGATCAGCAACAGCAACAAAACACAAAGCGATACACAGCTTGACAATAGCATTAAACAAATGAACTTTGCACTGGTGATTGTGAAATTTAATTTTTTTTAGCACGCATATACGAATAATTCATCGATAAAAACACACTTAGTACACAAAACAACGTTATCACATAAAATGAATGCACTTGTTAGGTTTATACTTAAGTTTTACATAGACGATTCAACAAAAATACGTGGACAGAAAACAGATATGTGCCAACCAAAAGCAGACAGTAATCAGTTACGAATGAAAAATCGAGATAGCTATTTTTATTGGCACCTTAAACCATACTTTTCGTGTCGCGTTCCGAAAAAAAAACCCAGAGTCCCAGAGTGTCGACTTTTGACAAAATTTCATGCAATTTTATGACATTTGGTATCAAAATCTTTTTGTCGAAAACCCCGATTTCGTTTACTCCTTCCTTGGGTGATTTTTAGATTTTCAAAAAACTCAAAAAAGTTGATATTTTGCATAGGGTGTTTTTTCGAGGTAGTGAACATTTTTTATGGGGTAACTTTTTGAAATACGAGATGACCATTTTCCTTGGCACCCTAATGGTCATGTATCGAGCAGCACTAATCCAGTTGTGTTAAGGGAACGCGTGCCTGAAAGATGACATTTAAAATATTTTTTTTTTCTTAAACGAAGTTTGTTGAAACATCAATCGGGTAAAAGTAAACTGCGCTTTGATGGTTCTTACTGAATAGAAGGCAAATGTGCAGCAGAAACACGCACAAAACATTGTGAAGTTTACGGTAAGGATGCTGTAAGTGTAAACGAAAGTGCTTGTTCGATTTTGTTCTGACCCAAACGAAGCGGAACAAGAACCAGAGTTGATACCCCCAGTTAGCTTGCCTAAAAAATCGAGTGCAGCGGACAAGCAAAATCAGGTTCCTCCTGGCTTCCGTGGGAATAGTTCACCATCGAACGACCCAGCACTCGAGGGGACATCAAAAACCCCAACTGTCCCTGTTTTTCCGTCCAGCTCAACTTCCCAATCGGGATTTATAAAGTTGTCTGACCTTTTGGATCAAATCTTCAAGTGTTTTAATGTTTCCGACTCCATCAGAACCCTTGTCTTCTCAATGCTTCCAGTAATCAAGACAATTTTACAGCAATTGATGCAAACATGGCCCCTCCTTGCAATGATTATCTCTCTTGATGTCTAATTTAGATAGAGAGGTCGGAGATATCACTGTTTTACAGTGGAATTGTCGTAGTCTTATCCCTAAATTGGATACATTCAAATTTTTAACTCATAACTTCAATTGTGATGTTTTTGCTCTGTCCGAAACTTGGCTTTCTTCGCGAGATGATATCTCTTTCCACGATTTTAATATTATACGCTTGGACCGCGATGACAGATACGGAGGGGTACTATTGGGGATCAATAAGTGCCACTAATTTTTTCGAATTGACCTTCCACCTATTGGAGGGATCGAAGCTGTTGCTTGTCATGCAAACATCAGAGGCAAAGACCTCTGTATTGTCAGCTTGTATTGGCCTCCGAGAGCTGCGGTTAGCCGCAAGCAACTTGATGACATGTGCTCACTCCTTCCTGAGCCACGATTGATCTTGGGAGACTTCAACTCTCACGGAACTGCCTGGGGGGAACAGTACGACGACAATCGTTCATTGTTGATATATGACCTTTGTAACAACTTCAATATGACCGTTTTGAACACTGGGGAAACAACACGTGTGCCTAAACCTCCTGCTAACCCAAGTGCTCTTGACCTCTCGCTTTGCTCGAATTCACTATCGTTAGATTGCAAGTGGAATGTAATCCAGGACCCCAACGGTAGTGATCACTTGCCAATCAAAATTTCCATCACCATTGGGTCGAATTCTTCTGAATCTATAAACATGGCATATGACCTCACAAGACACATTGACTGGAAAAAATATGCGGACGCGATTGCTCTAGCCATCAATTCCAGAGATGGTTTACCTCCATTGGAGGAGTATAACTTCCTTTCTCGTTTGATCTATGACAGCGCGGTTCGCGCTCAAACGAAACCCATCCCAGGCTCCACTATTCGTCGAAGGCCTCCCAATCTATGGTGGGATAGCATATGTTCCAAGCTTTATGTAGAAAAATCGAATGCATTTAAAGCTTTTCGGAAACGTGGAACCCCTGAAAATATTCAGACGTATTTGGAACTTGAAAATCAATTTAAAAACTTGATCAAAGGGAAAAACGTGCTTATTGGCGAAATTTCGTGGGAGGTTTGTCACGAGAAACGTCAATGAAAAAATTATGGAAAGTGGCTCGAAACATGAGAAATCGCTCTTCAACGAATGAAAGCGAAGAATATTCACATCGATGGATTTTGAATTTTGCACGGAAGGTTTGTCCTGATTCCGCTCCTGTGCAAAAAATTGTTCGAGATATACCACAAGGTAGGTGCGATCTTGATTCCGAGTTTTCGATGGTAGAATTCTCTCTTGCTCTGCTTTTATGTAACAATTCTGCTCCGGGATCGGATAGAATTAAGTTCAACTTGCTGAAAAACCTCCCTGATGTGGCGAAACATCGCTTGTTGAATTTATTCAATCGGTTTCTGGAGCATAATATTGTTCCAGATGATTGGAGACAAGTACGAGTTATAGCTGTTCAAAAACCCGGAAAACCCGCGTCCGACTTCAATTCGTACCGCCCAATAGCAATGCTGTCTTGTATACGGAAATTGTTGGAGAAAATGATCTTGTTTCGCCTTGATCGATGGGTTGAAACGAATGGCCTACTCTCAGATACACAATATGGGTTCCGCAGGGGCAAGGGGACGAATGATTGTCTTGCGTTGCTTTCTTCAGAAATTCAAATGGCTTACGCCGAAAAAAAACAAATGGCTTCAGTATTCTTGGACATAAAGGGGGCCTTTGATTCTGTTTCAATAGAGGTTTTGTCAGACAAATTACACTCTCGGGGTCTGCCGCCTCTATTGAATAATATGTTATATAATTTGCTTTGTGAGAAACATTTGAACTTTTCTCACGGAGATTCGGCAGTAAGTCGGGTCTCTTACATGGGCCTCCCCCAGGGCTCATGTTTAAGCCCCCTTTTGTACAACTTCTATGTAAGCGACATCGACAATTGCCTTACACAAAATTGCAGCCTAAGACAACTTGCAGATGATGGAGTGGTGTCTGTCGTAGGATCAAACGAATCCGACCTGCAAGGACCCTTACAAGATACTTTGAACAATTTTTCAACCTGGGCCATTGGGCTAGGGATCGAATTCTCCACGGAGAAAACAGAGATGATGGTTTTTTCTAGGAAGCATAGACCAGCAAAACCAAAGCTTCAACTTTTGGGTAAACCGATCACTCATGCTATGTCATTCAAGTATCTTGGGGTCTGGTTCGACTCCAAATGTACTTGGGGGGCCCATATTAGGTATCTGAGTAAAAAATGTCAACAAAGAATAAACTTTCTCCGTACAATTACCGGCACCTGGTGGGGAGCCCATCCCGAAGATCTCATTATGTTGTATCGAACAACTATTCTCTCAGTGATGGAGTATGGCAGTTTCTGTTTTCAATCAGCTGCCAAAACACACCTCATTAAACTCGAGCGAATTCAGTATCTTTGTCTCCGTATTGCGTTGGGATGTATGCCCTCAACGCATACCATGAATCTCGAGGTTTTTGCAGGCGTACTCCCACTAAAAGATCGCTTCAATTTATTATCTCTTCGGTTCCTCATCCGGTGTAAGGTTATGAACCCATTGGTGATCGGAAATTTTGAGCAGCTGATCGAGCTAAATTTTCATTCAGGATTCATGAGCTCATATCATGAATTCATCTCCATGCAGGTTGATCCTTCTTCGTATATTCCCAACCGTGTTTGTTTTCCTGACTACATCAATTCCTCTGTACATTTTGTTCTGTCCATGAAGCAAGATATCCATGAATATTCAGATTATCAACGATCGAGGATCGCTCCAACGATCTTCGATGCAAAGTATGGGAGTATCAATTGTGATGATATGTACTTTACTGATGGGTCCACTATAAACGAGTTCACAGGATTTGGAGTGTTCAACAAAATTTTCAGCACCTCCCATAGTCTTCAGTTTCCTTGCTCAGTGTATATTGCTGAATTGGCAGCGATACACTGGGCGCTGGACAGCGTCGCCTCACGACCTGTTGAACACTATTACATTGTAACGGATAGTCTTAGCTCTGTCGAAGCTATCCGTTCAGTGAGGCCGGAAAAGCACTCGCCGTACTTCCTTGAGAGAATACGAGAAATTTTGAGTGCTTTATCCAGACGCTGTTATGTCATTACCTTTGTCTGGGTCCCTTCACATTGCTCAATTCCGGGTAATGAGAGGGCTGACTCATTGGCAAAGGTAGGTGCAATTGAAGGCGATATATATCAGCGTCAAATCGCCTTCAATGAATTTTATTCTTTAGTTCGCAAAAATACCATCGCTAACTGGCAACGCAAGTGGAATGAAGATGAATTGGGCCGGTGGTTTCACTCGATTATCCCAAAGGTTAGCCTCAAACCGTGGTTCAAAAGTCTGGATTTGAGTCGGGACTTTATTCGCACCTTCTCCCGACTCATGTCCAATCACTGTTCGTTAGATGCACTACTCTTCCGTTTCAATCTTGCCAGCAGCAATCTCTGCGTTTGTGGCCAAGGTTATCACGACATCGAGCACGTTGTTTGGTCGTGCGAGGTGTATCTGGTCGCCAGATCGAATTTAGAAAACTCCCTTCGGGCCCGAGGAAGACAGCCCAATGTGCCGGTGAGAGATGTGTTGGCTCGGTTAGACCTTGATTACATGTCCCATATATATGTTTTCCTTAAAGCTATAGATCTTCGTGTGTGATTGTCCCTACATCCTTATACCCTCCTTTCCTTCCTTTGCGGGTAATTCGTCCCCTTGCTATAAATAGTAGAATAAGTTGAAATGTAAATAAACTATAGATATACGAATAGATTTAAGAATTGAGTGCTCATCAACATTGTTACAATTTCCTTATATCCCATCCTTCTCCTAAAAATATGTCACCCTTCTAAACTCGAGCACACCGCGAGTAATCGGTTTTCCACCTTACTAACCATAGATGTAAGAAAATTGTTTATATATATATATATAGTTTTAAAAATATATTTAAGAATTCGGCTCCTTTAAACTTAAGTAACTGAGCCTGTAAAAATAAACGAATTAATAAAAAAAAAAAAGAACCAGAGTTGAGCAACAGAAAAAGTATTGATGGTAAACACGGCAACGCAAGACCATAACCATGTTCATGACGCGCCAAAAGTTGAGGGAGCTTGGTTGAAAAGTTTTGATGCACCCACCATATAGATCGGTACCCGAAAATTTTCATTCAAAAAATGAATCAAAAACCATATATTAACTATATACTTTTGTTGGATGAAATAGACTATTTATATAATTTTTTTAATCTTTTCCTTTAGCGTTTATTCCCTCGTACAATTAAAACCACAACCCAACACTTAAATGTACATTTATGCCTTACTGTTCGATTGACTTTCAATGACAATCGCTTGATGATTGCCTGTCTCCGTGGGAACTTCATTGGATCCACAGTAACCAAGCGTCATTGGTAGCGCCGAGGATGATGGAAAATTACTTAGCAAAAAACGCATTGCATCGTACTCGAAATAGACCGCGATATTGATTGTTTACAAATAAACGTTCAGAGTTAACTACAAACAAAGCTATGTTGTGATACTCACTATCCACACCTAGCGTTGAACAGATCATCATAACAACAATCCACGAATGGGTATAGACTGTCAGTCGATGTCAGTAGCTCAAAATTGAACATATTCGAAACGTATTGAATATGAGCAATATGAAATGGAAAAAAACCATTCCCAATTTCGTTCCTATAATAGGAAACGCGCGCGCGAAATTTTCCTTTCCCTTAGCGCCGTGATATAAATAATAAAAAAAAAAGTTTATTACATCCGCTGTTCATTTGTTTACCTGCATCTCACATGGAAACAGTGAGTTGTTTTTATATTGTTGTTTTTGTTAACTCGACGGAATTAATGATTACGACTATGACGGTAGAGGAAGCGAAAAGCATATTTTAACATGAAAAACAATAACGGACCTTATCTGCTTCAACCTAAATAAATGGGAAGATAATTTTTATCGCAAAAATAACAGATTTATCTAATGGTTTGCCAAAACTCAGCTGTTGAGAGGGGAGTTTAAAAATTATCCATTCATGAGAAGACCTTTAACCAGTTGGGTCTACGAAATAACAAAATGTGATAGCTGCAGAGTATTTAATTTCATAACACCTGGAGTGACATTGCGGATTTCGAAACGAGTGATTTTTGTTCGTATCGAGTACTTTGACTTTGCTTTATCTACGAACCCAAAAATTATAGCTTTCTCTACAAATACAAATGATTCCTGACGATAATTGAGCACCATTCTTGAGATGTATTGGGAATCGCTTTAGGATCACCGAAAGTACTTCTAAACTGGCATTTGCATTTCTTCTTTGACGCAGGGCTGAAGTACAGTCCTGGCAATAAATAAGAATACACTCTGTTAGCTCTAAAAATGTAATCAAAGGGAGCAGTTATCGCAATTTTATTTTTTCAGGATTATAATTGCATGTCATGCTACCAAGTGAGAAGAAAAAAGTTTCGTCAAAGTTTGGTTTGTTCTCAAAAATAGTGAAATGAATATTAATTGCTCGTTTTGGTCTGGTAAATTAAAAGGATACATGTCGTGTATTTGAAACAAAAACATAAGAAACCCGTCACTAGTGTATTTCGTGTGTCCTCCTTTGCCATAGATAACTGCCTGCCGACGTCGGGGCATGCTGATCAATTTGTTCCCACGTCGTTGAAAGTTCCTCAAACAACAGAGTTTTGTTGGTCATCATGCTTTTCTCCTTTTTTTTTATCAAGAATTGACTACAGATTTCGGGCAGATCGGGTTCAGATCGGATGATTGTGGCGGCCAATTCATCAACTTCACACGAAATTAACGGAAGTAGGACATCGTTTTGTGTGCCGTATGCTTTGGATTGTGTCTTGCTAAAAGATCCAATTCTTCGGCAAACCGATCTTCCGTGCTGAGCTCTTCAAATTGTGCATAAGGATATCGATATACGTGTCAGCATTCATTATACCATCGATCTGAACCAGGCTTCCAACACCGGACCAAACAAAACACCCCAGACCATGATGTTGCCGCCACCATGTTACTGCCTTCTGAACGTTCTTGTCAAGCAGCTTTTCTCCTCGGTTAATCCATACTGTCGGTCGCTGTTTCGTTCCGAAAAGCTCGCATTTGCTTTCGTCTGACCACAGCACCTTTTTCTAGAACGAGATTGGTTTGTGAACGTATTTATTGGCGAACTCCAAGCGCTTGATCTGGTTGACCTTACGAATTAACGGTCTCCGAGACGTGAACTTGCTCCTGAATCCTTGCTGTTGCTGTCTCAATCGCACTGTTCGTTCCGATATGTTCAATGATAAGCTTTCTTTTATAGTTCTGCTTGTAGCTCTTGGATTTTTCCGCACTTCTCTGACGATTCTGGCATCATTCCGGTCCGTCGCTAAGCGTTTGCGTCACGTTCTACCCGGTCACAAACGGTACCAAGCTCTTGGTACTTCCTCCAAAGCTTCTGACTCGCATCAATGCTTACGTTGTACTTGGCTGCTATGTCCCGAAAAGATATGCCATTATGGTGGTCCTAAACTATTAAACTAGTCAGATTAAGTTTGCGGATTCTCAATACAGTGTCGCGAGTTGTTATAAATTTTTCCTTGCTGATCATGAAAATCTAAGTTTCTGTGCCACAAACTAAATCTGATTTTAGAGAATGATGGAACGCAAACACATTTTTGGGTAACATTTGATGCCGTTTGCCAATTCTTTTTCCTTTTGACATGTCAAAGCTTCGACAAAGAAACGATGGCTATCAGCGGCCCTTTTTTTTATATAAAAAAAAAGGCAACAAAATATCCCTCAAATGGCGTTTCACGGTAAAAAATTCGAAATTTGTCAATGCAATATTATGTGTTGCCAACTTCAACATGATGCCAAGAATACGACTAATATTATAAATCCATAAAGTAAAACTTGTACACCTAATAGAATGAGAACAAAACGTTTCTTTCAACCATGCTAGAAGTGTAAAATCTAACGCAGTGCACACAATGATTCACTACTCATGTGATTGAGATCGTGTGGCAGTTATTTTCCCTCCTTGCTGTCAGTTTCATTGACGGGAACATTATGGTAATTTCCAAGATGATGTGAATAAAATTTGTTAGCTAGGTGCAAAATCTATCACTCGCAAGACGGAGAGTAACTCCCACCGTGTTCTCGAGAAGATGAGTTGCAAAAATTTATATAACCGTCACGTGAACTTCCGTTGAATGTCTCCTATCCCATTTCGTACATGAGTAGTTTGCCCACTGAGACTGATGTCTTTCTTTAAACCATTTGATACCATTGAGGAAAAAGGTATGGGTGACTGTAACCGTAGTCACACCTATATCTTTCACTCCAAGAGAGAAATGTAACCTTATTAAGTATTGACTAGAACTGAAATTCAAATATACAGGCAGCTCTCCCAAACTGGATGTTCTCTACCTCGATACTTTCCGTAACTCGATGGATTTCATGGCACCTCTCATTGATTTTACAAGCATTTTTCTCTCCGCAACTCGATACCTCCCTAACTCGATGGTCCCTTGGATATCGAGTTAGGGAGAGTTAACTGTAATTTATAATATACTAGCTGACCCGGCAAACTTCGTCCCGCCCAAAATTTGTTTTTTGTTATCAATACCTTCAAACATTCACGTTTTCTTACTATGAGCAAGTTCATGGGTCCAATCGCAGAACTGTTCATTGATTGATCTTCTAATCGACCTCGTTGAATTTTGTTTGGCAGCTCCCCCTTATAGAGGGGGTGGAGTGTCTAACCACCGTAAAAACATTGATTGCACCCTAAAACCTCCACATGCCAAATCTGGTTTCATTTTCTTGATTAATTGTCGAGTTATGCAGAAATTTGTGTTTCATTTGTATGGCAGCCCCACCTAAGAGAGGGAAAGGAGTATCTAACCACCATAGAATCATTTATTGCACCCTTAAACCTCCACATGCCAAATTTGGTTTCATTTGCTTGTTTAATTCTCGAGTTATGCAGAAATTTGTGTTTCATTTGTATGGCAGCTCCCTCTTAGAGAGGGGGTGGAGTGCCTAACCACCGTAAAAATATTTATCGCACCCTAAAACCTTCACATGCAAAATTCGGTTCCATTTGCTTGATTAATTCTCGAGTAATGTAGAAATTTGGGTTTCATTTGTATGACAGACCCCACCCCCCTCAGAGAGAGGGGAGGAGTGTCAATTCACTATGTAAACGTTTCGTGTCCCCTAAAACATTTGCTAACAAATTTGGCTCCATTTGCTTGATTATTTTTCAAATTATGCAGAAATTTGTCTTTCATTTGTATGGCAGCTCCCCCTTAGAGGGAAGGGTGGAGTGCTTAACCACCGTAAAAACATTTATTGTACCCTAAAACCTCCACATGCCCAATTTGGTTTCATTTGCTTGATTAATTCTCGATTTATGCAGAAATTTGTGTTTCATTTGTATGGCAGCCCCCCCTTAGAGAGGGGGGTGGAGAGTCTAACCACAATAGAAACATGTATTGCACCCTGAAACCTCAATGTGCCTAATTTACTTGATTAATTCTCGCGTAATACAGAAATTTGTGTTTCATTTGTATGACAGTCCCCCTAAGAGAGGGGGAGGAGTATCTAACCACCGCAAAAACATTTATTACACCCTGAAATTTCCAGATGCGAAATTTGGTTTCATTTTCTTGATTAATTCTCGAGTAATTCAGAAATTTGTGTTTCATTTGTGTGGCAGCCCCCCCTTAGAGAGGGGTCCGAGTCCATAAGAATCAGACAGACAGACAGACAGAAATCCATTTTTACATATATAGAAGATCAAAACGTGTTGCACACGTTTGTGTATATTTGCGAATCATTACGTGTACACTTTTAATACTTTTTATTGTGAAATAGAAAATGAAATTAAAGAATGGAAATTGATGAACAGAGACTGGACCAGGACTGGAATCCGATTGGCGATTTACGTTGGTCTGAAACAACTTATCAACGGAAAACTAGAGTGAGACCACACTTCAGGAGTCTCAGTACCGATTATATAATCCTCATATTCCAAGAATCTTTCACATTGACAAATTTCCGACAAATTTCAAATACGAGGGTCACTATTTATATTTCGGGAATTGGCAACACTGATGTCATGTGAGTCCATCTGACGGTTCCATCGTAAAGTTTGACATTTTTGACGATATACGGACGCTATTTGTTTATTTTATATTTAGTTGAAAGTTTGGTCTCGGCAAAAAAATGGAACTGAATCGTGAACATTTTCGTGCGATGATTTTTTACGACTTTCGACGTGGATTATCACAACAAGAGTGCGTCAATCAACCTAATTTGACTTTTGGCGATGAAGCTCCATCAAAAACTACTGTGTATCGCTGGTATAGTGAATTCAATCGTGGTCGTAGTTCGCTGTCCGACGAGTTTCGTGAAGGTCGTCCAAAATCGACTGTAGTGCCAGAAAACATCGATGCTGTGCACGAAATGATTAAGCAAGATCGTCATGTAACCTATTGTGAGATTGAGGCATCCCTAAGCATTAGTTCCACCAGCATATATGCGATTTTACATGAACACTTAGTTGTGCGAAAATTATGTTCACGTTGGATCCCACATAATTTGACAATCGCTCAAAAAAAAAAGGCTCGTGTCGATTGGAATAAATGCTTTGAAAATTGGTTTGGTAAGTGTATCGATCATCGTGGCGAATACTTTGAAAAACAAAAAAAAATAGATTCGCAGCTTAACTATTTGTTTTTGTTCCTATTCCCGAAATATAAATAGTGACCCTCGTATCATATTCAGAAGAGTAGCTCCAATATTGCTATCTTTGATATACCAACATCAATTGGACACTGGGTCCACATCTCCATTTCAAATACCCTATATGCGCCGAATTACATCTGAACAGGGACCATACACTGCTACTCACGTAAGAAGACCTGCAGTTGAACTTACCCCCTCACCGTCAGTTTTATTGGCGGAAACATTATGGTAATTTCGCCTATGATGATTTGTTAGCTAGGTGCAAAATCTAACACACATCAAGACGAAAGATAAACTCTAACTTAATGTCGAGAAGATGAGTTGCGTAAATGTATACTACTGTCACGTGAACTTATGTGAACTTGTGAAAATCGATATTACTACGATCATGAATTTTTCTGTAGCTGATTATTATTTTTTTTTTTTTTTGAAGGCTTAAAAGTTCATTTCTAAACTGAAAATATCACACAAAACCCACTACCCAAAAATAAAACAGAAGAATACCGACTGCAATAAACCAGATATCGACTGTAACGATGACATCGATAATTGCACAAATTGACGAGTTGAAATGCTTCTATTTAACTTTTCAAATGCGCTACGTTAAGTTGAGGCTGCTTATCAATTTTTTGCGTCGCACTCATCACATAATCTGTAGGCATACATTGGATGGATTGATAAAACAGTTACTAAAGGGTAATATTTATCGCGCATATGTTAACTTTATTGTAGTCCATTTGTGAGCACTGCACTATGTTTGGTCATAAATGTAGCTTTCAGTGATAAATTATACACATTTTGACAACCGAGTCGCATTCACAACTCGCTAGAGATGGGATTTTTGTCCTTTGATTGTATTATAATGACTTTAAGCCTTTTGGCTGGTTCGTCACTCGGAAAAGGCTTCATTTCCATTCCGAAGGAAGAATGTCGGGAGTGAGAATTGAACTCGTAAGAAGCACGTGAGAAGAGCGAATACCACTACGCCAGGTCATCAGCATCAGAGATGAGATATTTGTATTTTTTGTGAACGAAAATTTACATTTTTTTAAGATTTTCGAAGAGTGTGTTGATTTTATTATAACATGCGATAAGCGATCCCCACATGGAGATAATTTATCAACTGTTTCTTCTGAAATTCTGAGATTTTTTAAATTTCCTGAGAACGGTAATAAGAGCTTCAAGATCAAAACAACATAACATTCTAGATTAATTCCATCCATTAAAGCTATCACCACTGGGGGGAAAGCAATGTTTACAACGCGCCGAGATAAGCAGTATTTACCATGAACGATGTAAATACCACATCCAGATTTGAGTTTACTATTTTTATTAGCAAATCAGCGACACTGTTGATTTAACCGGTTATCAGAGGTAACCATCACGCAATTTCACATTGCATTTCTCTCATTCATGAAGGATTAGTTTATCCCTTGAGGAAAGAGGCTATTGTTTGAACGTTATTCATCAATCTACTCCAGTTGAAAATATTGGCTCAACGAATCCTGATAAAGTGATGAGTTGATACGTCATCATACAACTCGTCTCTGTACGTCTGTTTTTCTCGATGCAGCGGTGTGAATAACAAACCTGTTTATTCATTTCCAAAAACAGCTTCCGTACACACAAACAAATGGTTCAAGCTCCTTGCCTTGAACTGATTTGCGAAACGATAAAAGTAAGAAAAACAGCACGACCACTGAACGATCCAATGCTGGACAGACAATCGGGACGAATCGAGACCATCGTGATCGATGTAAGGGTTCAAAAACTGGTTCGAACATCACGTTTCTAACTATGGTTTGATCTCGATGCTCCATAGGGACTTCGATAACAATTTGTAAAACTTTGATTCGCGAGCTTCTTCAAGTTTACGCCAAACATGGCAATGGACGACGAAGTCCGTCCTTTCGATCTCGTGGTTTCGCGTACGCGTGAATGCTATTTGTTATTGTCGTGGAAAAAGGTGCCAATTTTTCCATCATCACGAGTGTCTATCCCGAGCAAGCATGGATAACAAAATTGTAATAAAAAAACAAACCAAAAAGGATCAGTGATGCCAAAAATTTCCGTAGCCAAAAAAATCGTCATAAGTCCAACTGTATTGAATTTGTTTTGATCAATTTTTTCTTCATCATATTTCCATTATTATGATTTCTTTCCAATTTCAATTCAAGATGCATTATGAGGTGGTAGTTTGCCGCGTTTACAAATACCTCTCCAAACCATCACGGATGCGATGATTTGGAGTCGTGGAATGTTTCTACCACTACTAGGGATATTTCTAGAACTGTAAGCCCATAATCTGTCGTTTTGGACAGATTTTCCAATTCCATGTTGTATCCCCAATAAGTTTCCGAAAGACGTTAGACAAAAACTGTTTGTTACAATATATAACGTTTTTATGTCACACCAATTCCCATACTTTGTTATGCGAAGAAAATATTTACTGGGTTGTAAGAACAATTTTCAGCTTTCCTATTACAGGTCGGACTCGATTATCCGGAATTTTAGACTCGATTGTCCGGAGTATTTTATTTTTGGTTTTTCTTATTTTTGGATGAGAAATTGTGATTAATTTGTATAATAATTCCTAATTGAATAATCTATGTGTCATTCTTCGCCGATTGCCCGAAGTAACCAGACGAAGGAAAGTCGCGTCCAAGTTCCGTTATCGGTTACCGCGTGATTGTTGTTTTTTTGCCGCTGAAGAGTTCAATTCGCTATCTGGATAGTGAGTGAAGTGCCCTGCCTGCAAGTGGATAGAGGCTTTCATCCTCGGAAAGCCAAGCATTGGTTTTTGTTTTGTCACTGCTTCGCCGACATTGGAGATTTCGCCGAGTCATCGTGCCAACAGTGACAGTGTGGGTAAGCTTTCACCGACGACTGTGTGTAGTGGTGTCGTAGGCACATTCCCACCACCAACGAGCTTTCAGCACGCTCCCGTTCATCTGCACTGGAGTGCGTTCATAGGTGAATAAGATTGAATATAGTGAGAGAAAATATTTATTAATTATAAGTTTTTTTTTTGTTTGTTTTTGTGAATTATTATTATTGTGAAATATTATTTTTAAAAAAATACTTGGAATATAAGTGCCAATTTTAAAATGGCAGAGGGTGGGGGACCTTCGGATATGGAGGTCTCTGACTCTAGTTCCCTCCTAAGTGATAAAAAAAAAGTCACTCAAACGCGTACCAAATACGGAAGATACTTCTTCTGGGGACGAGTCAGCTAACCCTACAAAGCCTCCCTCCAAAAAACTAGCAAATCTCCCATCTGCCCTTAACGATCCCACTCTACCTTCAACCTCGTCTTCTCCCTCTGTTCTTCCCGCTCCTTCTCAACCTTCGTCTTCCCACTCTCAATCCCCGTCCTCGCCTTCCCCCCCTGTTATTCCCACTCCCCGTGTAAAGGTATATCCAGAAGATGCGCCCGGAACTGGTCCCTGGGTTGTTTTCTTCAGGCCTAAGCCAAATGGAAAGGCGTTGAGAGTCATGCAGATCGCGAAAGATCTGGCAAGGTATACCTCCGTTTCGGAAATTTCGAAGGTTAGACCAAACAAATTGCGAGTTGTCGTGAATGATCGAAAAGACGCAAACAAGATTGTTGTCGATCAGCATTTTACAATTGAGTATCGGGTCTACATTCCCTCTCACATAGTCGAAATTGAGGGTGTGATAACCGAAACGGGCTTGACGTGCGAATACATTACGAGTGAAGGTACCGGCCGTTTTAAAAAACTGCCCTCGACGACTGTTAAGATCTTGGGTTGCCGCCAGCTCGGAACAGTCTCCCATGAAGGAGAAGAAAAGAAATTTACGCCGTCCAACTCGTTTCGAGTCACCTTCGCTAGTTCAGCTCTCCCTGACTACGTGATGGTAGATAAATTGAGTTTAGCCGTGCGACTTTTTATTCCGAAGCCAATGACTTGTCTAAAGTGCAAGTCAGTTGGTCACACGGCTGCTTATTGTGCCAATAAAGAACGATGTGCCACTTGTGGAGAACAACATGAGGGGAAATCCTGCAGTGCGACTGAGCATAAGTGTCCATATTGCGGGGGATCCCCACACGTGCTCTCAGCTTGTGAAACATACAAGGCTCGCTGGGAGAAACAGAAGCGCTCTTTGAGGGAACGCTCTAAACGCACTTTCGCAGAAATTTTGAAGGGCGCTTCTCCACTGGCTCAAGAACAACAACCAATCAATACACACAATGTCTTCGCTACGTTGCCAGTTGACGAAATGGAAGCGGATACAGCTAACGGGGGCACGCCGTTTATTTCTCAAGGGAATCCCCGGCGCAAAAATGTGACCACTCCCAAAGTTCAAGGACAGTCCCTCCGGTGATACCCCCTGTTAGCTTGCCCAAAAAATCGAGTGCAGCGGATAAGCAAAATCAGGTCCCTCCTGGCCTCCGTGGTAATAGTTCACCTTCGAACGACCCAGCACTCGAGGGGACATCAAAAACCCCAACTGTCCCTGTTTTTCCGTCAAGTTCAACTTCCCAATCGGGATTTATAAAGTTGTCTGACCTTGTGGATCAAATCTTCACGTGTTTTAATGTTTCCGACTCCATCAGAACCATTGTCACCGCAATGCTTCCAGTACTAAAGACAATTTTGCAGCAATTGATGCAAACATGGCCCCTCCTTGCAATGATTATCTCTCTTGATGTCTAATTTAAATAGAGAGGTCGGAGATATCACTGTTTTACAGTGGAATTGTCGTAGTCTTATCCCTAAATTGGATACATTCAAATTTCTAATTCATAAACTCAATTGTGATGTTTTTGCTCTGTCCGAAACCTGGCTCTCTTCTCAAAATGATCTCTCTTTCCACGATTTTAATATAATACGCTTGGACCGCGATGACAGATACGGAGGGGTACTATTGGGGATCAATAAGTGTCACTCATTTTTTAGAATTGACCTTCCACCTATTGGAGGGATCGAAGCTGTTGCTTGTCATGCAAACATCAGAGGCAAAGACCTCTGTATAGTCAGCTTGTATTGGCCTCCGAGAGCTGCGGTTAGCCGCAAGCAACTTGTTGACATGTGCTCACTCCTTCCTGAGCCACGATTGATCTTGGGAGACTTCAACTCTCACGGAACTGCCTGGGGGGAACCGTACGACGATAATCGTTCATCGTTGATATATGACCTTTGTAACAGCTTCAATATAACCGTTTTGAACACTGGGGAAACAACACGTGTACCTAAACCTCCTGCTAACCCAAGTGCTCTTGACCTCTCGCTTTGCTCGAATTCACTATCGTTAGATTGCAAGTGGAATGTAATCCAGGATCCCAACGGTAGTGATCACTTGCCAATCAAAATTTCTATCACCAATGGGTTGAATTCTTCTGAATCAATAAACATGGCATACGACCTCACAAGACACATTGACTGGAAAAAATATGCGGACGCGATTGCTCTAGCCATCAATTCCAGAGATGGTTTGCCTCCATTGGAGGAGTATAACTTCATTTCTCGTTTGATCTATGACAGCGCGGTTCGCGCTCAAACGAAACCCATCCCAGGTTCCACTATTCGTCGAAGGCCTCCCAATCCATGGTGGGATGGCCAGTGTTCCAAGCTTTATGGAGATAAATCGAATGCATTTAAAGCTTTTCGGAAACGTGGAACCATTGAGAATTTTCAAACGTATTTGGACCTTGAAAATCAATTTAAAAACTTGATCAAAGGGAAAAAACGTGCTTATTGGCGAAATTTCGTGGGAGGTTTATCACGAGAAACGTCAATGAAAAAATTATGGAAAGTGGCTCGAAACATGAGAAATCGCTCTTCACCCAATGAAAGCGAGGAATATTCACATCGATGGATTTTTAATTTTGCACGAAAGGTTTGTCCCGATTCCGCTCCAGTGCAAAGAATTATTCGAGATATACCACAAGATAGGTGCGATCTTGATTCCGAGTTTTCGATGGTAGAATTCTCTCTTGCTCTCCTTTCATGTAACAATTCTGCTCCGGGATCGGATAGAATTAAGTTCAACTTGCTGAAAAATCTCCCTGATGTGGCGAAACATCGCTTGTTGAACTTATTCAATCGGTTTCTGGAGCATAATATTGTTCCAGATGATTGGAGACAAGTACGAGTTATAGCTATTCAAAAACCCGGAAAACCCGCGTCCGACTTCAATTCGTACCGCCCAATAGCAATGCTGTCTTGTATACGGAAATTGTTGGAGAAAATTATCTTGTTTCGCCTTGATCGATGGGTTGAAACGAATGGCCTACTCTCAGATACACAATATGGGTTCCGTAGGGGCAAGGGGACGAATGATTGTCTTGCGTTGCTTTCTTCAGAAATTCAAATGGCTTACGCCGAAAAAAAACAAATGGCTTCAGTACTCTTGGACATAAAGGGGGCCTTTGATTCTGTTTCAATAGAGGTTTTGTCAGACAAATTACAATCTCGGGGTCTGCCGCCTCTATTGAATAATATGTTATATAACTTGCTTTGTGAGAAACATTTGAACTTTTCTCACGGAGATTCGGCAGTAAGTCGGGTCTCTTACATGGGACTCCCCCAGGGCTCATGTTTAAGCCCCCTTTTGTACAACTTCTACGTAAGCGACATTGACAATTGCCTTACACAAAATTGCAGCCTAAGACAACTTGCAGATGATGGAGTGGTGTCTGTCGTAGGATCAAACGAATCCGACCTGCAAGAATCCTTACAAGATACTTTGAGCAATTTTTCAACCTGGGCCATTGGGCTAGGGATCGAATTCTCCACGGAGAAAACAGAGATGGCGGTTTTTTCTAGGAAGCATAAACCAGCAAAACCAAAGCTTCAACTTTTGGGTAAACCGATCACTCATGCTATGTCATTCAAGTATCTTGGGGTTTGGTTCGACTCTAAATGTACTTGGGGGGCCCATATTAGGTATCTGAGTAAAAAATGTCAACAAAGAATAAACTTTCTCCGTACAATTACCGGCACATGGTGGGGAGCCCATCCCGAAGATCTTATAATGTTGTATCGAACAACTATTCTCTCAGTGATGGAGTATGGCAGTTTCTGTTTTCAATCAGCTGCCAAAACACACCTCATTAAACTCGAGCGAATTCAGTATCCTTGTCTCCGTATCGCGTTGGGATGTATGCCCTCAACGCATACCATGAGTCTCGAGGTTTTGGCAGGCCTACTCCCACTAAAAGATCGCTTCAATTTATTATCTCTTCGGTTCCTCATCCGGTGTAAGGTTATGAACCCATTGGTGATCGGAAATTTTGAGCAGCTGCATGAGCTCATATCATGAATTCGTCTCCATGCAGGTTAATCCTTCTTCGTATATTCCCAACCGTGTTTGTTTTCCTGACTACATCAATTCCTCTGTGCATTTTGATCTGTCCATGAAGCAGGATATCCATGGAACATCAGACTATCTTCGATCGAGGATCGTTCCAACGATCTTCGATGCAAAGTATGGGGATATCAATTGTGATAATATGTACTGATGGGTCCTCTATGAATGAGTCCACAGGATTTGGAGTGTTCAACGAATTTTTTAGCACCTCACACAGTCTTCAGAATCCTTGCTCAGTGTATATTGCTGAATTGGCAGCGATACACTGGGCGCTGGACAGCGTCGCCTCACGACCTGTTGAACACTATTACATTGTAACGGATAGTCTTAGCTCTGTCGAAGCTATCCGTTCAGTGAGGCCGGAAAAGCACTCGCCGTACTTCCTTGAGAGAATACGAGAAATTTTGAGTGCTTTATCCAGACGCTGTTATGTCATTACCTTTGTCTGGGTCCCTTCACATTGCTCAATTCCGGGTAATGAGAGGGCTGACTCATTAGCAAAGGTAGGTGCAATTGAAGGCGATATTTATCAGCGTCAAATCGCCTTCAATGAATTTTATTCTTTAGTCCGCAAAAATACCATAGTTAACTGGCAACGCAAATGGAACGAAGATGAATTGGGCCGGTGGCTCCACTCGATTATCCCTAAGGTTAGCCTCAAACCATGGTTCAAAAGTCTGGACTTGAGTCGGGACTTTATTCGCACCTTCTCCTGACTCATGTCCAATCACTGTTCGTTAGATGCGCTACTCTTTCGTATTAATCTTGCCGACAACAATCTTTGTGTTTGTGGCCAAGGTTACCACGACATCGAGCCAGATCCAGATCGAATTTAGTAGTCACCCTTCGGGCCCGAGGAAGGCAGCCCATGATGCCGGTGAGAGACGTGTTGGCTCGGTTAGACCTTGATTACATGTCCCCAATATATGTATTCCTTAAAGCTATCGATCTTCGTGTGTGATTGTCCTTACACCCTTAGTTTTTCCTTTTCCTTTTCCTTTGTGAGAGATCGGATCCCTTCTTAAGAATAAGATGAAATGTAAATACATATTAGATATAAGATAGGTTTAAGAATTGAGTGTGATGAGTGTGATTGAGAGTGTGAGTGTGATCATTGTCAATATATCCTCATATCCCCTCCTTTTCCTGAAGAAAATATGTCACCCTTCTAAACTCGAGTCGACCGCGAGTAATCGGTTTCCTATATTATTAACATTAGAATTAAGGAAAAATGTTTATATACTAGTAACAATACAGTAAGGAGTTCGGCTCCTTTAAACCTATGTAACTGAGCCTGTAACACAGTGATTTTTGAAAAATGCGAATCCAAAATGGCCGCCACCATGTATATTTTCTCACAACCCCCTTTAATATGAGTATTATGTTTTTATGTCACACCAATTCCAATACTTTGTTATACGAAGAAAATATTTACTGGGTTGTAAGAACAATTTTCAGCTTACCTATTACATGTCGGACTCGATTATCCGGAATTTTAGACTCGATTGTCCGGAGTATTTTATTTTTGGTTTTTCTTATCTTTGGATGAGAAATTGTGATTAATTTGTATAATAATTCCATATTGAATAATCAGTATGGGTATCAAATGAAAAGGTTTGACTAGTAGAACACAGTTATTAATGATAAATGCAAATTCAAAATGGCCGCCACCACAAAATGGCCCCATATTTTTTTCAAAACCCCATCAACATAAAAGTGCTCGACTGGTAGAAAAATCCAAATCCAAGATGGACGCAGTTCCCAAATAAACAATTACTTTTTAATGGTTTGATTCAGCTTGCCCTGTATGTATCTATGTTTGAATGTTTGTAGGGTTGTCCCACATTAATTGAAATTTGACCTCGTTCCTGATCACTGATTGATCTGAAATTTGGAACATACCTTAATTTTTCTGTCATTATACAACCGCGTGTTCCATGATCTTGAAAAATTCAATTTGGCCGCCGCTAAAAGATGACTGAATGGCTTGACTTGGAGAATAAAGGGTGTGTCACATCAAATTGCATCACGGAAAAAACGCTGTAGAAATTCGCCCAGTAGACCGATCCTTTTGAAAATTTTAGACAGTAAAATAAAAACTATTAAACAACTTTTGGCATTTTCTTTTTATTCATACTTCGAGCCCAAGCCCGTATGCTCGCACCTTCCTCTTTACCCCGTCCATAAGGTTCTGTACAACGTCAGGTTGTAGTTTTTTTTGAACAGAAATCCATTTTCTCTTGAAGTCCGCCTCCGATTTTACAACTTTTGGGTTCTTCCGGAGGGCTTGCTTCATAATCGCCCAATATTTCTCTATTGGGCGAAGCTCCGGCGCGTTGGGCGGGTTCATTTCCTTTGGCACGAAGGTGACCCCGTTGGCTTCGTACCACTCCAACACGTCCTTTGAATAGTCGCACGAAGCGAGATCCGGCCAGAAGATGGTCGGGACCTCGTGCTGCTTCAATAGTGGTAGTAAGCGCTTCTGTAGGCACTCCTTAAGGTAAACCTGCCCGTTTACCGTGCCGGTCATCACGAAGGGGGCGCTCCGCTTTCCGCATGAGCAGATCGCTTGCCACACCATGTACTTTTTGGCAAACTTGGATAGTTTCTGCTTGCGAATCTCCTCCGGAACGCTGAATTTGTCCTCTGCGGAGAAGAAGAACAGGCCCGGCAGCTGACGAAAGTCCGCTTTGACATAGGTTTCGTCGTCCATTACCAGGCAATGCGGCTTCGTCAGCATTTCGGTGTACAGCTTCCGGGCTCGCGTCTTCCCCACCATGTTTTGCCTTTCGTCGCGGTTAGGAGCCTTCTGAACCTTGTATGTACGCAGGCCCTCCCGCTGCTTGGTCCGCTGGACGAATGAACTTGACAAATTCAGCTTATTGGCGACATCCCGGACCGAACTTCTCGGATCACGTCTAAACTGCTTAACTACGCGCTTGTGATCTTTTTCACTGACGGAGCATCCATTTTTGCCGCTCTTCACCTTCCGGTCGATGGTTAGGTTCTGGAAGTATCGTTTTAGTACTCTGCTAACCGTGGATTGGACGATTCCCAGCATCTTACCGATGTCCCGATGTGACAACTCCGGATTCTCGAAATGAGTGCGCAGGATTAATTCACGACGCTTTTTTTCGTTCGACGACATTTTTCCAAATTTACGAAAAACTGACAGTGAAGCATGGCCAACGTGATCTATACACTCTTATCTGATTATAAGCGAAAGCTGAAGATATAATTCCTAAAAATTAAATTTCTACAGCGTTTTTCCGTGATGCAATTTGATGTGACACACCCTTTATGTGATTCCTTTCAGCGCTCATTCGTGAACATTTTCACTACGAAAGGCGTATATATACACTAGGGTGGCAGCGAAAATAGTCAAATGATCTATGCAAAGTTTCAGCTCAATCGGACATGATTTAGGGTTGCCTCAAAGCGCTCAAAGTTTTGATTTTTTGATTCTCGAAAATGTTCCAAGGGGGGAGGTAAAGGAAATTTGGAAAATTGAATTTTTTTTCGAGATCTGGTGTCATCTCGAAAAAAAATTGTTGGCCGAAAATCGACCTTTTGAGACTTAGCCTGAGGGGCAATGGAGGTATGGAAAAAAATTATTATCGAAAAAATAATTTGGCCGAAAATCGACTTTTAGGGACAGTGGCCAAAAAATGAAAACTTTGAGTGCTTTGAGGCACCCCTAAATCATGACCGATTGAGCTGAAATTTTGCACAGGTCATTTTTTTGAACCAATAAACAAAATGTGCATGGTCGGTTCTTTAAATTCGATATTTTTTTCCATACCTTCATTGCCTCTCAGGCTAAGTCAAAAAAGGTCGATTTTCGGCCAAAATTGCAACATGAAAATTTGCATCTAGAGCTCGATAGTTGTTGCATATGAAGAGTGCTCATTTTCATTTTCATGTTGTTGTCAAAAAAAGGGTGATCAAAATTTTACGTGAGATAAAAAAAAACTAGCTTTCTTATCTTTATAGATGGTCGGTGTTAAGTCAGACCGGACCATGTGACATTTTTATGATTTCGAGAAAAACGAGTTCGGAGTTTGGTGATATAAGGGGTTTTCATTGAGCGTTCAAAACAATTTCGATAAGTTATTCCTGCTGTACGCGTGATTTTTCAAATCTGATAAATGTGGAATGAACCTTACAACATGTTTAACCTAATGCTATCAATAACTCGATTTTTTAAAATTTTGCGACTTGGTCCGCTCTGACTTAACACCGACCAGATAAAGGTAAACATTGTTCGATAATGTTGTAGCTCCAATCATGTTAAGAACAATGTTGCCGCAAGTCTACCGATCTGCTACAGAGACGGTGGATCAGGTCACCCGGTATCTGGAAGCGACGCTTCAACGGAAACGTCACCAGCTGACAGAGAGAATGATCGTGACGCAGGCTCGATCGATCTGTCAATCGACCAGATCCGGCTGAATCGTACGATCGACCACATTGGCGTTAAGTAGAGCGGAGTTAATTAATTAAATCAATTATTACTACCTAAAAATTTTGTTACTACCGTACAAATTTGTTTTAAAATGCCTAGTGTAGTGTGCATTATTAACCATTAATTTATTATTCTAGATTCCACTTCCGTGACGACAATTAATTATTTACGTTGTGTGGTTTCTAACCCCAAAAATGAACTGAATGCACTAAATTGTAAGAATACCTGAAATTGTCATAAAACCTGATTAAAACTTTTACGCAGCTTTGAGGCAGTTAAATACATTGCTATCAAATATTAATGTACGGGGTTTTACATCCGCCAACAAACAATTTTTTTTCTATATTTCATTACAACCGATTTAGCGTGAAAAAAATCCGGTTTTTGCTCTAAATTTTATGATTCAAATTCTGCAGGCAACCTGCCTTTGAACAACTTTTGGAGCTTACTAACATTTTGCGACGCGTAACTTCTCAATATATTAATCCTACTCAAAGCTATTTATATTTTGACGTAGGACTACGTCTAACCGGAAGATATAGGGTGTGAAATGAAAATCTAGGCCCTGAACAAGTAGGAAAAAATGCAAGATTTAGAACGCTTAAAACTCGAGCATTTCTCAATAGATCGCAAAGGTTTTTGCATCAATTGATAGGAAATATATCTACGAATCTATCATAACGAATAACATTTCATTTTTCTTGAGATAAATAATTGAATAATTGTGAAATAACAAGCCTTGTCCAAATGCACTATGTGCCCATTTTTGATTGGTCCATTTTGTGCTCCTCAAACCTTACCAACCAAAACGGGCAACCAGAGCAGCAGCGAAATACAATGAAGCACGATTGGAAAGGAAAAAGAAAAAATATGAACGAAACATTGGTCGCAGTCTCACACATGCGTAATTCTCGAGCCAGCCAGTCAGCTTAAAAATCCCCGCTACGCTGCCGTAATGATCATTCTCATCCAAACCGTACACCACATCGTTTCGCATCACATCACATCAACAAACCAACACAAGCAGCCATGTCTGGACATGGCAAAGGAGGAAAAGTGAAGGGAAAGGCAAAATCCCGCTCGAACAGTGTTGGTCTCCAGTTTCCCGTATGTGTATCCGCCAATTGCTCCGCAACGGTGGACATCAAGACAACAACAGGCAGTTGCAGCGAGTGGCGAGTGGCAAACGCAATCGCAAAACGACAGCAAGTAGCGGAAGAAAAAAGTTTATTCTTTATACAAACTGCTTTGGTGGCAAATCCAGAACAAGGCGGCATCGAGGGCGTTCGAAATGTTTTTTTTTCAAAACCACGAGTACTAAGTTTTCTAAATTGGAACCATTCCATAAAACACGGCGCTTATCAGGGCCATTAAACCTTTCAAAAAAGAGTTTACGAAATACAGTTCAATGCATTCTAAAATATTATCCAAAATAATAATTAGACACAAATTGATTTTTTCATAATTTGTTTGCCACAATATGATGAGTTTGAGAATTTGGCAGTTGTGCTGAGCTTATTGATGGTTGGAGACTTTCTCGATTATTCAATTTTCACCAATTCTTAAATTGCTTCCAGCTTGAAAGTACATTAATTTACATTTAGTTCGACATTTATCTAATTGGACGGACCTGTAATGCGACATATTTAGTTGGACATTTTTGTAAACATGGAGTTCGGGGTCCAAGTTATGACCCAACATGTCCCAAGCTGGATGGGAAGAAATTTTCCAACTGTGAATCCTGTGGCGAGTGGCAAACGCAATCGCTAAACAGGAAGGTTTAGCCGAACAAGATGGGTATATCGAGTGATAACAAAACAATATACTCTTTAGATGAAAGATGATTTTGTGGTCCTGAAAAGGACCCTTTTTAGTGTTTGCTTCCGAATCAGCAGTCGGAAAACGCTCTTTATTTGGAGCTGGTATACTTCTTCACCGCTTTGGTACCTTCGGAAACCGCATGCAAGTTCACCGGGCAGCAACAGACTGATTGCGATCTGAATTTCCCACGCCGTAATGGTTGACCGCTTATTGTAGTGCGTCAGACCCGGGGCTTCCGCTACGATACGCTCAAAGATGCATTGACGAAGCTCATGACGCTTATCGCCTTCGATGAGAAACCGGTGTCGGAATGATCCTGATTCAGCACCTTATGATATAGATAGCATATGATTCCTTCTCCTCCCTCCTGTCGGTTTCCGAGATATTCTTCTGCGCCGTGCCGAACTTTTTGGCGGCTTTTCCATTATTCCACTAGTCTTCGGTACCTTCGTGTTTATTAGAAACAACTGCATGTGAATCCAACGAGCGAACAAATCATAATGAATGTATTTTTTCTTTCTTTCTTTCTTGTTTTTAAGAAGCTTTAAACTTTGCAGTTCATTCGCCTCCAACGTATTTTTTACCATCGCTGCCTTTTAACGCTCATTCGTTCGTCTCGTTGGACTCGCCCCTTTGGATGAGTCTGCTGATTTATCTCTATTCTGTGAGCGTGTACCGCCAAAGTACAAAACGCGCGGACCCGCTGAAAAATATATCATTCTCTTTCAAACCGTAAATCAGTGTGGTTGTATGGCATCGTTTCACATCACATCGCATCAACGGATTGGTGCCGGAGCACCAGTATACCTAATAGCGGTTATAGAATTTCGGCCGCCGGAGTGCTCGAGTTGGCTTGCAAAGCTGCTCACGACAATAAGAAAACCCACCTACAGAACAGAGCACATTCGGTTCGGTCGCAACAACTAGTTTCAGCGAGTGGCAAACGCAATTGCAAAACGGCAGCAGGTAGATGAAGGAAAAAGTTTGTTTATACAGACAAAACCAGCCACCGTAAAACACGGCGCTTTTCAGGGCCATTAAACCTTTCAAAGAAGAGTTATTAAAAGTTTTTCACAATACATTTCACAATGCATTCTAAAGTGACATAATATGACATAAAATATAAACCGATTTATTTTGTTTATGCTTGTTCTTGAGCTTATTGGTGGCTGAGGTCTTTTAAATTGATCATTCAGTTTTCACAAACCCATACATGGTTTCCGAATTAAAAGTGGCTTCAAATTACAACACATTGTATGCAGGATGGCATTAACGAAATTTCTCGGTAGCAAGAACTGCTTTCTTTGGTTGATAACTGATGTTGAACATTGACGGACGTTACATCTGCATTGTATAGAAAAATAACTAAGGAGCAACATGATGAGCTATGTATTTCCTGCTGCTCTGTTCTTATTTTAAAGGACTTTAATCCGAAGGTCATCCGTCCCTGTATTTACTGTTGGTTTTTCAGAACGCTTATAGCTCGTTTATTTCTCGACAGATCGTAGAGTTCGTCTCCAAAACCTCAGTTCTGTTTCATTTTTATTTATTTTGTTTGCGGAGACTACAAATCTTACAATTCATTCGTCTCCGAAACCACAGTTTAAGGTACGATAATATGCTCAATAGTGAAATATATGATAGTGAATTAGCTGATGACCACCTATGCATTCCCTATCACAGCCATCATTTTGATTGTACGATATGTGCATACGCTGAAAGATGCCCAGCGTTGAACATTTAATAAGTACAAAGCCTTCAGAAAAAAATCAAGAATCAAGTTTGTAAAAAAAAACGCAAAAACACAACACCAAAGGTTCTTTTCAGAACCCCCAACATGTTCATAAAGAGTAAACAGTAAACTAATCCATTTTTCAGGTAGATAGGTAGGTATTCACGAAGGAGAAGAAAATAAAACAATATATTTGAAATATATATTTAGCAAAAGCTGTCCCCTTTGTATAGTCCTCAATATGTGAAGCGTTATGTGTTTCTTACTACTTTTTCGCACGTATGAGTGAATTTTAATTACTACTCTAGGTGAATAAGCTCAGCTTGATTCATACATGTACCTACTATTTCAATAATGATTTACAATTTTCATTTGTTTGTGGATCTATCAGCAGCAAACATAAAACATGTTCATTGGCGGCATTTCAAAAGGCATATTTGACACTATATAATGTGAAAATTTTGAAAATGTGTTATTTTATGTATTTTTTTTTATCCAAAATATATATTTTTATTAAGGCTCATATGGCGTCAACATGACGGGGCCGGGAGTATTTTATGTATTTCAGTAAACTAAATTTGATCATGAGTTTTTGGGTGCAAAAACATCAATAACTTTGATTAGGGTTAATCTATTGACAAGTTCTGCATTGCAAAATTTTGTTGATGTTCATATGAACTGGAAGCCAGCATAGCACGTGGATTCTACGAACCAGTCGTCGTTAAAATGGTAGATCTATTGGTCTGAACTTCAGAATGTTTTGGAGGACCTAGAACATCTGATATTTATATCTTCAAAGACAGTGTAGCACGCTGCTAAGAGAAGAGGAAAAAAACTGAATTGATTGTGTAAATAAGGAAAGATCGATACAAGGTAAATAAATACACCATGGATCGATCGAACGATAAATGTCAAAAACAAAATTGGTCAAGGATTTCATGTTAATAACGATTACATACTCATACTCATCCACTCACACTAACAAGAAAAAAATTAGAAATAACTATTCATTCATTGAGAATTCATTCAGATGCAATTTAATACGAATGATTACAGAGCCAGCGGTAGTCCTACGTCTACCTTGCGGTTATATCATATATATAACCCAGTTCTATTTTTGACGTAGAACTACGTCTTTCAGGAAGGGTGCCAAATCAGAAAACAGGTCACGTTTTTATGAAATAAAGTTAACGTTAATAACTTTTTTCACAGCTAACAAATTCTGATATTTGCACACCAATGGAATCGGAAATTCTCTAAGATTCGTTTGATATACTATACAGTAAAATCTACTAATGCCAACACAGTTTAATTTAATGAAAACTGGAAGCATTCTCATTTTCCCATACATTTGTTCTCTGTTCCCGAACAGAGCTGAAAATAACGAGCAACTGATACATTCGTTTCTGCCCGTTTTCAATATATTTGTTTTAAATAAGCCATCCGCGATTTGAAGCCTAGAGGCGAATGAACTGGAAAGTTTAAAGCCTCTTTAAAACAAAGAAGAAGAAGATTTGAAGCCACACCACTTCTTGTTCGGAGGTCATCGAAGCAACATGGTTGCCCCAGAGCGTCGAGCGGGGGAGGAGGGGTTTTCTTGTCGGGTGAAGGAGGAGTATGGAATAGAGTTTCTTTCCACAAAGGCTAGAGGCGGAAACCAAAAAAATATATATATTTTTTTTATTTCTGTATTACAGTGACTTTCAACATTTTTGGCTGGTTCGTCAGTTTTACCATCCATTTTGGAAGAATGTCGGAAGTGAGAATTGAACTCGTGATCTTGGATGTGAGGAAGTGAGAAGTATGGATGTTACCACTACGCCAGATCGCATCCGAAACCAAAAATAGAATAGAATGAAAACACAGATGCGAGTGAGCTAGCTTAACAAAACGAGCGGATATCATTCATTCCTAGTGCTGATTTCTCAGAAATACACACAACTCGATACGAGGAGAGGAAGCCCTCTGTATCGAGGTGTGCTACGAGAAAGGAGAGCAGCATACGAGAATTTTTTGTGCTAGTGCGGATATGGAAGAGTATACGGAATTTTGGAATATAGATATACATTGCATTTATTTAGATAAACGTATATTTCATGGAAGTATGCTTTCAAATTCCAGCAGGGTAACCTTACTGTTGCATGTTGTGGGGTTCGATCACATCCTGAAGCATGGATGACAATTTTTGTTAACATTGAGTACCGTTTTCTATTATTCATAGTAACACCGTTTTAATTCGTGAATAAATTCACAAGACATAAAATTCGTTTAGAAAAAGTGTTAACTGAAACATTGTTGCATAATTTATAATATTACTATATTTCTTTACTGTGGTGGCTGATGGCAGATAAAGAACCGCAGAGGGTTAATACAGATTTCGATACAGATTTTCTAAGAAAAAAAAACAAAAAATTAAAAGTTATTTTTTGGAACCAGAAACACAGATTTTATCATAGCAACCCTGGTGGTTATCACTCTGAATTTGGCTTCTCCCAATGCTCGGGAAGTAAGATCACCCCATTTACCTGGGAGTAATAATTGGACAAACCAATAAACAAACGAATCTTCTGGAAAGTGCATGCGTACCATTCATCAATAACAAAAGACTGATATGATAATCGTTGCTGTTTTCCCACTTCTTTTTTGGTGCGTGCGTCATAGTAGGGGTTGTTTGTTTACTTGACTCAATGTTAGCATTTAGGCAAATTTCTGTTATTTGCCAAAACGCGACAAGCCTCCTGACGTAAATACGACGAATGCAAACAGAATAATCGCAATCTTGTAGCGCATACTGATTCCTGTTTTGGAAAAAAAAACTATCATTATTCGGTGTCGTGGCGATTTATATTTCTGTTACTCTAAAAACGTGAGCGGCGAACAGTATTCGATTAAATATGCTGCTAGGTCTTAAAGTCAATGAATTTGGCTCACGTTTCGGTGTGCCTGCCTCTATATTGACAAATCACATATCCATTATTGAAGCATAAGAGCTTCGATGATACAATGCCACCATCTGATATGGGCTTACCTTTCTTGAAACCGGCTAAACTGGAAGACGAGTGCGTTACTCCTATAGTGAAACTCGTTGCAGACCGGTTAAGAACCGGAAAAGCGGGAACAACGATGTTCACTCCAGATTCTCCAGAAAAATCTGGATCATCTGAGTCGAAGGCGATATTATCCTCCCATTCGGACACAGCGGCTACCTGTTGGGCTGGATGTTTGTATGAGCCGTACGATTTCATTCTTCGGTCGTCAACTTTCGAGTCCACGCTTGCACTTGCCTGCAATGAGCAAAAAATAAATAATTGTTGGTGTCACATTTTAATTATTCCAATTTATTTATGAATGCAAGTCGGTTGGTCATTTAATTTTGAGCAGGCTCAGGGCAGATCAAAGTTCTAGAACCGTATATGAACTTTTTATGGTAAACAGTATGGAGTAAAACACTTTGAAAACTGCGGTTTTTTCATATTGAACAATGTTAGTCACATGATGATTGTATTGCATAATAGTAAAATACAAAAGAAACACAAGTTTTTGCATAAATAAAGAACTAATCAATCAAATGGATCTAAATTTGGCATGTCGGGGTTTAAGGTGCAAGAAATGTTTTTATGGTTTTTCGACACTCGTCCTCCCTCTAAGGGAACTGATCAAGCAAACGGAACCAAATTTGGCATGTGCAGGTTTTAAGGGGCAAGAAATTGTGGTACGATGCTCATCCCTTCTTTCTAAGGAAATTGGAAAAATCCGTAAAATTTGAATTCCCATATGTTCTACAATTACATCGTGACAAGCGTTATTAGTCCATTTAACGTTTGCGCTAACGAGATTGATCTTTGTTCGAAAGTGGAAAAAGAAAAAAAACTATATTATATAACTATATAAATAAAAACTTATCGCCAAATGTGTTGGTAAGCGCAAAACTCACGGAAGGAATCGTCTGATTTGAGCTGTCTACATGTATTCCATGTTATGGAGAAACATGTTGGGCCTTATTCCCGTATGCACGTACACTTACGTTCCCACTACGCTTACATCTCACTTCACTTTTTTGTACTCATTCCCGTTTCGTGAAGTGTAAGAATGAACTTCGTGTAGAAAATGGAGTGGATACCAAAATGACCCTGTGTTCATTTCCAATGTCGTTTCCAATGGCGCGTTTCAGTGTTTGGATTTCGATCAAAATCGAATGATACACAATGTGTCATGCAAGTAAACTCTCACGAACATATAACCAAATATGAGAGGATCATTCAGATACTTGTATGAATGTCAGTGATCACTTGTGTAATATTTAGTGATTAAACTAAGAGAGGAACGAAGACTGTTGATTGCATATCCGATCTGTATCAAACATCGCATACCATTTTCCAAGCCTGCATACAAGTTTGAACCACATATATCGTCCCATTTTACTATAGCGAAACCCACTGCACAGAAAAGTGCAAAGCAATAAATGATACAAGAAAAATTACGTCATCATTTACTCACCATTTGCGGAGAGCAGCGAATGGGAAAAGAGATAAAAAGCGAGAGTTTTTGCTTCTCACTGGAGCGGTGTTGCTAGTAAAACTATACGGTCTGTATGAATATACATATTTCAAGGGATAGCGGCGTTAAAAATGGAAAATATAATCTGACTACCCTCCCTTAGCCTCTATCCAGCTAAATAATCATATAGTTTGCACTCTCTGAGACTTAAAAATCAGGATCTGCTACATTAGCTGAATATGAATCTTTCGCTTTGCGTGGTCCGTACGATCCTGCTGTTTAATGATGCATGGAGAGGTCGATATGCATATGTTAGAGGCAAAGAAGAAAATAAGCTTTCTGACCAAAAGCGTATATGATAGCTTTGCTTGCATGCTGGTGTGCAATAAAGTGCGAGCCGATGCAGAGTTGTCCCGTTCTCTTTTGTGTCGTGATTTGCAACACATAACAACAAAAGAATATCGCTGGGGGAAATGTTCCCTGAAAGATCATATTTGAACGAACGAAAGCGATTTTTTCAATGAGTGGATCATTTGGCAAACACTGGCGCGTTTACATTAGGGAGATCTATAGCTATAGATGGATTTATTCACACGAAAATATATATAAACGTGTGAGAACATATATTATACACTTGCTCAGAGATATATAATCACTATGAATAGAATAAATTCAGGCATATGTAAAAGCTGGTGAATTTCTCACTGGTTCTCACCATCACTAAAGTTGGATGCAGTTCTACTTCAGTTGAATACATTCACCGAAAATATGAATATATTCAGTATAGAAGTTCGCGCTAGTGTAAACGGTTGATGCGATTTCTATAAATCTCATCATATTTCTTCACATGAATATATCACTAGTCTATACCCACCGTAAGAGAAACGTCAGTTGTATTTTGTTTTGTTTATCCTCGAGTTGTGTTGATACACCCAGAAAATGGATTACTAAAAAAAAGCTTCCGAATCCTTTGTAATGCAAACAGTAGAATGTACATATTTTCTGTAAATATTACCAATCGTTTGTAAAATGAGTGTCAGATGCAATACACATCCCTACCAACGATTAATTCATTTTACTTCGCGGTTTAGTAACTTTTACGATTATCATTACAGGCAACCGCGACGAAAATGAAAATATAACTTTATTAGCCTAACTACCGAGTTGTTAATTGAGTTGCACGGCACTACTTTCCGATAGTGATTTCTTCACAAAAGAAGGTCGTATTAACTCAGATTCGAGACAGGTAAGTAATGTTCGTGAAAATCAATTCAATTTATCTTCTTTAATTAATATTGATATATATTGGATAGCAATTATTTGTGCTCGTCTGCTGCGGGAGAATGCGAAGACATTACTTCAATAATAAGGAATCTGGGTACTTCGATACACAAAACGAGCCCTGTCGAGTCTTAGTTCTACCTTTATCCTGTTGGATTTGGTCAAGGACAACTTCATAAACGTTTTGCAGACGATTGTGATCGGTGGTTCAATCAATTGGATGTTTTCCGGATTCGTCACGACGCAGGTTCTGTATCCACTGACTCTGCGCGTTAAGTCAATGTTGCAACGGGGCGTTGAGCTAGCCTCACTTAATGCCGCCTGGGTGTCGTCAGCTTCGTGATATCTCCAGAATGTGTTTGGCTGAGAACTAATTACACGCTGGTCCTGGGAGAATTGAGTAGTCTGTCGTAGCTATTTGTAGTAATAATTGTGTATTTTTTCCTAATTTGTAGCCATGGATCAGACCCAATTGATGCAGGATCAGCTGTCGATAGTTCAGATAGTTCAATAAATAATTTAAATAGATTAGATAGTTCATTTATTGAATAAAGATGCATACAAAAGCTCAATAAATTCATAACAATATATGCATAAAGGTTGGGTTAACATAACGGGCTTGATTCTCGAATACACTTCACGGTGGAAACGGAATGAAATATATCAGCGATGACAACGGTACGGTGTCGACATCTGGATACGAAATTAGTTTCCCACTAAAACTCATCATTATAAAATCAAATTATCTTCAGATGAAGTTTTTGTATGAGGTTATTATATCACATAAAAAAAACAAAGTTTTCCACTCACATTGAATACCAGTTTGATACGAAGAAGTTAATTTTCGTTAATGATTTTTGACGTAGGACTACGTCTTTCATTTCTATACCGGGGTGTAAAATCAAAGTTTCGAAAACGAAAGCGTTACGCCGGAGACCGAGATTTTGAGCGTTAATAGCTCCTAAACAACTGAACGAAATGGTATGATAAACACTTCATTCAAAAGATAAAATGTCTACGCGTTCTATACTTGTTACTTTTTGATCCAAAAACTTGTTTCAATAGTCTTAAAATTGCTTTCAAAACAGGCTATTGAAATCACCAATCGGTATATAAGCGAGCACCGCTCGGATATCCACTCAGTTCTAATTGAACAGCGATTGGAGCATGTTGTCGCTGTTGTGGTGAAACTCTTCGTTTATCATGAAAGCGCGGATGAACGGTGTCACCAAGAGCCTGTTTGTGCACCTTAGGCCAGACGTGAATCCATCAGGAGGAGAGTGATGCCACAAACGGTTCCCCGGGATGATCTCGAAGCAGCCGCTGCACACACACACACACACACACACATACACGCGCGGAATTCTTTCCGTTTGGATGCCATTCAGCATCGAGAAAGATCCGGAAAATAATCTGCCAGTTCCTCTGGGAATTTAAAAATACATTCATGTGAAAGAGTTTATTTGAATGTTTTCTATCCATGTAACACTGTGACCAAATATAATACATTTGGTTTTGTGATTTTTCAATCAATTGCAATTAACAGGATAGCTTCTGAAGATTATTCTTCCGCATCAGTAGGATATTTTCGTATACAATATTGGATGCATAAAACCTTGTACCTCCAACGTAATGCTCTCGTTTTCGAAATCCCCCAAATATTCATTTATCCATTCATTCAGAATGGATTCAGATTCAACTTCCAACAAAGGATCACTGAATCAACGATAGTCCTACGTAACCATTGCGGTTATACCATAGATATAACCCACTTTCTGTTTTTTTATTTGAAAAGTGCTCATTCTGCCTGAAAACTCATTATTATCTTCGACACTTCACTAACTCGTGAAACGTAGTTCAATGGCGTACCGTTTATTTCGTTTCCACCGTGAAATGTATTCGAGAATCAGGCCCAACACGTTTTGGGTATATGTTTAACCAATGTTGAATCGACTGCTTATACTTGGTTATATTGGCCGATTTTACATTTGTTTACCATTGTTATCGCGTAATATGTAGGAAGAATTCGTATTGCAAAAATTTACTAAATATTGGTAATATTTAACAAAAAGCTCGTCATATATACCAACTTTTCGGGAGAGTGTATGATCGGCGATTATGATGAGCACGAGGAATCGCTGTTTACACAAAAGAGATCGCGAAGTGTAAACTAGAATAACATCGGTGGATGAACTCGGTGTATTGATAATGAATTCTACCAAATGTTTACAGTGGCGTGTAATCCGGAATAAGGTTGTACTCACTACACATTGTTTTCACGTGTAGTGTATTCGGGAATAAGGCCCGTTATATGCAAGTGATTGGAAAATCTTGAAGGTAAATTTTGTCTGAAAATAATTTGCTATTATAATGACGAGTTTTGGTAGAAGTACTAGGAAATTTATACTAAAAGGAAATTGTATAGTATCAATTAAAATATTAATCAACGAACAGTTCTGCGATTAGATCCATGAACGATTGCTTAGTAAGAAAACGTGAATGTTTGAAGGTATTGATAACAAAAAATCCGCTTTAAGCGGGACGAAGTTTGCCGGGTCAGCTAGTAACATAATAATATAACGACAAACATTATAGCGAATTTGTATGTTTGTACTTGGACAAATAATGTTGCACGACAAGCATTTAAAAATAACTACTGAAAAACAATCCAAATATCCGCACTTCGTGCTAAAGGCAGATCATTATTGTTTTTACTCGTTGAATTGTACTAATAACAATAATAACGCCCGAAAGAAACGGAAACGCAAAACGACCGAAGTACAACTTCATGTTGTTTTGATGTCGTGTAATTTTCAATTCCAAGGGGAACTGGCAGATTATTTTGCAGCAACGATGACATCTTTCCGAATTCTTCTCGATTGCTCGATAACCACCAAACGAAATAAGTGGCACGTGTGTATGTATGTATGTGCGTCGGTTGCTCCGATGCCTCAAGGGGAACCAATTTTCAATGCTGGCACTCTCTTGGTCGCCTTCTCTTCTCCTGATGGATCGGCTTTTCTGTGCTCCCTCACAGTTCGAAACATACTGAATACGTTTCAGGTCAGGTAATGAATTATAGAAACACTTTTTCAGTCCATTCGTCTCTAGCCTTGAAAAAGACTCTTGGAAAACTTTACTCTTCCAGCACTACACCTCCACCCTCATTGCCTTGAGAAAGGCACTCGTTTTTGAATTTTATGCATTCAATATTGGATACGAAAATATTCTACTGATGGGGAAGAATAATCTACAGAAGCTTTCCTGCTAATTGCACTTGATTGTAAAATCACAAAACAAAATGTAATTGGTCGTATTAGTATATGAATAGAGAACATTAAAATAAACTCGCTTGAATGTAATTTTCAATTCCAAGGGAAATCTGCAGATTATTTTGCAGCAGCGATGACATCTTTCCGAATTCTTCTCGATGTTCGATAACCACCAAACGAAACGAGTTGCGCGCGTATGTGTGTGTATGTGGCGGTTGCTCCGAAGCTTCAAGCGGAACCAATTTTCGAAGCTGTTACTTTCTTGGTCGCCTTTTCAGTGACATGCTCCAATCGCTGTTCAGTTATAACTGAATGGATTTCCGAGCGGCGCTCGCTTATATACCGATTGGTGATTTTAATAGCCCGTTTTGAAAGCAATTTTAAGGCTATTGAAACAAGTTTTTGGATCAAAATGTAACAAGTATAGAACGCGTAGACATTTTATCTTTCGAATGAAGTGTTTATCATACCATTTCGTTCAGTTGTTTATGAGCTACTAACGCTAAAAATTTCGTTCTGCGGCGTGATGCTTCCGTTTTCGAAACTTTGAGTTTACACCCCGGTATAGAAATGAAAGACGTAGTCCTACGTCAACAAATATTTCATCGCCTAAAGAAAAGGTATGTTGTTTTCATTCACATTGAATACTAATTTGTTAATTTACAGAGATGTTAATTTACATTTATAATTTTATTTCATAAATCCATTGTTATATTCGGCGCTTCACTAATTCGTAAAAGGCGCTACTAGAGATGCCTAAATTTTTCGTTTATTCGATTATCGATTAATCGTGGGCCATTTTTGAATATTCGATTCATTCGAATAATTGTCTTTCAGTTTTCGATTAAATCTAGCGTTCAAGTATCTATCCTTTTTACATTTTATCACCGATACAAAAAATGTCCAATATACTGATTCGAATATTAAGCACTCAGCTGTTACTTCGGACGCCACTTTCCTCTGACACTCGATACGTCCAAAGTAACAAATCAATCAAAACAACACAAAGTCGCACTTCGGTCATTTTGAGTTTTTGTTATTTTCGGGTGTTGATATTGTTTTTAGTGCCATTCAACGAGTAATAACGACAATGATATGCCTTTAGCACGAAGTGCAAGCATATGGATCGTTGTTCAGTAGTTATTTTCAAACTCTCATCGTGCAACATAATTTGTCCAATGTACAAAGCTGTCAGTCAAAACGTCCAATGTAACATTTTTCACTCGGAGACTTCAATTTCAAACTAAAATCACATAACAACAGTCACGATTGGTTTTTCAGAGTTATTATTGACTGCTAGTGGTAAAAGTAGCGATAAAGATCATTTCCTTTTGGAACAATCCGCGAAACAATATTCCGATTTTCAACTTCGTTTTTCTCGAGTTGATGTGAATGTTACATAGGACCTTTTCAAAAGTTACGCGAGGAATGTTTTTTTTTGTAATAATAATGAACAGGCATTGATAATAAGAAAAGATTATGATGTCATAATTTTAAGTTACATTAAATATAACTCTAAAATAAACATAGTGCAGAATAATGATTTTTGAATGAAATGGTATTTCAGTATATTGATAAATTTGCCATTTCTCGCGTAACTTTTGAAAAGGTCCTATGTAACAAATGTAAACAAATCGAGTTAATGGACGCACGCTATAAGTTTTTAATCATTGAATGTATTACAAAAACAATCGTTCACGTATCTATCTACTTCATCTTTTTGCCGATACAAAAAATATCCAATGTACAGATTCGGATTTTAAGCACTCGGCTGTTACTTCGGACGCCACTTTCCTCCGACGGCCGAAACATCCGAAGTAACAAAGCAGTCAAAACAACTCGCAGTCGTACTTCGGTCGTTTTGGAATTTGTTTCTTACAGGTGTTGTTATCGATTTCAGCGCAATTCAACGAGCGATAACAATAATAATCAGTCTTTAGAACGAAATGCTGATATTTGGATTGTTGTTTATTAGTTAGTTTCAAATTCCTATAGTGCAACGTAATTAGTCCAAAGTGCAATCGCGGGCAGTCAAAACGTCCAATGTAACATTTTTCGCTCCGAGGCTTCAACCATAATCTCGAATCACGGATCGACAGTTACGATTGGTTTTACGGAGTTATTCTTGACAGCTAGTGGTGAAAACAGTGATAAAGATCGATAGCTTTTAAGACAATTCGCAAAATAATGTTCGGGTCTTCAACTTCGTTTTTCTCGAGTTGGCGAAAATGTTACATTGGACCTTTTCAAAAGTTACGCGAGATTTCATGATTTTTGACCACAAATATGGTAGATTTTCTATGGCACTCTGAAGTTGAATACTACCACTTTAGTACGGAAACTTAGACCAGCTCCTTCAATGCCGCCTTCTACTCCTGCAGACGCTGAATTACTCTTCCCCGTCTCCTCTACCACCAGGGGATTATTTTTGTTTTGCTTCAACCGTAAATTATTTAACATATTCGTGTATTATTCAAAACACCATAACGGCTAAACAAATTTTGCACTGTACTATTCGAAAAAAAAGGTTCCTTTTTCATAATTTGCGATTACTGTGATAATTATTCGATGTATTCATAGTTTGATTTCCATTATTCGATACAAAATAACTCGATTAAAATTGCAGATATTCGATTATTTGAATGAATCGAACGATTAATCGACATCTCTAGGCGCTACACGTGCAACGTTCCGTCACCGTAAAGTCAACGTAAATAAAACATCAAATATTTTTTCCATAGAAATCGTATGATCGCACTCACATACACCATCTACGGTAACTTCGACGTCGGCAAAATAAGTCCAAGAGAATAGTTGACGGAACGGTGACGGTGGCGTTGTATGTGTACCGCACTTAAAACGAAGCTCAATGCCGTCATAAAAAAATCCGGACCGGAGTTATCTTTCAAACTCAGATCAGCTGATTGGTTGATTTTTTGTAAACAAACATTCGTTTCCAACAAATTGTACAGGGTTCTCAATAAATATTTAAAAATGGCGTAAATACATGTTACGGGTGTAGACGGTGTAGGAATGTAACGTTAGAAGTTAGAGACCATTTGGAATCCAAATTTTGGATACCAAGACACCTCACGTGTTTCGGCATCCCGGTTAACCCATTACTGCCCAGGTGTAGGTTATGTTTAATTTGCGGCTTTTGCGGGAAACTCGAACTTTGCAAGCAAAACACAAAAAACACTCTTCAATTGTCATGTGGTATCATTTAAAATGCGATTAACACTTTAGTTTCATCAAAAACAGTTTTTGAAAAACGGGCATTTTTGCGTATTAAATTTCATACGCTGGGCACTAATGGGTTAATTGCATTCAGCCGAAGTAAATGCAAAACTATGAATAAGAAACCATTTGGCAGTATTGTCTCAGCGTGCAACAGCTGGGCGCCGTATAAATGTCGCTTGTCCACCATGGATATACGACAGCAAAGCGTGCGACACGCACGGCGATACAAATGCTACATAAAAATAAACACCAACACCAATAAATGCCAAAAAGCAGCGAATGTTTTGCGTTAGCTATTTTCTAATTTAAGATTTACTCACCTATTCTTACAATTGCAATTCCCACAATTTCCGTACCGCCGGACTTATCAAACACTGTTGGACTATAAAACAGATGATTCGATGATTCGTTCTCCACCACTACCAGTTGTGATGTCAGCGAAAACAATGTGTGTACCGAACAAATTTACACGTTTAATTTATACAAATTTTCATACACAATATGCACCGAGCGGATCGAAATCAGATGGTTGCTATCGAAAGTACAGAATCCCAAACACACGACACTTGGGAGTATATATTAGCTGAGAATACGGTATGTAAATAAATTTGGTCGCTTTATGTCAGATGCACTCCGGTTAACCTATTAGATGCAATATCGGGAAGAGCCTATTCCGGTTCACAACAAGCGGTGAATGAAAATGTTGCTAGCAACGCTATCCAAACTAATACCACTTAACATCCATACGGATATAACCAAAATTCCTCCGAAACCGTCTTTTGATTTACTGCAACACAAAAATGCAATTTTCATACAAACGATATAGAAGTCATCGGCCGAAGAATGTTATTATTCTTCTGCTTTGATATACATGAAAGGAAGTGTGACTGCATGACGGTGAAGTAGTGCAACGTAGAGTATGTCGCACGACAAGCACTCCGAATACAGAGTTCAGTGACTATCAATAAAGGTACGATTGTTCATATTGTAAAAATGTATTGAATGATGAGACAAACAGACGGCATTCTTTTTGTGGTGGGATCGAAGAAGACTTCGAATTTTTATGTTCATCAATTAATTTTTTGCCGAACAGCATTAGCAATGTAGTTCAGCGTGTATCTCAGGACTGTTCACGCGAAAAATAATATATACTTTAACGCGAGCAATGTATTTTTTTTTGACGTAGGACTACGTCTTTCATTTCTATACCGGGGTGTAAAATCAAAGTTTCGAAAACGAAAACGTTACGCCGGAGACCGAGATTTTGAGCGTTAATAACTCTTAAACAACTGAACGAACTGGTATGATAAACACTCCATTCGAAAGATAATAGGAGAACTAGTTCTTTTGAACAGTTCACTCACTTTTTTGCACAGTAGAGGGATATGTCAAAGCAAGTATAAAAAAGTGTGGGATGTTATGTAAGACTGTTCTGTTCATTCATAAAATGCTATTTATTAGCAAATAATTATTCTCCGAATTTTGTGAAAAATATCTCAAATCAAATATTGATTTTGAAATGTTGATTTAGTTCGAACCGTGATTTACTTTTCTCAGCACAAACTAGCTTTGTATGCTCTTCTTGCGATGTTTGGCAATAGCTGCTATAGTAAAGCTATACCAAAACGCGAACGCCTATCTCAAAATTATGGAGCACAATATGATATGATAGAAAAAATATTCATTTTAGCGACCCGAATATTCATTTACTGTTTAACAAGACTGTTTGGAACATTTCGTTTTCGTATGTATTTTCTTGGGGAGGTCGATTTACATATCATCTTACTGAAATATTAACTCAACTCAACTCTCAACTTAAAAATATGAAATTATAATTTTGTTTGATCAATAATCAAACAATTCAATTTAAAAACCATCGTATCCTGAAATGCTGCGTTTTATTATGAAAACGACAATACAGACATCTTTTTTTTGTTGTTTCATGGGGCTATCGTTTGTTTCCCTTCGTTAATTTGAGGACCATTCACCTTGCAACACCATTCATCTATCACTCGTTCGTTTTCTTTCCTCTTATACATCGATCCAGCCGTACGGCACCCGCCATGTTTTTGATGCCAACATCTCAAGCGTCAAAAGTATTTGTTTTCTCCAAAGGTCTTAGCTCCAAAGGAGCGATCCGCGTTGACGACATTGAGCTTCGTTTACTAGTTTAGGGGAGCGTCAAAGAATAGTTGATTTTCAGTAGGAATGAACGTTTTCAAAATTAAAATTATGAATGAAAATTAGCTTTTCCATATGAAATTAGTATTCTACTTAAATTGAAAACATTTTTGTTTGCAGGTGGTGAAAAAGTCTCATAAAAAATTGTTTATGAAGACAATTTTATATTATAATGAAAAAATTCAGCAACAATGTTGGAATTTTTTAGCCATATGGTTGAATGAAAGTCAGAAATACGTGTTTCAAGTAATTAAATAAAATGATGTGAAATTTTTCATTCAAATTTCAAAATTTAAAAACCGGTTTCGTGTTTGGGACCCAAATAATGGCCCTAATTTGAAATCGCCACCAGACACCATCGCGAATTACCAATTTACCACCATCTGACATATCGTGATGTCGATGATGGACTTTTACAGCAGAGGGATAGTGAGATATGCGGTGACGGTAGGTAGAGTGAGATAGCGATAATCGTGCCATACACCTGCATCGATCACCCCACACAGTTCGTTCGGAACTGTATGCACAGTTCAGCCAGCGGTCAGTTCGTTCTGAACTGTATATACCGTATATATAGTTCCGCCAGCGGTCATCGTACACAGTTCGTTCTGAACTGGTTCTGAACTGCATACACAGTTCATCGTTCACCGTACACGGTTCGTTCTGAACTGAACTGTATACACAGTTCAGTCAGCGGTCAGTTCGTTCTGAACTGGGTATAGAGTTCATATGAACTGTTGCCCAGTAGAAAAGAACGACCGTTCGTTCACTCTTTTTGGTGAATTAGTTCTTTTGAACAGTTCATGAACGGTTTGCCCATCTCTAGATTGGAGCATGTTGTCGCTGTTGTGGTGAAGTTATCTCTTCGTTTATCATCAAAGCGTGGATGAACGGTGTCACCAAGAGCCTGTTTGTGCACCTTAGGCCAGAAGGGAATCCATCAGGAGGAGAGTGATGCCACAAACGGTTCCCCGGGAAGAGATCAGAGCAGCCGCCACACACACACATACACGCGCGGAACTCTTCGTTTGGATGCCATTCAGCATCGAGAAAATTCCGGAAAGATTCAATCGTAGCTGAAAAATAATCTGCCAGTTCCCCTGGGATTTGAAAAATACATTCATGGGAATGAGTTTATTTTAATGTTTTCTAACCATATAACACAGCGACCAAATATTTTTCAATCAAGTGCTATTAACAGGTGGTTATCGAGATAGCATTAACCACTGGTACGCTTCGAGTATCGAGGAAAATCTCGAAAGAACTAATCGTTGCTGAAAAATACTCTGCCAGTTCCCCTGGGAATTGAAAAATACATTGATGCGAAAGAGTTTATTCTAATGTTTTCCATCCACATGACACTGTAACCAAATACATTTGGTTTTGTGATTTTTCAATCAAGTGCAATTAGCAGAAAAGCTTCTGAAGATTATTCTTCCCCATCAGTAGGAAATGTTCGTTTCCAATATTGGATGCGCGCGCAACGGAAAATGTTTCGCATCGCGAAAAACATAATTCCCAATCGATTATTGCTCAGTCGCTGAATGTTTCTAACTTCGCCTCTAGTTTGCCTTCCAAATTGCCATCGTAAACCACACCTTCTTTCTATTCAATCACGGACAAAAAGCATACTTAAGCGATATTCTGGTGGTGAAACGCTTTCATTTTTCGTGAGGACATCGACAAGACAACATCGTTACTGAACGAGTTGAACGAGCTGGATGAGCTGGATGGTGAGGGATCAAGGGATTCATTGCCTGGCCTGACCTAACCTGAAACGCATTCAGTTTGTTTGGGACTGAGACAGAGCGCAGATAAGCCGATCCATCAGAAAGAGAAGAGAAGACGACCGAGAGAATACGAACATCGAAAATTGGTTCCGCTTGAGACATCGGAGCAACCGCCAGAAACACACACACATACACACACATATATATACGTGCGCAACTTGCTGGTTATCGAGAAGAATCCAGAAAGGAGTGATCGTTGCTGCAAAATAATCTGCCAGTTCCTCATTGAAATGGGATTGAAAATTACATTCAAGCGAAAGAGTTTATTTTAACGTTTTGTATCCATATAATATTGCGACCAAATACAATTGGTTTTGTGATTTTTCAATCAAGTGCAATTAACAGGTGGTTATCGAGTTAGCATTAACCACTGGTGGTGGACTTCAGGAAGAATCCGGAAAGATATCGCTGCTGCAAAATGATCTGCCAGTTCCCCTTGGCATTAAAAATAACATGCAAGCGAAAGAGTTTATTTTAATGTTTTCTAACCATATAACACTGCCACCAGTTACATTTGGTTCTGTGATTTTTCAATCAAGTGCAATTAGCAGGAAAGCTTCTGAAGATTATTCCTCCCCATCAGTAGGATATTTTCAAATCCAATATTGGATGCATAAAACCTTGTACCTCCAACGTAACGCTCTCATTTTCGAAGTCCCTCAAATATTCATTTATTCATTCATTCAGAATGGATTTAGATTCAACTTCAAACAAATGATCACTAAATCAACTATAGTCCTACGTCACCATTGCAGTTATATCATTGATATAACCCACTTCCTGTTTTTAACATTAGAACCACCCATTTTTTTCAGTTTAGCTGATATAGGTAGGAACTTAATTTTAAGTATAATGTGAAGGGAATAATAACAGGCTTCGCTCTAGACTAAGGCAAGACTCGACAACTGGATCCCTACTCTTAAGGCGCGTCCACATTATGCCGAATGATGCCGATTGGCCTATACCAGGCGGCATATTCGGTTCGTTATGTAATGTGGACGCCCCATTGGGTGCACGAAGCCAAAGTCCCATCGGATGCACGAAGCCGTCACGAACACACGAAGCACTATGTCGTCAACGCTAATTTACTTCGTTTTGTTTTGGTTCGACTTTCTCGAACCGGACCCACTTGTTTCGGGTTGGGTTCGGTTTGATTCGAGTCGGTTTTCGGCACGTCGGCAAGCCCGGGCGGTACGTCCACATTTAGTCGGCTTTACCGGACGGCCAAGGCCGATTGGCGTAATGTGGATGTGTCTTTACTCTTCGACCAAGTGCGAGCAACAGAGATGCCGAATCAGTCGAGATGTCAAATTTCCAAATGAGATCAAGTTTCTGAAGGCTATTTTTTCACGTCCCTGTTTTCGTATCATATATTCTATGAATTGGATACATTAGGATAATGTAAAGCAAAATTGTTGCGTATTTCACAACAAATTGTATTTTTCTGTGATGCTTTATCATGAAAACTAGTGTGAGAGTATATACCATGAGTACATTATGTAGAAGTTTATTTTCAAATATTATTGGCAACCCTTTAGAAATGACCAATCCGCAAACCGGTCCGAATTCGACCCCCTATTGTCTGGTCTTGTCTTAGGTTTTAGAGACTAAACATTTGAACTTTATTGCTCTCTTCTGGCTCGAAACATTCGAAAAACAAGAACGCCAGTGTTTGATAACTATAAAACCAGATGAAAAACTTTCATTTATTAACAAAACCAACATCAATTTAGCATGAACTGCAGCGAGTTTAAAACTTGTTAAATCTATTTGGCTTGCTTTCGACCAAGCTACGGCATGTGTATTTTGTTCCACACAGAGAAAAGTGCCCGTTTTAGCCCTTAAAACTCTCAAACTGCTCATTAGTTGCGTTTACTTTTAATTTGATCACTCCCCATATATTTTCGATTGATTAGATAATCAAGCTAGAAAGTTCAGAATCTGAAGCCCCCAGTCAACCATGAGCCTGTTTCTAACTGTATTAATTCACGGATATAATTCGTTTTCGTCGCATAATTTGTCTAGAATTTATTTAGGTGATGACTATTCTATTTGTGTGAATCAATCTCAAAAACATAGATGAGCTAAAGAAAATAGAATAAATAATAAATTTCTTTCCTTAAAGCCCTGTGTTCACCTTGAACTCCTTCGATTTTCTTAGGAAGATCCAAGTGAGAATAAGACTAAATTTGGAATGAATCGTACGTCGCCAAATCCCACAAGGAGAGCCCAGTATTGATGAGGACTGCTCAAATCATCTTGGCTCGTAGATTTCGGCCATATTTTTCACCTCTACGCCTGATTTGTTTCGCCCGACCCAACGTAAAGGTCTCCCGGTATCGTTTGATCCTGACCACGTCGAGTTCTCAACGTGAGTTTGTAGAATTTTTGAAACACACTTTATCATGAAATTTTTATATTCAGTCTGAAGGAATGGTTGTAAGACAGAATCTGATAATATCCAAAGGCTCTAGAATTTTTAACAATCATTGAAGGATTATGTGAATATTCAATCTACAAACAGTCAGTAGTATGCTATCGGGTTATCTGTACAGTTCGTGCTGCCACTGGTGATGACCAAATCGAGAAAATAATCAATAATAATTCTTGGTATACGACACAAATTCACTATTGATACCTAAATCCTAACCATTCGACCACCGACAGATTTTGATATATTTAGCGCAAAGTTCTTTGCGTTCTCTTTGGTTGCTTGCAGACACGAAAATTATGATAACCTTCTCGCATACGGATTCTCCGAAAGGTACTTTAGTTAGAGTTGCGTTTTTCAGTGATTTTGTAGTCCAAGAGTCCCGGGTTGTCCTCAATTGTTCTCAATACCTTCAACCACAGCTTCCGATCGTAAGTTCTGTGGAACCTGCATCTGCCATTGGAAAAAGGATTGAGAGATCTTGAATCGATATTTGAAAGATCGATATCTTCTTTTCCGATTTCCGATTTTTCGGATCGATTTTTTCTATTCTAAAAAATCGCGAAAATCGATCTTTTCTTTTCGATCTTTCCAATCTTTTTGATCGCAGAAAAAGATTTGTAAATTTGTTTTCCAGTGAACTTTGATTTTAATCCCAGCAAAAACATCTTGAAAAAATTCATTAACATTGGATCCCTTTCAAAGTTGTCATATTAGTGGTCGTAAGCTTAGGAGAAGCAGTTTTGTATGTTTAGTCATTACAAAACAAGTGTACCATCACACCAGTGGAAATTGTGACGAGATGGATGGTGACATTTGGTCCAGCTGAAGCGTTCTTTTCTAGAACTGGGTCTACTACCAATATTTCGACTAAATACCAGACGTACGTCACGGTTGGATTCAACGGGATAGTCGTCAGCGTAGTTCTGGAAGAATGATTTGTTTTTGTGACCTTCATCTTGAGAATCAAATTGAAATGCGTTTGATGTTTTAATAGAAACTGAATGCTCAAGTTATGCTGGAGAGAAGCGAGCATGGAAATTTTCTTTTCAATCTGGCAACGAGTGATGAGTCGAAAATTTCTCATAGAGAGGACTCTACTGTGTAAGAAGAGGGATGTATCTAAATTCCAAAAAATCCCGCAACTTCCGATCCTTCATGTTTGGTGTGTCAATAACAACTGACAACAACGGTCATGAAGTTCGAAGACGCATAGTCAACGAAAGTCGCGCCTACTATGGCCTCTGCAAACCCTTAAGGTCCAACAAACACCGACCCCGTACGTACCATGCTCAAATCGCATATTCGACCGGTTGTCTCTATGGGAACGAATCATGGACGATGCTTGTGGAGAACATAAAACAATACACGGTGGTGTACAGGAAAACGGAGTATGGAGAAAGAGAATGAACCATGAACTGGCACAACTCTACGTCGAACCCAGCATCCAAAAAGATGCCAAGGTTGGACGAGTGCGTTGGATAGGGCATGTTGCAATATTACCGAACAGCGGCCCTGCAAAGATGGTATTCTCATCGAAGCCGATGGAAGCAAGAAGAAGAGGATCCCAGTGAGCATGGTAGTTGGCTCAGGTGGAGTAGGGCTTGGAGAAATTCGGTGCGGCCAGGAGTTACAGAACTACAGCTATGGAGTTCAGAAACTGGAGTGTGAAGAGTTTAGGTAAGCCTCATATAGGTCATACCGTTCGTGTAACAGGCACTGAAGGTTTGAGGTTGAAGTGTGAAGTTGATGGTATCACACTTCGAAGCTTCGTATGAGAGGAACGCAATTCTGGTTTCTGTAAACACAATATCCAAATAAAAAAATTAACCGTCGCTCAATTTTCCAACAGGGCGAATTTATTTATTATGTTGAATGACAAATGGCGCTGCGTACGCTTCATCGAATTTTCACCCACACATGCGGAAGTAACCTCAATCCGTCTAAAGCTAGGTGCATTGACGAGGTACTGGAAACCTTATCGAATAAGCACAATGAATTATTGAAATCCTTCAGATCAGACATGCTCGGATAGCAAAATGTTAATCACGCTTTTGTCATCAAACCAGATAAATTATCAGCTGGAGAACACGTGTATTGATTCAATGATTCGAATTAATATGTATGAATATATAGTTACAAGAGACGAAACAAAATAGGGAGCTCGATCAATTTTACTATCGAACAATGATTCAACGCAGCTAGGGCAACGTCATTCTACGATGTCGTTAGAAGTGCCAACAATTCATGGTCGGCATCTACGCGTAGGTAGGGGGTGAACGACTGCGATTACTACGACACAATCTACATAAGCAGCAAAAGGACGAATGAATTCACCTGCGAGAAGCTATCGAAAGCAACGCCAACACAGCCTTTGCTATTGCCAGGCTAAAACGCAATGCATTGTTATGGAAATCGATAGTGTAATTGCCTAGGAAATTCCAGATCCGTATACCGATCAACTACTCACCAGTATTCTGAAATACGATCGAGTCAGAATAGCTCGAACGGATCGCATTTTCATTCTGTAATCCTTTCGACTCATGTCCAATCAAGTTGTGATAATGTAATGATGCATGGCGATTTGACATAGACGACATTGAGCTCCGTGTTTTATTCTGTAAAAATAGTAACGGATTTTCAGGTGGAATGAAAACGCCTTTAAAACGAAAAATATTGATGGAAATTAGCTATACCTTTTCAAATATGTTTTGTATGTAACATAAAGGGTGTGTCACATCAAATTGCATCACGGAAAAAACGCTGTAGAAATTCGCCCAGTAGACCGATCTTTTGAAAATTTTAGACAGTAAAATAAAAACTATTAAACAACTTTTGGCATTTTCTTTTTATTCATACTTCGAGCCCAAGCCCGTATGCTCGCACCTTCCTCTTTACCCCTTCCATAAGGTTCTGTACAACGTCAGGTTGTAGTTTTTTTTTAACAGAAATCCATTTTCTCTTGAAGTCCGCCTCCGATTTGACAACTTTTGGGTTCTTCCGGAGGGCCTGCTTCATAATCGCCCAATATTTCTCTATTGGGCGAAGCTCCGGCGCGTTGGGCGGGTTCATTTCCTTTGGCACGAAGGTGACCCCGTTGGCTTCGTACCAATCCAACACGTCCTTTGAATAGTGGCACGAAGCGAGATCCGGCCAGAAGATGGTCGGGCACTCGTGCTGCTTCAATAGTGGTAGTAAGCGCTTCTGTATGCACTCCTTAAGGTAAACCTGCCCGTTTACCGTGCCGGTCATCACGAAGGGGGCGCTCCGCTTTCCGCAAGAGTAGATCGCTTGCCACACCATGTACTTTTTGGCAAACTTGGATAGTTTCTGCTTGCGAATCTCCTCCGGAACGCTGAATTTGTCCTCTGCGGAGAAGAACAACAGGCCCGGCAGCTGACGAAAGTCCGCTTTGACGTAGGTTTCGTTGTCCATTACCAGGAAATGCGGCTTCGTCAGCATTTCGGTGTACAGCTTCCGGGCTCGCGTCTTCCCCACCATGTTTTGCCTTTCGTCGCGGTTAGGAGCCTTCTGAACTCTGTATGTACGCAGGCCCTCCCGCTGCTTGGTCCGCTGGACGAATGAACTTGACAAATTCAGCTTATTGGCGACATCCCGGACCGAACTTCTCGGATCACGTCTAAACTGCTTAACTACGCGCTTGTGATCTTTTTCACTGACGGAGCATCCATTCTTACCGATGTCCCGATGTGACAACTCCGGATTCTCGAAATGAGTGCGCAGGATTAATTCACGACGCTCTTTTTCGTTCGACGACATTTTCCAAATTTACGAAAAATTGACAATGAAGCATGGCCAACGTGATCTATACACTCTTATCTGATTATAAGCTGAAGCTGAAGATATAATTCCTAAAAATTAAATTTCTACAGCGTTTTTTCCGTGATGCAATTTGATGTGACACACCCTTTAGTAACACATTTTCTGCAAGTGGGTATCGTGAACGAAACTTGTGTCTGATAATGTTTTTATATTATGGATAAAGTTTTAACGGAAATGTAGTTAAAAATATAGAATAAAAAAGTTGGATTAGGGTCAGGACTATGTCATCTTAGTATTCAAATAACATGAAGTAATAACCTTCATTCAAATGATAACAATGTAAAATTGCTCCACAACTTCTTTTTTCATCAAGACAAGGTTGCCACATTTCCATAGATCGATTTAATTTGAGTCGAACAGATTTTAGAATGCAAAAGTCGATTTCGTTTGAATCGTGGAATCCGATCGGCTTTCAAACCAATCGGATTCTGGAATACGAGTTAATGTTTGGAAGAAAATCACAAACATGATTCATGGCCCATGCAGATGGAAAACACGATCACAAGGGTAGGTGGATATCCAATCTAAAAACGAAGAAACGGACAACCCTTGACAAATATCAGTAAAGCAGACGTTGACGGACTGGAAATCGTTGGGTTGGGTTCATATTCAATGTTCATATTAATGTTGAGTTACGCTGTTCGGCGAAAAGTAGTAAATACAAATAAAAGTCCGTGGAAAAGGGAAGCAATATGGCTGTTTCAAATTTAGAAAATCGATGTAACTACTTCTCGATTGAATGACAATAACGAAATAATGCGCCAACAAATTTACCGGTACATCAGACCCAAAGAAGTTGTCTGTCATATCTTTGGATTCACAATTCATGAACGAGACCCAACAGTAATAAATTTGGCTGTCCATTCAGAAAACCTATTTTTCACTAACGAGACCGTAATTGAACAAAATTAATATTGATTTTCTTTATTTCATTTTCTACTTTAAGTGGGTATTCTAGTGTAGAGACAAGAATTTCGGACCTTTCTCCGAGCTCCGTAAAAATAAAAGAAAGAATATTTTTACCATCCATTATATCGTTATTTGTTCATCTATCTTTTAACAAAAAAACTAGAAGTGGGTTATATCTTTGATATAACCGCAAAGTGGACGTAGGACTAACGTTGACTTAGCAATAAATAAGTAACAAGCATATACATCTCAGACATTTCATCTCTTAGACATACCCCTTCTTTTAGCCGGAAAAGAATTATTAACGCTCAAAGGGGGCATCGATTCCTCCTCGAAAATACCCAGTGCAAATAGTACCCTCTCCCCAAGCCCCGACAACTGGAATAATCGTTGATCCGGAGCAGGATCACTAACGCTTGAGAAGGAATGGATTCCTCCTAGAAATTATACAGTAAAAATAAGGTCTTCTCCCAACATTTCCAACTTCCCAATAACGACGATCGATTGCAGCATTCGTAAACAAATATTGATATGAATATCCACTACACCATATCATATCGTTTTCTACACTATCAAATATATAGTCAATGGCACCCATCGGTATCGAATTATCATCGATACCTCGGTTTTCGCTAAATGGTCCGACTGCAGGGGAGAAATGGAATCAAAAAACGACAAACGGGAGAAAGAGATGCTGGAAGTTGAAAGGAAATTGGCAGAAAACTTCTGCATTTTATCATTCGAATAATGTGATTATCATACAACTTTTTTGCCAGAAAGAGATTATTAATGCTCAAAGGAGGAATCGAATCCTCCGAGGAAATATCCAGCGCAATTTAGAATCGACTATCGATTGCACAAATAATTTTATATCACAAACTATCACCAAATTCGTATTCTTCATTGTCAAATCCATAGTCAATGGCATCCATCTGTATCGAATTATCTTCGACATCACAATTTTCTCTAAATACTCCTTTCAGTACGGCTTGCAAAAACTTTCCTGAACTCTAATCCATCAAATTTGGTGTCCCTGAAAAGGGCCGCTGAATGTCCTTGGGTATGATGTGACGCGTTTTGCGTGGATAGCACATAAATTGGTATCTTCGAATGGGCCTCCTGCAGTGACATAACCGCGGAACTTTGGAAGCGCCAGTCGGTTTAAAGTCCTGAGCAATTCCACGAACCAAACGCTGCAAAGGTAGCTTGCGGATCAGCAATTCGGTCAACTTCTAATAGCGACGAATTTCACGCAAAGTTCCCGGTCGATAGCGATGTGGATTCTTCACGCTTAATGCGGCTGGTGCGCTTATCCGAGCTGCTTACGTGGATATGGATTTCATAATGAAGAATATGAAATATATGACATGATGTTGTGAATATATCCCCATATCGAAGAAATCACTTTGATGAAACTGTTTGCCGTTTGTCGTTTTTAATTGTTGGGAAAGGGCATTATTTTTGCTGAGTAAATTCCAAGAAAAAATCCATTCTTTCTTTAAGCGTGATTCATTCTGCTTCGGATCAACGGAACAGTATGATAATCATTTCATACAAAAGATAAAATGTCCAAGAGTTATATGGTTACGATTTATTGACTCGAAAAATTGTTTCAATAGCTTAATAAAAAGCTTTGAAAACAGGTTATTGAAATCATTCGTATCCGTATGTAGCGCGCTCACTTGGAAATCCATTAATCTTGTTGGAATGTCAGATGGGGAAGCTCACACTCACGTCCATGCATTATGCTGTACTCTTCCAATTAATTTCGTTTTTGCAAGCCGAACTGAAAAATTTTCAGTCGAGTTAACTCTCTTTTACAGTAATGCTTTTGAATCCGGACACTTTGCATTACATTCGATATCATACCACAGCCATATATAATTATTTTTCAGCAACGATGATTGCAACGAGAGTTCCGCGCGTGTATGTGTGTATGTGGCGGCTGCTTCGATGTCTCAAGCGGAACCCTTTGTGGCATCACTCTCCTCCTGATGGATTCACTTCTGGCCTAAGGTGCACAAACAGGCTCTTGGTGACACCGTTCATCAGTGCTTTCATGATAAATGACGTTAGTTTCACCACAACAGTTAAGCTCTAGCCTTGAGTAAGGCCCTTGGACAACTCTACTCTAACTCCTGCACTACACCTGCACTCTCATTGTCTTGAGAAAGGCGCTAGGTCCCTCGCCGTCCAGCTCGTCCAGCAACGATGTTGTCCAGTCGGTGTCCACACAAAGAATGAGAGTGGATTTCCGAGCGGCGCTCGATTATATACTGATTGGTGATTTCAATAGCCTGTTTTGAAAGCAATTTTAAGGCTATTGAAACAAGTTTTTGGATGAAAAAGTAACAAGTATATAACGCGTAGACATTTTATCTTTTGAATGAAGTGTTTATCATACAATTTCGTTCAGTTGTTTAAGAGCTATTAACGCTCAAAATCTCGGTCTCCGGCGTAACGCTTTCGTTTTCGAAACTTTGATTTTACACCCCGGTATAGAAATGAAAGACGTAGTCCTACGTCAAAACAAAAAAATGTACGGAGAAAAGATATTCATAACGAGAATAGTTATGAGCTGATGAAGTGAGAGGGTTAAAAAAAGTTGTACCATGGCGTACACGATTCCAGCCCTATCAGAAACAAAAAAATCGAACAGATTCTGAATCAGTAAAGATGCCGCTCCCGCATGAACCTCGGACAAGTCAAAAACATATTTTTGACAAAATGGAGGCCGTTTGAAAAACAAAATGCGGTTTAAAAGGTTTTTTTTACATTTCCCGATTTTTTAAAAACAGTAATATTTAAAAAGTATTATTTTTTAGAGGTTCATGCGATAGAGAGATACCTGTAGATTGTATCCATATAAATTCGACATGAATCGGTTCAGTAGAATTTGAGATATCGTGTACGCCAGTTCGAAAAAACTAGTTTCGAGAAAAACACGTTTGAAGTTCATCGTTATGGCCGTACCAGGTTAGATACCGCATCACTTAGATGGCTGTAATACTTTCTACATAGTTTTCAACAGTATTGATGATAAACTAATTGGTTTGAATGATTTTGGGAGTGATTTATCACGTTTCCCAGCTTTGGAATGAAGACAACTTTAACGAGTCTCCATGTGGAAGGGATGTGTTCTAGTATCAGACTTGCCTCAAGAATTTCGATCAGAGATGGAATAAGCTTTGATTATCCTTTTTGAATTAGGGCTGAAAAAATCCCATCTGCACCTGCGGACTTATATGGTTGAAAGGATCTCACTGCGTTTTCTACTCTGGCCCTCGTGAAAACCAATCGGGGTGATGGTTGGAATACATGGCGGAATGCAACTGAATGCTGTCCATCCTCCAAAAAATGTTCAAAATTAGATATGGGTTAAGAATCAACAATTATTCCAATTACGATTTGTCAAGCTTCCTTCCAAGAATAAGCATATCAATGTTAGGACTAAGCACTTTTTATTGATCGACACAAATTAGTAGAACTAACAATTACAAATGATTGTGTACTGGCTTAGGAAATCGAATCTCCGTGTTTCTATGAAACGAATAAAATAAAAGACGGAAACTCCAGCACACCTACAGATATACAAACATAGTTTTTTTTGCTTTCGAACTTTACAATCTTATGTATATTACGTTCAAAAGACTGGTGAGGTAATAATTTGCACAATCTCCAATACTACAGAACGGACGAAAATGAAAACAAATCAACATTATGCTATCGCAATTATAGGCTTCGGTTAGAACAGTTAAAATTGGCTCAGCGTAATTTCTAGAGTGATTGCACCTTCAAACACACGATTTATTATCAATTGATCTAAAACTTGACACCCAGTGAGGGGTTTCTTTTTTCTAAAATGCTTGCTTGCTTGCTCTCTTGTATTGAATTTATATTCTATTTAACTTTCGTTGGAGAACTTCTCGCTAAGGGCTGAGCGAGAGAATGCATGTGCTTCGGGGAGATCTTCAAGCGATAACAATTTGGTGCTCTTCCGCGCAGCTACGGACGGGTAACTAGAACTGTTTCTCTACAGGGGGAGGAAGGGGTGTGATTACATCAATTCGGGGCCCAATCCGGCGCTTAGGTTTAGATTTGCTTCATGATATGCTTTGATATCAGTGCTGTTGCTTCGCTGGCGTTAGGGATGAGGAATCGATCCATGTCGGTGACCACCAGGTTGTCTTCCTCCGGGTAACCGTACTTGAAGGTGATCAAATCTCTGTGGCGCTTTTTGGCGGTTATCTTAACAATACTTTCCAGCACGCGACGAACGATGACCCGAGCGGTGTCCTTGCGCTCGAGCTCCCGCAGCACAATTATATGGGATGGGGTGACCAACAGGTAACTGTCGTACATGTAACCGTTTAGATGAACTTCTTGGCACTTGAAGTAACGAATTATGTCCGGATTCTTAAGATATTCCTGGATCGAGACAAATTCGTCTGAAATGTCCAGGTTGGCCGCATTTTGGGACACCGAGGCATCACTGAACGGAGACAGACATTCGTCGTCCTGATCTTCGCCAATACTGAATACTGGAGCAACGTCACGATATCGCTTCCCGACGCGTTCATTTCTCGATACGTGTCTGTCCGCTGCTGGAACTGATTGGTTCGGGTTGGAGATGTAATCGATAAGTTTTCCTTTAACCTCGGCAGATTTTGATTTCATCACCGATGATAGCTTGCTGAACAGATCAATGGTAGATTTTCGTTCAGGCCCTTGCGCAGTAATATTGTTGTTTCGACGATTCGCTGCACGGTTTAGACTTCCATGATTGCTGTTGTTGTTGCGTGGACCATACTCGAGCTCATTTTTAGCACAAACCAAACACTTGTAAGGATCATGGTCTTCCAGGCAATCGATCATATTATTTCCAAAATATTCGTGAATTGCCTCGTACCCTCCAGTGAGCAGTGAAACGAATTTTGTACTCTTCTGTAGAAATGATGCCACAACCATGTGGGTGTACTGATCCTCCTCCAGCCGACCAGAACCAAGGAAACATAAGTGTTCGCCGCCAGCATTCGAGTTTGCTTCGATCGCATTCCTTTGGGACCTCAAAAGACCCTGTACCGCAGTTTGGAATGCCACTGGTTCCTGAAGCATTAGATTGCTATCCAAGTGGAACGCCGTGCACAGATGACCAGCGTTATACTGTTCAGCTGGTCGACAGTCAACTAGGAAGAATTTTACTCCATCCGGGTGGCTGCTATCGAGAGAGGCATTCTCGACAAGTTCATCCACAGAAATCGGTAGACAAAGCGCTTGTGATAAAACGTTCTCCAAAGGACTGCTGCTCTGGGTTCCGAAGAGCAGTTTCAGAAATTCACGCTTGAATGAAGCTGGGGTCTTCATCGAATAGTACTGCGCCAGCGAGCAAAAGTCCAACACATCTTCTGCGTCGATATTACACGGCATATGGACTAGAAAGTTGGTAAGTACCTCTTTGGAAGCACTCTTCATTTCGATGATCTGATCTCTCTCATTAATCAACACTATCAGACCCAAGAAAAACACCAAGAATGGATCCGACTGTTGCAGGTATAGATCCCACATGGACAATGTCACTTCCAGAGTACATGTAGAAGCGAACAAAGTCTGAAACCAACTCAGAGTGTACGTGTCCGGAGTTACCCGTTTCGTGTCTAGTATCGAACAAAGCTCCGGATCGTGGTACTGCATCAACAGCCTAAAAATGTGGAAAACATTCCCATTTTTGAAGCCTCCCTTCGGAATGTAAGTGTCGCGGATCGCCTCGAAAAGATTGTAAGTATCGGAGCGAATCAATTTCAGCGATAAGAGCGGCAGCAGCAGCTCAATCCATCCATTGTTCGATTCATAAACCAGGTTTCTATTCTTACAGTAGAATGTCAGAATCGACTCCAAATCTGCTACCACTGCAACTTTATCCTCTTCATCGTTTCCCAGTTTATCGACAAAACTGTGACAATCCTGGCGGAGCTGGTTTTGAAACGGCAAATCAAAGATCTCGTTGAACTGAGCCAGCTGATCCATACTGTTTCTCACGTTCAGGCAGACTTGCCACACATCTGGCCGAAGCGCTTCGGGAATCGATTTGCCCTGACATATCGCGTAGATATCATCAACCGTACAGTCGTCAAGCAAAGCCGATTCCAGCTCTATCAACCTGAAACAAAATCAAGAATTTCTTGCATCGCCCATCTCTCCTTATCAAGGTGACATTAGTTACCACTCATGGTCTTCCATGATAAAAAAAAATCACTAGGTTAGATAGTCAATTATTGTATGACGAAAGTCCTGCTTTATCTAGATCGTGACAACCAGAGCAAACAGCTGCGAATCCGTAGGCATCAAAAGAAACACATCTTCGCCCATGCAGGGAGCACCAAAACGACGTCCACAAATCTGTGATTCGAACAATTGCAGCTCAATGGAAATGTTTTTCAGCGAATCGAACTCGAAATTTTATTTACTTTACAGCTGTTGCGAGTCTTGCCAGCTCTGCGATTTTTAATACTTTGACAGCACGTTGCAGCGATGCCAGACGATTTTTAAAGTGATTTCATACAGCACGGAGAATTTTTTTTGTCATATTGAACAGATATGAAAACTGATAACTTAATTTTGTCATAGGACTAAGGTAGAAGTACCTATCATCGGAATAGTACCTATTATGGTAATACGAGTTAGTTTTTTATTACATTATTATTATTATTTTAAAACATATCTTATTCTGAAAGGCTCTAATATGATTTTTAAACATCAGAAATCTCTTCTTTGTCGATTTTGGTACTTGATTCCATGCGAAACATTGTTCTTTTGTTGAAAAATTCAGTTTGAAAATAGTGTGTCCCACTGATGCTTGCTTCTTAGCATTTTGCTAAGGAACATGCGGTCAAAAAGGTAGAACCATTCAAGTATTATGTCTCAAAACTTGAAGCTTTAAAATAATGTCTCATCTTCATGCGTTGGCTTTCCACAAAGTTACAGCGTTTCTGAAATCACTCAAAAACTTCGTCTTCGCGCTCCGTTTTTATAATTTTTGTCGAGTGTAGAATCAACGACATAGTATTGCATACAAGGAATAAGATTTAGAGGCATAGTTTTATTCAAAAATTATTATTGAAATAATATTTGAATCCTATTAACAAATTTTTTCATGTGACACCGATTATTACCATAATACATGGAATTGGCATTTTCAAAAATGTTTTTTATACAATTTAGCCAATTAATCATCGAAATATCAGTGAGAATTTTCAAAAACAGAGTTCAAACTGCTAGAAAAAGTATACTTTGTATACTTTTGAACTAAAATAGAGTAATTATTCGTCAATTTCTGAAAATTGGTGACATATGTCCTCCATAATTGGTACACTTACCCTACGTCTTTGAATTCTGTATAAGGGAGTTCACGAAAAATATGACGAAAAATTAAGGGATTTCAAATGCATATTACGCAGAATCATTATTGCGATATATGTTATACTTTGTACCATTAGCTGGGAAATTTATTCAGCTTTTTTCTTAATTGCAACACAAACAGTAAAAAAGTATACAATTCAACAAATAAAGTATGTTTTTTACAATTTACTGACTGTTTGCACCGTGAGGGAACAGCAACAAACAACATGTTTGCATAAATTCTGGGCCTGATCACGAACGATTTTTTTTATTTTTATTTTTATTTTTATTTATTTTTTATTACGGCTGTCACCGTGTGTGTAGAATTCAGAAGAGTTCACCCGTCGTGACAACTTTGATGAACTCGGTGTTATTATGAATACCACGATAATGTCATGTCACGGAGAAAAACAGGTATATTTGTCACTTGTGTTTTATATGGTGAAAGTTAGTTACGCGGAATGGAGTAAGTTTAATTTCGTATTCATTTAGCTTTTTTGCTAATATTTTGAATCTTTGTCTTATTTTGAATTTGCTTATTTGGATTCGGTAAACGCGCTATGGAATGTAATTAAGGATTGAAATTGTAGCGCCCATTGAAACATGGCGAAGGTCTACTCCCGATTGTCCTGAATGCACAGAAATTTTTTGTTTCTATTTTTAGGATTAGACTAAGAGAGAGTTGCAACAACATAAAATGGAAATGAAGGCCACTACGATCATTAAGATTGATTATGTATAATATTGATTTGTTGATATTTTGAATATAAAATAATAACTGTAAAGTTTTTTCAGCATTGCAGAGCTAGTTTTTGTAATTCAAACATTCACAATTGGCGGACCAGACCAGAATCCGGACGATAGTTATAACTTTTTACGCTATAGATATTTTCAATGGTATTGTTTTGAAGATATACTTTGAATGTCAAGGAAAAAATGAGTCTTTCATTGCAAAGCATTCACTAGATACTGTTTTTAAATTCTTCTCTAGTTCTTTTTCCATAATTTTGATATCCGTCCAACAAAAATCTGAATCACTTTCCGCTTTTGTCAAATTCCTTGAATCACATGTTTTCTATGAAGATTATGCTTCTGACCGACGCTGCTGACCAGTTTCTGTCTAAATAATTAAATAACCTCATATCCCGTATATCAAATTAAAGGGGAAGGATAAGAGGATATAACTTCAGAATCCCATATGGAAGTAGCTCAGATTATACTGATCGTGAGGTGGATAAATTCGGGTTTGTTCTGAGATATAGAAGATATTATTATTCATCAAAATTGTAGAAACGGTTCATAAAAAATGATTTTAAATATTTCTCACTATTCAAACGAGTAAGACAGAGCTAAGTACAAAAGTATGCGAGATTTTGATTATTAAACGTAATAGTCATGTTTTATCTCTAGCGTAATTTATAGAAAAATAAAATTACATTCCCATATGTTCAACAACTACATTATTTCCGAGCAACCAATTATTCCTCCTCATCTTTGAGCCAGCATTTGATTCAACAAACTAATCATCGATCGCAAACTTGTCATTCTAAAACATACGATTAATACAATGGAATATTATCTCATACGCTGTATTAATTTTACCTACATAACGTTCAAACGTCCGAAATTATGCATCCGACACAACGTTCAAACACCCGACATTATGCAACCAACATGTCTCTTATAAACGGGAATGCACACTTTCACTTCACGGAGTTCATTTTTACACGCAGCTGTCCGTGACAATGATGATAGACACAAAAAGATTAAGTGAAGTGTAAGTGACGTGAAAGCGTACGTGGCAGTGATGTTCGTGATTAGGCCCTCTGGGCGTTAGTGTCCAGGGTAGAGACAGACAAACCGTTCACGAACGATACGAAAAAACAAGTTCGCCAAAAAAATTGAACGAACGGTCTTTTTAAAAAAATTATAGGAGGTTGTGTCCAAGATACGACCGCATTGTTGACGTAGAACTACGCTGTTATTTTATATAAGTCGCTTGTTTATATCTTCGGATATTATTCTATAATGCTGTGAAATTTTAGAAACAACTGCTTAGTAGAATAATCTCTGAAATAGTATTGTCTCAAAGGAATCGCACCTCTAGGCATCGTTCGTACAACGCAAACCAAGCGCCAAACAAGCGTTCGCCATAGCATACATACAGAGCCATACATTGGTGGCTTGAAACTACTAGGAATATAAACCATTCTTATCATTTTGCGCTATTCTCAAAAGAAACGCTTCTGTTAATATTACTGGTCTCGAAAAAAGTTCCATTACTTTCTCATGCTCGAGAGAAGCGCAGCTGTCACCCTTAGTGGAGGAAGTTTTGCCACTGGCAAGCGAAATCTAATCACATACAAAATTCCAGAACGACATCTACTACTTTGTGACTAAACAAGCGAAATAAACTCTTTTTGTTAATAACAACCTCGAAAACAGTAGCAATGCTTCATTATGATCAATATTAGCGCAAATGCAATCCTAGTTGAAGGCAGTTTTGCGACTGGCACGCGAACCCAAATAACTTATAACATTCCAGTAAGACATTCAATATGTTTGGTTTTCCCCAAATAATTTTTTGGCGCACAACCTTTACGCCTGATTCGCCATAACGTCAGTTTAATGCATTGATGCATTCTCAAAGGCTCCAACGAGGCCCTTATGATGACGAAAAAAAAACAATGTTAACTGCTTGGAAAAAGACTGAATTATGCCACACAGCTTGTACTCTGCTGTAACACCCATCGATGCGAATTCGCTGATGAGTTTGTCAAGACCTTCACTACCAGCGGGGGAAGCTTGATTTTGGTTGCTGCCTGGGTAATGGCGTTTACATTTTCGACCAACGCGCCGAAATCGCCTACTTCGCTGTTGTTCGATGCGGTGTCACACTCGCGAAGGCTCGGTTCAGTGCGAGCGCTTTTCACTGCACCAACATCGCGTGCATCATTAGATGACGCTTGCCTCGAAATTTTATTGCCCCTGGCAATGCGTTCGTTTTTTGCAGGGCTCAAGCCTGCCTTCTTTTCCTTCTTGCTCATCACACACTACGCGAAGCGTCCAATTTATGACGCGGAAAGAAAAGCACACAATACGAATAACGCGAAAAACGAACAGAAAAACCAAACGACGATATCCAAGTTGGATTATCACTGGTGGGGTCCAATCTTAGATCGAAGCGCAGCGAAAGCAAAGTGAACTGAATTGCTCAACAGTCCAATGCCGAATGAAAGTTTGCCTCAGCGAGATCTACTGTTTATACTCTAGGCAAGTATTCCCCTTCATTCTTCTACTTTTCCTTTGTTCACGGAGACTTTAAATACTACGATTTCCCCTCCGTTGGTCGTCGATAAGTTGCTCGTTATTGAAAGCTCTGTTTGGGAAAGCACACAAATGGACAGAACAAATGTATGGGAAAATGGAAACGCTTAAAGTTTTCATGAATTTTAACCATTTACAAACCAGGGGATTGTAACGTATAGCATATTAAACAAATCTTACGGAATTTCCGATTCGTTTAGTATGTAAATCGCCAAAATCCGTTCGCGGCAAAAATAGTTATTAACGTTAACTTTATTTCATAAAAACGTGACCTGTTTTCTGATTTGGCACCCTTAATGAAAGACGTAGTTCTACGTCAAAAAAAAAAAAAAAAAACGATAGTTCGCCATACGAACTGATCCCAAATGAACTGATTACAAGCGACCTGTTTGGAAACAAATTATGTGCATCTGAACTGAATACATGGGGAAAGCAGATTGCGTTGGACGGAACGGATGAATAGAACGAAAACGCTTGAAGAAACTAAAAAAGATAACGATATTGTCATTCACAAGCAAAATGCATGTAACGCATGGCTTATTTTGTAAATGTACGCTTAATTTTAAATTTTAAATTAGGATTGTTTTCATCATTGCAATTAAATTTGCTTCTAGGGAAAGCTTTGAATTTCCAATTTTATGTATTATTTCAATTCATGTGTTTATCAAAAAAAAACAGAAAGTGGGTTATATCTATGGTATAACCGCAATGGTGACGTAGGACTATCGTTGATTCAGTGATCCTTTGTTTGAAGTTGAATCTGAATCCATGCTGAATGAATGAATAAATGAATATTTGGGGGACTTCGAAAACGAGAGCGTTACGTTGGAGGTACAAGGTTTTATGCATCTAATATTGGATACGAAAATATCCTACTGATGGGGAAGAATAATCTTCAGAAGCTATCCTGTTAATTGCGATTAATTGAAAAATCACAAAACCAAATGTATTTGGTCACAGTGTTACATGGATAGAAAACATTCAAATAAACTCTTTCACATGAATGTATTTTTAAATTCCCAGAGGAACGATTAGATATTTCCATATTTTCCTCGATACTGGAAGCCCACCAGTGGTTAATGCTAATTCGATAACCACCTGTTAATAGCACTCGATTGAAAAATATTTGGTCACAGTGTTACATAGATAGAAAACATTCAAATAAACAGATTGAAAACATTCAAATAAGCAGATGGTTATCGAGTTAGCAGTAACCACTGGTGGGCTTCCAGTATCGAGGAAAATATGGAAATATCTAATCGTTCCTTTGGGGATTTAAAAATACATTCATGTGAAAGAGTTTATTTGAATGTTTTCTATCTATATTCTATGTATTTCTATGGAAGCCCACCTCCAGTATCGAGGAAAATGTGCAAATATCTAATCGTTACTGAAAATAATCTGCCAGTTCCTCTGGGAATTTAAAATTACATTCATGTGAAAGATGAATTCACATGAATGTAATTTTAAATTCCCAGAGGAACTGGCAGATTATTTTCAGTAACGATTAGATATTTGCACATTTTCCTCGATACTGGAAGCCCACCAGTGGTTAATGCTAACTCGATAACCATCTGCTAATAGCACTTGATTGAAACATATTTGGTCACAGTGTTACATGGATAGAAAACATCAAAATAAACTCTTTCACATGAATGTATTTTTGAATTCCCAGAGGCAGATTATTTTCCGGATCTTTCTCGATGCTGAATGGCATCCAAACGGAAAGAGTTCCGTGCGTGTGTGTGTGTGTGTAGCGGCTGCTTCGATGGTCACCTTCACTTCTCCTGAAGGATCGGCTTCTCTGTGCTCCCTCACAGTTTCAAACAAACTGCTTGCGTTTCAGGGCAGATCTCGATCCTTCGCCGTCCAGCATCCTCAGCAACGATGTTGTCTTGTCGATGTCCTCACGAAAAATGAATGCGTCTCAAAGGAAGGTCTTGTATTATAGAGACTTTAAACTTTTGCAGTTCATTCGTCTCTAGCCTTGAGAAAGGCCCTTTGAAAACTCTACTCTACTCTACTCCAGCACTACCACCTTCACCCTCTTGCCTTGAGAAAGGCACTCGATCCCTCGCCGTCCAGCTCGTCTAGCAACGATGTTGTCCAGTCGGTGTCCACACAATGAATGGAATGTGTCTCACCACCAGAATATCGCTTAAGTATGCTTTTTGTGCGGGATTGAATCGAGAGAAGGCGTGGTTTACGATGGCAATTTGGAAGGCAAACTAGAGGGGAATGAACTCTCTGAGCTCGGAACTTTCGGCGACTGAGCAATAATCGATTGCGGGCGCATACAATATTGGATACGGAAATATCCTACTGATGGGGAAGAATAATCTTCAGAAGCTATCCTGTTAATTGCGATTAATTGAAAATCACAAAACCAAATGTATTTGGTCACAGTGTTACATGGATAGAAAACATTCAAATAAACTCTTTCACATGAATGTATTTTTAAATTCCCAGAGGAACGATTAGATATTTCCATATTTTCCTCGATACTGGAAGCCCACCAGTGGTTAATGCTAATTCGATAACCACCTGTTAATAGCACTCGATTGAAAAATATTTGGTCACAGTGTTACATAGATAGAAAACATTCAAATAAACAGATTGAAAACATTCAAATAAGCAGATGGTTATCGAGTTAGCAGTAACCACTGGTGGGCTTCCAGTATCGAGGAAAATATGGAAATATCTAATCGTTCCTTTGGGGATTTAAAAATACATTCATGTGAAAGAGTTTATTTGAATGTTTTCTATCTATATTCTATGTATTTCTATGGAAGCCCACCTCCAGTATCGAGCAAAATGTGCAAATATCTAATCGTTACTGAAAATAATCTGCCAGTTCCTCTGGGAATTTAAAATTACATTCATGTGAAAGATGAATTCACATGAATGTAATTTTAAATTCCCAGAGGAACTGGCAGATTATTTTCAGTAACGATTAGATATTTGCACATTTTCCTCGATACTGGAAGCCCACCAGTGGTTAATGCTAACTCGATAACCATCTGCTAATAGCACTTGATTGAAACATATTTGGTCACAGTGTTACATGGATAGAAAACATCAAAATAAACTCTTTCACATGAATGTATTTTTGAATTCCCAGAGGCAGATTATTTTCCGGATCTTTCTCGATGCTGAATGGCATCCAAACGGAAAGAGTTCCGTGCGTGTGTGTGTGTGTGTAGCGGCTGCTTCGATGGTCACCTTCACTTCTCCTGAAGGATCGGCTTCTCTGTGCTCCCTCACAGTTTCAAACAAACTGCTTGCGTTTCAGGGCAGATCTCGATCCTTCGCCGTCCAGCATCCTCAGCAACGATGTTGTCTTGTCGATGTCCTCACGAAAAATGAATGCGTCTCAAAGGAAGGTCTTGTATTATAGAGACTTTAAACTTTTGCAGTTCATTCGTCTCTAGCCTTGAGAAAGGCCCTTTGAAAACTCTACTCTACTCTACTCCAGCACTACCACCTTCACCCTCTTGCCTTGAGAAAGGCACTCGATCCCTCGCCGTCCAGCTCGTCTAGCAACGATGTTGTCCAGTCGGTGTCCACACAATGAATGGAATGTGTCTCACCACCAGAATATCGCTTAAGTATGCTTTTTGTGCGGGATTGAATCGAGAGAAGGCGTGGTTTACGATGGCAATTTGGAAGGCAAACTAGAGGGGAATGAACTCTCTGAGCTCGGAACTTTCGGCGACTGAGCAATAATCGATTGCGGGCGCATACAATATTGGATACGGAAATATCCTACTGATGGGGAAGAATAATCTTCAGAAGCTATCCTGTTAATTGCGATTGATTGAAAAATCACAAAACCAAATGTATTTGGTCACAGTGTTACATGGATAGAAAACATTCAAATAAACTCTTTCTCATGAAGTATTTTCAAATTCCCAGAGGAACTGGCAGATTATTTTCCGGATCTTTCTCGATGCCGAATGGCATCCAAACGGAAAGATTTCCGCGCGTGTATGTGTGTGTGTGTGTGTAGCGGCTGCTTCGAGATCTTCCCGGGGAACCGTTTGTGGCATCACTATCCTCCTGATGGATTCATGTCTGGCCTAAGGTGCACAAACAGGTTCTTGGTGACACCGTTCATCCGCGCTTTCATGATAAACAAAGAGCGTCACCACAACAGCGACAACATGCTCCAATCGCTGTTCAATTAGGGTGCTCATACACTGTTTGACCGAAGCCAAATATTTGATTCTTTTTGACAGATAAAATTTGGTCAACGTGTACAGATCAAATATATTCTACACAAAACACGACAAGCAAATATTCAATTATTGGATGCCTAACATATTTTTTCAGTCTGCTCTTCGAACCTGTCGGTACATGGTTAGGTTACCTTGAATATTTCAGTTGATTTTTTCCATGTTCGGTGTTTGATATTGTTTACTACTGTTGAAAATTGAAGAGTGGCAAACAAAATAGTGTTTGTACAAATATCAAATCAAACCTTATCTGTCAAAAAATAACAAATATTTGACCTCCGGGCAAACAGTGTACGGCCACCTTTAGAACTGAGTGGATTTCCAAGCGGCGCTCGCTTATATACCGATTGGTGATAGCCTGTTTTGAAAGCAAATTTAAGACTATTGAAACAAGTTTTTGGATCAAAAAGTAACAAGTATAGAACGCGTAGACATTTTATCGTTCGAATGAAGTGTTTATCATACCATTTCGTTCAGTTGTTTAGGAGCTATCAACGCTCAAAATCTCGGTCTCCGGCGTAACGCTTTCGTTTTCGAAACTTTGATTTTACACCCCGGTATAGAAATGAAAGACGTAGTCCTACGTCAAAAAAAAAACCGGAAGCAGAGACAGCATATAAATGTGGTAAACAAATAATTTTCTAGTGGGAAAGACAATTTAAAAAATGTTTTCTCGTTGCTTTTAATCCATTTTTTGGCCTATTGTGTGTACGTGTTATTGTGATAACCGTTACCGGGATGTTTGTAAAAATTTAAAAATGACGTTAGGGAATTTTTTCTCTGATTTAACTACTATTCAAAATGGTTTTTAATGGTTGAGTCCCAAAAGGAAAAATGAAAAATTGCGCGAATAATTTTATTATTACATACAGCATTGTTGGGTGAGAAATATATTTTTGTATACAATTTACCACCATTTGGAGCATTGAACGAGTCAAAATTATAGTTTTTTTTACCAGTCTCCTCAAAGTCCTACATCGAGTTTCCATCCTAGCCTCTAGGTACAGACCCTTCTACTTTATTAACTTTTGTTTATGTCATAAAATGTGTATTTTGAGTTTAAACTAACTGTAACCAGCGCGAGCATTGTGAAAATAAATAAAAAATTGGTATAATTGTAAAATTGAAATTGGTAAAATTAAAAATTGGTAGTTTTGTTGCTTATCGCAGAATATTAGTTCCATATTTTTCAGATTTTAGATTGGTCCGAAAAATCCATATCCACATCCATATAATTCTTTTTTCAAGAATTCATAGCTTTCGAACTACTGAACCGATTTAGATAATTGACAAATCAAATTAAAGCTAGTCTTCTTTAGAACAATGTCGCGCTTGCAAAAAAAAATATCTTGGTGTAGGTAGGTAGTTTAGGTTTTTTATAGTTCACATGATTCAAAGATAGATTTTTTTTAAAGCTCAGGCATATAGCATATCAAAAAGTCAGAGAGAATTTTTTTCGTTTTTGAATTATTAAGTTATCATGTTTTCAGTCTTTGTGTAATATTCCTTTGTGATTCGACTACCATTCACCTACATTGATTTATAGCAACTGTAACATGTTACATTATCAATATTTTTATGATTTGGGGTAAAAAAATCCATTATTTTTGCGTGAAATTCAAAACTTTATTTAGGAAGTTTCGGATCGTCCGATTTGGATAAAATAAATATATTAGTGTGTATTTTGTTGCCATTTTAAATGTAGCTTCATAATGCAATTCTAATAGATGTTTTGATACTTGTTGGCGAAAGACTCGATACTCGAAAGTAATCGACTTTCACAATCTTCTCTTGATCTTAATTACTCATCACTCAGGAAGTTTTGCAATGCGAGAAAAAGGTGGTAATCGCTTAGTGCCAGGTACGAACTATATGGTGGATGCATTGAAACTTCCCAGCCAAGCTCCAGAAGTTTCTAGCGAGTCACTACAGACTACAGACTACATGGAACACAACTCATCTGTTGGCCAATTCTGGCCGTTTCGAGTCAATCGCTTTAAACGATCCAGTTATTGGCAGTAGATCTGAATTTAGTGTTTGTCGTACGGGAGCAACTCATAATAAATGATTTCTTTCAAATCTCACCAAATATACAATAGCCTCTGGGCGATGCTATGACTACTAAAGTGTCGGTCATCTTCGATTATTTCTGTGATTTTATCGACATCCAAAATAATGGATTTCCTCAACCTAATGCATGATAGACGTGGGACATGAACCAATTTCGATGCTTTTGTATCTCATACATTAATTAGATTGAATTTGAGTAATACATTCTTTCCGGACTATAAGGAACTCCATATCCAGTTTGATTAGCACAAGGAAGGTTAGTAATAAAGATAGTTCATCTGATATTTTTCATATTTCTCAGTTTTCAAATTGATTCAAGTATTTACGTTTAACATGATAGTCATGGATTAGAAACTATAATGAATATTGATAATGTAATCATGTTAAAACCGCTTTGAATCAATGTACATGTTGACATGTTAACTTTGAAAAATCATAGCTCAAAAACGAAATAAACGCCTCTCTGATTTTTGGATTTGTTATGTAAAAAGACCCGACTTTTCAAGAAAAAATATAGCGCCCTTTATCTATGAAACATGTAAACTGTATAAAAAAACAAACACAATCAATAATTACGAAAACAAAATTTAATTTTGCGAGTGTAATATGAAAAATATAAGAGCTAATTGCTAATTGGCTATGATTTTTCGAAAAAAGGAATTTCTGGAAAAACAGAGGAAAGTCGGTTTGATATGGCTGTATTTTTCTGACATTGTTGAAATTTTTTCACAAAAACTGTTCTGAAAGTAACTAACAAACTGTGAGCGATGAAGCTTTTTCCATTGGTAGCAGAGGATTTTTATTTCACCTGGATCCAAGAAAAATTTCTCTACACATAAATTGATATAAATCAAAAATTAGATTTGAGTTAGATATGAGTTTGATGTTATAGAACGAGGCGTTAGATAGCTCGGAAGGATTTATACTGTCGACTAAGACAGTTGTGCGATAAGAAAAACAACTATGACAAAAAAATCTTTGAACTTTTAATTAGCAAAAATAAAACACTTTATTCGCCCGCCTGTCTGAAAAAACTTTCAAAAATAAGGCAAATATTCTAACAATAATATTATTGAAAAATATCGCAGAGGGGTGTTTTGAAATATTAAAACTATTGATGTTAAGGTGAAGGAACAATGGCGCTCATTTCTTTCTTTTCGCCCGAAAACCAATAATTTCGCGAAAGAGTGTGAAGAAACCGATCGTTTTCGCACACATCCCATCAAGTAATATCAACCAAACTCTAATCAATTACTCACAAGATATTAAATTTTCATCTGCCGTCGCGATGAATAGTGAAAAGCGTCGGAAAACTCGAGCTAGTGCTCTGAAAGTTAAATTTTCATTTTCAATTTTCCCCAATGGTTTTGTTTGTATTGGTGAAAGCATCGTTATTTTTTCAACACTGATGCCAGGCAACACCATCGAAACAGCTATAAAAACCACTCAATAGAATGTTATTCCTGAGTCATAGCGTTTCATGTCATGAAAATCAATTAATTAAAATTGTGTTGATATCAATACAATTATTGTTTTTACGTTTAATGGGTATATAATGTGAGTTTTAGCAACTTCAACATTGGTTAAGAAAATTGTGTTGCAGAGCTCGGAACACTGCCACGGCTGCCTCTGCTTTCAAAAATAGGAAACGGAAAAGTATTACATTCAATCAAAATGCCTCGGCCAACGAAAAGAAGGGTTAAGGCTCTCCAACGTGAATATGTGAAAAAAAAACAATCAACGAAGCAAAATATAAAGGAATTATCAACATCGAGTTACTGTGTGGAAGAATTTGTTAATACCAAAAGAGCCCCAATTCGCATGTGTTATAAATTTGCTCATGTTCATGCGTATAATCAGAATTTTACTCCATATGCAAACAAACCTTCTATATACATATATCAGCTGACCCGGCAAACTTCGTCCCGCCCGAAATTTGTTTTTTGTTATCAATTCCTTCAAACATTCACGTTTTTTTTACTAAGCGCAAGTTCATTAGTCCAATCCGGAACTGTTCATTGATTGATCTTCTAATCGACCCCGTTGAATTTACCTTTTACTAAAAAATTCCTAGTACCAAAACTCATCATTATAATATCAGATTATTTTTAGACACAATTCTCGTTCAAGATTTTTCAACCACTAGCAAATAACATATTTCTCCGTAACATGGAATAAATGTTTGATACCGAAAATATGATAGAACAAAGACATTTCTTGCCCCCTAAAATCTTCACATGCCGAATTTACTTGATTAATTTTCAGGTGCAGAAATTTGTTTTTCATTTGTATGACAGCCCACCCTAAGAGAGGGAGGAGGAGTCTCTAACCACCAAAGAATCATTTATTGCACCCTGAATCTTCCACATGTCAAATTTGGTTTCGTTTGCTTGATTAATTCTCGAGTAATGCAGAAATTTGTTTTTCTATTGTATGGCAGCTCTCCCTTAGAGAGGGGGGGGGGTGGAGTGTCTAACCACTATAGAATCATTTATTGCACCCTTAAACCTCCACATGCTAAATTTCGTTTCATTTGCTTAATTAATTCTCGAGTAATGTAGAAATTTGTGTTTCATTTTTATGGCAACCCACCCTTAAAGAGGTGGCTGGACTGTATAACCACCATAGAATCATTTATTGTACCCTTAAACCTCGAAATGCCCAATTTGGTTGCATTCATTAGATTAATTCTTGATAATGTAGAAATTTGTGTTTCATTTGTATTGCAGCTCCCCCTTAGCGAGGGGGAGGGGTCTCAAACTATCATGAAAACCTTCCCCGGCCCCCAAAACCCCTACATACCCATTTTCAGGTTGATCGGTTCAGTAGTTTCCGAGTCCATAAGAATCCGACAGACAGACAGACAGACAGACAGACAGAAATCCATTTTTATATATATATAGATTTATATTTGCAATTGTTCATTGCAACACATCGTTCATACATTTTACTTTAGTATTGAATTGTTATTTTTTCCAAATGTATTCTAAGACTCATATCAGTGAAGCGCCAAACAGTCTGATAAGTGAATTGATCTATTTACGTACAAAAATCAAAACAAACAGCTCTTCTCTCACAAAAACTATTACTCCATTTTTACACGTGGTTTTAACTATACTACTACAGTGGCTTCGTTCCACCTTCACCTTAAATATAATTCTGACGTAGAACTACGTCTTTCAGGAAGGGTGCCAAATCAAAAAAAAAGGTCACGTTTTTGTGAAATAAAGTTAACGTTAATAACTATTTTGATAGCGAACAAATTCTGATACTTTGCACACCAATGGAATCGGAAATTCTCTAAGATTCGTTTGATATACTATACAGTACAATCCACTAATGCCTGAACAGTTTAAATTAATAAAAACTGGAAGCATTCACATTTTTCATACATTTGATCTGGCGATTTGTATGCATTCCCGAACAGAGCTATCTATAACGAGCAACTGATACATTCGTTTCTACCCGTATTCAACATATTTGGTTTAAATAAGCCATCTGCGATTTGTAGCCACACCACTTCTCATTTGGTGGTCATCGAAGCAACATGGTTGCCGCAGAGCGTCGAGCAGGAGAGGATTGTTCTCTTGTCAGGTGAAGGAGGAGTATGGAATAGAGTTTCTTTCCACAAGGGGCCCATCTCAGGGCTAGAGGCGGAAACCAAAAATAGAATAAAATATATATAAAATAAAATAAATAATAAAAATAAAATATAGAAATAAAATAGAATAAAATGGAAACACAAATGCGAGTGAGCTAGCATAACACAAAGAGCGGATATCATTCATGCCTAGTGCTGACTTCACACATACACACACAGCTCGATACAAGGATAGGAAGCCCTCTGTATCGAGGTGCGCTACGACAAACAGGAGCAGCATACGAGAATTTTTTGTGCTAATATTTTACACTTTTTGACATATAAAGTTAGGTCTGAAATTTGTACAAACACGATTTTGTTTGCCACTCCTCAATGATCAACAATGGCAAACAATGCCAAACAACGAACATTGAAAAAATCGACTGAAATATTTAAAGTTTGACGAACAGGCCGAAAATAATGTCAGGCATCTTCTTCTTCTTCTTCTTCTTCTTCTTCAATGGCATTAACGTTCCTAGAGGAACTTTACCGTCTCAACGTAGTATTACTTGCGTCATTTTTATTAGTACTTATTTGAGATTTCTAGTCAAATAACACTCCTTGAATGCATTCTGAGTGGCAAGCTCTAGAATACGCGTGATCACAGTGCAAGTCGGAAGAAATTTTTTTGACGAAAAATTCCCCCGACCAGAACGGGAATCGAACCCGAACACCCGGCATGTTAGTTATGACGCTAACCACTCGGCCAAGGGAGCACCCCAAACATCCAAAAACTGAATATTTGCTTGTCGTGTTTTGTATCGAATATATTTCATCAGTACACATTGATCGAATTTTATCTGTCAAAAAGAGTCAAATATTAGGCTGTCAAAAAAGTCCTGCGGTATTTCCGCGAGGTGTCGTTGTAAGCGCGTAGTCCTAGTTGTATTCATTGTATCGAGTCATACTATAGCTTGTTGGAAAGGTATTTTTGCGCGCTATAATATAGTCCTTGACAGTGTTTTGTTTGGTTAAGTCGTTCGTGAGTTATAGTGTCGCAAATATGGAGCAAAATAAAGAGAAAATCCGACATATTTTACAGTACTACTATGACAAAGGCAAAAATGCATCTCAAGCTGCCAATAAAATTTGTGCAGTTTATGGATCCGATACAGTTTCCATTTCCATCGCACAACGATGGTTTCAACGTTTTCGTTCTGGTGTAGAGGTCGTCGAAGATGCGCCACGCTCCGGAAGGCCTGTCGTCGAAAATTGCGACAAAATCGCTGAATTAGCCGAGAAAGACCGGCATAGTAGCAGCCGTAGCATCGGCCAAGAGCTGGGGATAAGTCATCAAACCGTTATTAAACATATGAAGAAGCTTGGATTCACAAAGAAGCTCGATGTATGGGTGCCACACACGTTGACGCAAAAAAACATCTTTGACCGTATCGACACATGTGAATCGCTGCTGAATCGCAACAAAATCGACCCGTTTCTGAAGCGGATGGTGACTGGCGATGAAAAGTAGGTCACTTACGACAACGTGAAGCGCAAACGGTTGTGGTCGAAGCCCGCTGATGCGGCTCAGACGGTGGCCAAGCCCTCATTAACGGCCAGGAAGGTTCTGCTGTGTGTTTGGTGGGATTGTCAAGGAATAATCTATTATGAGCTGCTTCCCTATGGCCAAACGCTCAATTCGGACCTGTACTGCCAACAACTGGACCGCTTGAGTAGCACTCATGAAGAAGAGGCCATCTTTGATAAACAGAGGCCGCATTGTCTTTCATCAGGACAACGACAGGCCACACACTTCTTTGGTGACGCACCAGAAGCTCCGGGAGCTCGGATGGCAGGTTCTTTTGCATCCGCCGTATAGTCCGGACCTTGCACCAAGTGACTACCACCTGTTTTTGTCCATGGTGAACGAGCTAGGTAGTCAGAAGTTAGCCACAAAAGAGGCCTGTGAAAATTGGCTATCCGAGTTTTTTGCCAATAAGGAAGCGAGCTTCTATAACAGGGGTATTATGAAGTTGGCATCTCGTTGGGAACAAGTCATCGAACAAAACGGCGCATATTTGACTCAAAACAGAAGATTGTAACTAATTTTATGAACAAATGAAAAAAAAAAATACCGCAGGACTTTTTTGACAGCTTAATATTTGGCTTGGGTCAAACAGTGTATGAGCACCCTTTTCAACGTAATACTTGTTTACTATAAAATTCTTATCGTATAATTTTTTCAGCCATGTTTTTGGCGCCAACATCTCAAACGTCGAAAGTATTCGTTTTTCTTCAAACAGCGATCCGCGTTGACGGCATTGAGCTTCGTTTACTAGTTTAGGAGAGCGTCAAAGAATAGCTGATTTTCAGTCGGAATGAACGTTTTCAAAATTAAAATTATGAATGAAAATTAGCTTTTCCATATCAAATTAGAATTCTATTTAAATTAAAAACATTTTTGTTTGCAAGTGGTGAAAATGTCTTCTGATCTGATAGAGATTACACTAACGAGTTTGGGACCCACATTATGGCCCTAATTTGAAGTCGCCACCAGACGTCTACATTATATTTCTGTCATTGCGAATTACCAATTTACCACCATCTGACATATCGTGATTTCGATGATGAATTTTTACAACAGAGGGATAGTGAGATATGCGGTGACGGTAGGTAGAGTGAGATAGCGAAAATCGTGCCATACACCTGGATTTTTTTTGAAAAAAGGTCAATGAGTTTTGATATCCCCTAATGAAAAATCAGATCAATATACTTGATCATATAACCAGAAAATGAAATTGAAGTTTGTAATACGAGTAGCTTCCAGCGCATGGGAAAAATTGCAGAAGTTCGGGGCAGGTAGTTTGACGTGGAATTGCTCTATAGTAAACTGTATAAATTGTGGATTGTGGATTGTGGATTGTGGACACATTTTAGGCCTCTACTGTTTTCGTGTAACTTGTTCTGTGCAATCTTCTATGGAACATAACGATGATAGACATTTTCGTATGTGATTTGTTTGTGACAAAATTCGGGGATACAATATACAACTTACGTACAAATTTGTGCTGTGCAACACTTTTCCACCCTTAACTAATGCACCGAGACAGTGCTACAAAAATTCAACTTTTCTTCCGCCCTAGGTTTTATACCTAAAGGTTTTTGGCACAATACAAAAGGCATAACAATATTTGTCATAAATGTGGAAGTTTGCGAGAATCTTAAGATGCTAATATGGAATCATATCCGACACAAACAGTTGGTCGATTTTTGCAAAAGTCATACGTTAAATGCAACTGAAAATCACCTCAACATTATTGAACCAAGCGAGCGATCATCTGTGGTACACTTAAATGATGTTGTATTCTACATTTAGTGGAACAGTATTGATGAAAAAAGAAAAAAACCCTAACCTGAATTTTTTATTTGTTCTGCTGTTTTTTCGAACCATGAAACGGGTAACCCTGTACCAAGAGAACCATTTTTTGCGAGAAGTTATGATTCATCATTAACTTTGAAAAACCAAATGCAGCCAGTCGAATGACTCCACAATCATATTGAAATGCAGTGAAATCACTTTAAAGCTTGCATAGAGATTCAAAAGCAATGTTTCAAAGTGGTATCCATCTGTTTTCGTTCCTTATTCAAAAAATTGAAAACAATCAATTTTTGCAACGATACAAGGATAGTTTGTGGATCTTTTCGTTCCGAAATTTCTCCTTCGAATCACTTATCTCCAACGGATTTCTTATTACCATTTTCGAACACGTTCAAAAGTATGGATTCAAGCGAATGTGTACCGCAGGACGAGGACAGAAGCAGGAGTCTACACTACGGCAGGGCGGAATCGGTTGGGCGCGTAAATAATATGTTGGTTAATTTTCCTCCTCCAGTGCATGGCGCTTCTTGCGTGGTGAGGATCTGTTTCGACTGTGTGCGTGCTAATCTCGGTTGGTTTGGAAAGCGCCGTATAGAAAAGGAAAACGCCATGTGGAAAACGATTCAGTTGTGCGGTGCATTTCCACCAGTTGACATCTCCAGTGAAGCAAGCTCGGAAAAGCGGAAGTGAACCGAAGTGATTCCGGTTGATTTTTGTGCGGTTAGCAAACGGTTGAGTTTTGTCGAACTGTTGAGTTCAGTGCTTTGTGCAGTGTCTGGTGGAAGCTGGCAGCTACAGTGATCTTATACATGTGAGGGATGGTATATTTGTTTAACGTATTGAAACTAGTTTTTGTCTGTTTGAAAATGTAGTGGAAGCTTGTGGAATGAAAAATACAGACCAGTTCATTTTGAATTTAGTGAAGAAACCGGAATAGTGCAAGCTGCATGGGCTAGAATAATCAGCGATAGGACTGATAATTTTAAATTCAGGCGGAAGTTTTAATTAAATGTAAATAAGTTCAGTTATAATTTCATGATTTAGTAGTGCAATGCTCTATGATAATATGTTCGAATTGAAAACCTCTAACTCGTTTTGTTGTGATTCCGCTCGATGAGGATTATTTAATGAACACTTGTTGATTTCTCTCAAGTTTTACTGCAGTGATTTATAAATCGTGAACCTGATTTCTATATTGTTTTTTTTGTGGTATTTTTTTTTAGTACTAGGTCTACAGGGGTTCGTTTTTTAATTTTTTCCATGAATTTTCAACTGTCTTTTGCATTAAATTGCAAAGCAAACATTCTCTATGTTCGATGTATGTTCGATAGAGAGTCAATAATTCATTGTTGGATTTTCAAGCCATTTATTTAGAGTAAACATTACCTTCTTTAAAATAATTTGTTATTTTTATTTTTGGGTTATTACATCGAAAATCAATTCACTCAACACAACGCTTGTGCCCCATGTTTATAAACATAAATCGGACTCGATTATAAACTGTTTGATTTTTTTATATTTCTCTTTTCTGAGGTTATATCAAGAAAAAATATAATATTTCGAAGTTAAAGTGAAAAAGAATAAGTTACTATAAATACAGTGGAGTATAAATCATGATTTTTGAATATTCTAATAACTCACCAGAAATTGTTTAACCCTATACCGCCCAAATTTTTTAATTATCTAAAAAAAACCTACTCCACTTTTATCTCGAATTTCTGACTTTCAACATAAAATACTCCTAGCAGAAAGTTGCCAGCATAAAAACAATGTGTATGTGTGATAGATGAAAATATTCTATAGACGTTCTAGTGGGGGTGAACATTGAAAATAATGTCTGAATAATTTGAAAAGAGAATCCGCGAAGCCCGTCTTTTAAAAACTACTAACTTATAAGTTTTTTTTTATTTCCAATTTGTAGTTTTCCCATCTTTCAAACGGAAACAACAGAATCGTCCTACGTAACGGAGCCAGTTTAAGGCAAAAAAAAAATCAATAACTTTGTCATTGTTGGAATTCGACCATATGCGAAGAAGGATTTCCATCAAATATGATCCTCTATTCTTCTGACTTTAAGGGGATGAATTGAAAATTAAATTCTTCTTTCTTTTTTCAAAAGCAAAAACTATATGTATATAAAACAACTAAAAATTTTTTTTTCGATTCAATTATATACAATGAAGATACATTGTAGACTGTATATATATATATCGAGTCTGCCCTGTTCATGCAGGTTAAATATGATGATGATATTACTTTTTATCATGAATTATGTGTGTATTTTTCTTTTCCCCAATCATAATTCAACGTCAAAACGGAGAAAATTACTATCAGTAATATCTTGACAAATATCGCGAATATTTTTGAAAGATGTGAACCGTTTAATAGAAGACATATTTTCACTACTTCCAATGCATAATACTCAACTGTAGTACTAATAGTTATTATTTAATAATTCGACGAATTTCATGCCAACTCGACTGGCCGTTGGCAGCAACATCTCAGATAGCAGTGAAAAGTTGTGGGTGTAAAGACATGGGTGATTTAAGCTTTGCATACTTGAAATATTCGAAAAATAATTAGACAATTATTTGGAAAAAGCCAAAATTTTTACGAAAAATTATAATTTAAAAACTATTATACCTGCAACATTCATGTCAAAGGATGAAATGCAGAAAATTGTTTAAATTTTTAGGAAAAAATACCAAAAATTGTTTTGGAAAACAATTTCGCTGACAAAAAAGTTATTTTGAAAAATTTAAATTCATCTTTCTCAAAAACGTATTTTTTTAAAATTCCCAAAAATATATATATGAATAACCCGTCAAATTTCGAACAAGTCGTCCATACATCGGAAGATGGGCACTTTTACAGGGAAAAAGTTTTTCGAACAACAACTTTTTCATGTTTCTTTGAAAAAAATACAACTAATCCTAATTTTGTTTAAAGTCAAGGTAGCGATATAGTGTATTCGACAAAGTTTTAGGTCTTATTAAAATGTGAACTTTTGTCGAAGACGTCAACTTTATATCTGTTATAGTTTTCGGAATATAAGTCATTTTTATATGAAGACTCCTGAAATAATAATGTTTTGCTCGTAACATTTTTGTGTGTAACGATTGACATGTTCTTGACATGTTTCCAAATAGAGAAAAGAAAGAAGAAAATAGCATGTAAATTGCGATAGTTTATACATAAAAATGTTACTAATTAAACGTTAATAGCCATTTTCAAAGAAAAAAAATGAAAAAGTTGTTGTTCGAAAAACTTTTTCCATGTAAATCTGCCCATCATCCGATGTATGGAAAACTTGTTGGAAATTCTAAGGGCTATTTATTCCTATTTTTTCGAAATTTAAAAGCATATCGAAAGCATATCGATTAATAAGCATTTCGAGAAAAATGAATTTTAATGTTCAAAATATTTTTCCTTCAATGAATTTTTTTCCAAAAAATTCTTTTGTAATTTTTGATGAAAACCTAAGTAATATCCTACATTTTATTCTCTGACTATTCTCTGACCATTAAGGTTTTTCGAAAAAAAGTTAAAAAACTCAAAATTTAAAAAAAAACCTACAAAAAATATAAGACCAAAAAAATTTCAGTCAAATAATGGAATGTAGGACATTATTTTGGTTTTCATTAAAAATTATCAAAAAAAATTTTGAAAAAAAAATTTCATTGAAAAAAAATATTTTGAAAATTAAAATTGATTTTTCTCGGAAACATATGCTTTCAAAATTTTGCAAGAAATAGATATAAATAGCCCTTAAAAATTTCCGACAAGTTTTTCATACATCGGACGATGGGCACATTTACATGGAAAAAGATTTTCGAACAACTTTTTCATGTTTTTCTTTGAAAAAATGCTATTAATGTTCAATTCGTAATATTTTTTCGTATAAATTATCGCATTTTAAATGCTCTGCTAACTTTTCTCTATTTAGAAACATGTCAAGAACATGTCAAACGTGAGAATTTACACACAAAAATCTTACGAGCAAAGCATTATTTTTTTCAGGAGTCATATAATGATATATATTCCAAAAACTATAAAAGATAGAAAATTGATGTCTTCGACAAAAGTTTATATTATAACAAGATCTAAAACTTTGTCGAATACACTATATCGCTACCTTGACTTTAAACGAAATTAGGATAAGTTGTATTTTTTTCAAAGAAACATGAAAAAGTTGTTGGAAAAACTTTTTCCCTGTAAAAGTGCCCATCTTCCGATGTATGGACGACTTGTTGAAAATTGTAAGGGCTATTCAAATATATATTTTTGGGAACTTAAAAAAAAATAAATTTTTGAGAAAAATGAATTTTAGTTTTTAAAATAACTTTTTTGTCAGCAAAATTTTGTTCCAAATTTTTTGGTATTTTTTTGTGAAAATTTAAACAATTTCCTACATTTCATTCTTTGACATGAATTTTTTAGGTATCATAGTTTTTAAGTTATAAATTTTTGTAAAAAATTAAGATAAAATATTTGGCTTTTTCCAAAAAGTAGTCGAATTGTTTTTCGAATATTTGAAGTATGCAAAGTTGCTTAAATGACTCATGTCTTTATACCCACAACGTTTCAATACTATCTGAGATGGTGCTGCCAACTCCTAAGACGAGTTGGCATGAAATTCGTCATTCATCTTAGTTTGATGTGTGAATACCCATCAAATAACTCCCCAGAAAAATCTCATGCTCAGCAATTATACAGAACTACTACAAGATTAAATATATTTTAAAATGATTGTTTTATGTCTTGTCTGGATGAATGATTGTTGTTTTTGATTATAAAAACGTTTTCACATGGGAATTTCAACATTTTCGAAATATTCTCTTATTTACGCTGAGGGGGGGTGAGAATGGGTCAAACATGAAATTAAACATATACAACTAAGCTGCAATGTACATGTAAAAATACACCAGGACACTCATACTTACTTGCTTAACACGTTCGTCGCCCAACGCGACGTTTTTGAGTTCCTTGCGGGGCTCATCTTGCGGATAAATTATTAAATGAAGATAAAACTTAGTTTGTAGACACCTTTCACATTATCTAGCAAAATTTGTTATAATTTGAAGACGATTTGACAATAATAACACATGCCAAAGTCATATTATATGGGTTTCACAAAATACTGCAGTACAAACCATCCGCACTATAAACTAATGAAAAGTACAGTTTAAACATTACAACAATAATGCTATGATTTTATTGTTTTTCTATACATCTTATAGTTACATTTAGGTTTCTACTCTGTCAAATTCCTTTCAAAAATCCTATTCAATTTAAACGAGGAAAGTGTCACCCATATCTGGGTGACGGGGCGACGAAAGTGTTCATCAGCAAAAGACCCCGGTGGCCCAAAAGTTGTACACAAAAGTTGCCTCCATTCATCTCGGTCCATGGCTGTTTGTCGTCAACCATGCAGTCTGCTTCCACTTGGTCGTACCATCTTGCCCGCTGCGCACATCTTCTCCTCGTTCCTATCGGGTCGTTGTCAAGAACCATTTTCACTGGGCTGTCACCCGACATTCTTACGACGTGCCCAGCCCAACGCAGTTGGTCGATTTTCGCAGTATGACTCATGGTTTGTTCGCCTTCTTCACATTCCGTCATCCATCTGCACTCCGCCGTAGATGGTGCGCAATACCTTCCTTTCGGACACACTAAGGGCGCGCTGGTCCTCCGCGAGCATAACCCACGTCTCGTGGCCATAGGAGACTACCGGTCTTATCAGTGTTGTAGAATTTACTCGACCGTAGTGTCTTTCGGAGTCCAAAGTAGGCATGATTTCCTGCCATAATGCGTCTTCGTATTTCTATGCTGGTGTCATTATCTGCGGTCACCAGTGAGCCCAAGTACACGAACTCGTCACGAACACGAACTCGAACTTCGATTTCGTCACCGTCAATCTAAATTCTTGGTGAGAGGCTAACATTTGTCTCCTTGGAGCCTCTTCCTCGCATGTATTTTGTCTTCGACGTATTGATGGCAAGTCTATGCAAAATGAAGCTTGGGCACCTTGGTCATGCTGAAGCATTCAATACATAGGTCCAATGTACTTCGCAGTTCGTTCAGGAAGGCACTGTTCTTCGATCGCATTATCTCACGGACTCGATTTTTGAAAGGATGTGCGAGCTGCCTGAATTCGACATTATTGGGTAGTAAGGAATAAGCAAGCCAGTAATCATAATTAATGTGGATGGAGGACCAGACGAGAGCCCTCGGTTTGAAAAGGATATTTCTGATTTTCATTTTAATCAATTGCATTTTGATGCAATATTTGTTGCTACAAATGCTCTAGGACGCAGTGCTCCTCTTTCCCGTTAGTTAGCAGGTTTAATGCATACTCATGGTCATAAAGGGTCTCACTTGGATGAAAAACTTAAAATAAGGGACATGGACCTGGAAACAAAAACAAAACAAAGGAATCACCTAACAATTGATGGATACCCCGTCAAAGCAGAATATATTGAGCCCGAAAACCCTCAAATCGATTAAGCGGAATTAGTACGATATTAAGCCGAGTGGTTTGCTCGTCACGTAAGTACATCCCAGGACCCTTTGGAAGTAGTAAAAAGTCATGACATGAACTGCTGCATTGTTCGAAGGAGTAGTTACTTTTGTGCAAATCAACATCAATTTATACCAGCCTATGTTCCACTCGGCTAAACGCCAAATGGTTTGAAAGCATCAATCCCAACAGATGTGAGCAGCGGCGTAATGATGGTAGACAACGCCCCTGGCAAACTATGAAAATGGCGCCCCAAAAAACCCTTTTTTCGATTTTTCACTAATTTTGGGTTGGGATACATTGAGAAAACTACTTACTAATACCAATGTTCACTTTGAACAGCTTATTTCGTATTTCGCTTCAGCTGAAGCAAAATGATCCACAATTGCATCTAAATCAAGGTCTGCTAGCGATTGTTTCTCGATCGAAAGAGTTGCCAAGCTATAGAGTCGGTCTTGGCTCATTCTAGGACGCTGCCGAAAAATACTTTTACTCGTTAGAGGGGCTGTGGAGTTTCCAGTTTTTTTTCGTTTTCCGTAGTTGAGTAGCTTTAAAATTGTCAGGGATACCAAGTTGAATACACTTTTCTTTCACGTACTGAATGACATGATTACATGCTTCCTTCTTCATCTCCTCAAATGATGCACGCAAGGCTTTAAAGAGTTTTCCGCATTGAAAATAATGTTTGTGAATTATCTCCACGATGTCGGAACCTCAGTTGTAATGACCAGCCGCAGTATGAATTTTCCAATATTTCACGCACATAATTTCCATTATCTAAAACACGTAATATCTCGATAACGGTTAGTCCTAGGATAAAACGATATACCATGCCAAACCGATATTGTTGTTGTTCGAAAAACTTTTTCCATGTAAATGTGTCCATCATCCGATGTATGGAAAACTTGTTGGAAATTCTATGGGCTATTTATTCCTTTTTTTTCAGAATTTTAAAAGCATATGTTTTCGAGAAAAATGAATTTTAATGTTCAAAATATTTTTCCTTCAATGATTTTTTTTCCAAAAATTCTTTTGTAATTTTTAATGAAAACCTAATTAATTTCCTACAATTCATTCTCTGACTATTCGCTGACCATTAAGGTTTTACGAAAAAAAAGTTGAAAAAACTCAAAATTAAAAAAAAAACCTACAAAAAATATAAGACCAATAAAATTTCAGTCAAAGAATGGAATGTAGGAAATTATTTTGGTTTTCATTAAAACTTATTAAAAAAAATTTTTGAAAAAAAAATATCATTGAAAAAAAAATATTTTGAAAATTAAAATTGATTTTTCTCGGAAAAATATGCTTTCAACATTTTGCAAGAAATAGATATAAATAGCCCTCAAAATTTCCGACAACTTTTCCATACATCGGACGATGGGCACATTTACATGGAAAAAGATTTTCGAACAACTTTTTCATGTTTTTCTTTGAAAAAATGCTATTAATGTTCAATTCGTAATATTTTTTCGTATAAATTATCGCATTTTAAATGCTCTGCTAACTTTTCTCTATTTAGAAACCATGCCAAACCGATATAGTCTCAGATTTCCATCAAAACTGATAGAATTTTTCCTTATCGAAACATATAAGACTCGTATTTTTTTATTTTCCCCATTTTTTCCAAAAATGACTTTTTTTAAAAATTCATAACGTTGGAACTGGGCCGATTTAAATGATCGACATATCAAATTAAAGCTATTTAGCTAGTCTTCTTTGAGAAAATATTACACTTGCAAAAAAAAAAAGAATTTTATCCTAGTGATCATTAATTGTATCTGTTTTTTTTATGTTTTTTTTATGTTAGGGTTTTGGGACCAAGGGCGCTATTTTTTTGTATTTTTTCTAGAAAGCTTGAAAGAATTTTTTTTACATAACATATCTTGAAATCAGAGATGTATTGTTTTTCGTTTCTGAGTAATGATGAGTTATGAGTAATGAAAACAACATTTTCCCCTTTTCCCCAAAATGATGATTTTTAAAAATTCATGACTTTCGAACTATTGAAATTGAAGTCGATGAGCTAGTCTTCTTTGGAAACATATAAGACATGCAAAAAAATTGAATTCTATTCGCATAGATCTAGTCTAGTCGCAGCTTTCAAAAAAATATATAAAACACTAGCTGACCCGGCAAATTTCGTCTCGCCCAAAATTTATTTTTCGTTATCACATCCACGTTTTCTTTTCACTTTCGAACGAAGATCAATTTCTTTAGCGCAAAAATCAAATGGACTAATAACGCTTGTCAATATGTAATTGTAGAACATATGCGAATTGAATTTTTCGAACTTTTCCATTTTCTTCAGAGTTTTCCGAAAATTTTCAATCGTCATGTTTGGTTGAAATATGTGCATTATTTTTATAGGACCCCTCTCCATTCCAGAGGAGGAAGAGGTGTCATACCACCATAGAAACATTTCTCGTACCCAAAAACCCTCACATCCCAAAATTGGCTCAATTTGCTTGATTATTTCTCGTGTTATGCAGAAGTTTGGGTTTTATTTGCATGGCAGTCACCCCTTAGAGAGAGGGGAGGAGTGTCTATTCATCATAGAAACATGTTGTGCCCCCTAAAACGTTCACATGCCAAATTTGGCTCCATTTACTTGATCAGTTTTCGAGCTCTACATAAATTTGTGTTTCATTTTTATTACAGCCCCGTCCGCTCCCCCCCCCCCTTCCCCCTTTAGAGAGGGGGAGGAGTGTCTATCCACCATAGAAACATTTTATGCACCCTAAAACCTTCACATGCCAACTTTGGTTTCGTTTGCTTGATTAATAACTGAGTAATGCAGAAATTTGTGTTTCATTTGTATGGCAGCCCCCTCCTTAGAGAGGGGGGAGGAGTTTCTTCAATTCTATTTTTTTTTAATTTCTTATAATATTTTTTATTTTCCTAAAATCTACGATTGTATTATATTCGTGCATTCGTAAAAAGAGCTCCAAAACTTATCATTAGCGCTATGGAAAATTTTGTGTAGGGTACCAAATTAAGAAACTAGGTAATTTTAGTAAAAATTTTTGTAATCTCTACATGGAGAGTTATGATTAAAAATGTAGGTTTTTTCACACCATTCTCAATAGCTTAGAAATGAAAATGTGGAAAAAATACACAAAGTGCTTACTTTGATGTATCACGACATATCTTTCAATAAAATTACCATCGAAATTTTATTTTTGTTTCTCGAGATTTTGATATTTTTATATGAAACTAGCTGACCCGGCAAACTTCATCCCGCCCAACATTTGTTTTTTGTTATCAATACCTTCAAAAATTCACGTTTTCTTACTTTGAGCAAGTTCATGGGTTCAATCGCAGAAGTGTTCATTGATTGATCTTCTAATTGACCTCGTTGAATTTACCTTTTACTATAAAATTCCTAGTATGTCTAACAAAACTCATCATCATAATATCAGATTATTTTAAGACACAATTCTCGTTCAAGATTTTTCAACCACTAGCAAATAACATGTTTCTCCGTTACATGGAATAAATGTTTTAAACAGAAAATATAATAGAATAAAGACAGCCCTTAATCGGACAATTCCTTCTCGATTTTCTGAATTTTCCCTTTTTCCTTCAGAGTTTTCCGAAAATTTTCAATTGTCATGTTGGTTGGAATATTTTTGGTTGAAATATGTGTAATATTTTTATGGGACCCCATCTCCAATTCAGAGGAGGGGGGGGGGTGTCATACCATCATAGAAACATTCCCCTCTCCCCCTCAGAAAGGTGGCAAATTTGGTTCAGTTTGCTTGATTAGTTCTTGAATTATGCAGAATTGATTTTTTTTTTCATTTGTATAGCAGTCCCCCCCCTCAGAGAGAGGGGAAGAGTGTCTATTCACCATGGAAACGTTTCGTGTCCCTTAAAACATTCGCATGGCAAATTTGGCACCATTTGCTTGAACATTTTTCGGATTATGCAGAAATTTGTCTTTCATTGTATGGCAGCTTCCCCTTAGAGCGGGGGGTGGAGAGTCTAACTACCATAGAAACATTTATTGCACCCTAAAACCTCATTATGCCTAATTTGGTTTCATTTGCTTGATTAATTTTCGAGTAATGTATAAATTTGTGTTTCATCTGTATGGCAGCACCCCCTAAGAGAGGAGGGAGGAGTATCTAACCACCGTAAAAACATTTATTGCACCCTAAAACCTCAATATGCCTAATTTGGTTTCATTTGCTTGAATAATTCTCGAGTAATGTAGAAATTTGTGTTTAATTTGTATGGCAGCCCCCCCTTAGAGAGAAAGGGTGGAGAGTCTAACCACCACAGAAACATTTATTGCACCATAAAACCTCTATATGCCTAATTTGGTTTTATTTGCTTGATTAATTCTCGAGTAATGCAGAAATTTGTGTTTCATTTGTATGGCAGCCCCCCCTTAGAGAGGGGGGTGGAGAGTCTAACTACCATAGAAATGTTTATTGCACCCTAAAACCTCATTATGCCTAATTTGGTTTCATTTGCTTGATTAATTTTGGAGTAATGCATAAATTTGTGTTTCATCTGTATGGCAGTCCCTCTAAGAGAGGGGGGAGGAGCATCTAACCATCGTAAAAACATTTATTGCACCCTAAAACCTCAACATGCCTAATTTGGTTTTATTTGCTTGTTTAATTCTCGAGTAATGCCGAAATTTATGTTTCATTTGTATGACAGCCCCCCCTTAAAGAGGGGGGTGGAGTATCTGACCACCATAGAATCATTTATTGCACTCTAAAACTTCCACATGCCAAATTTCGTTTCATTTGCTTGAATAATTCTCGAGTAATGTGTGTTAATTTGTATGGCAGCCCCCCCTTAGAGAGGGGGTAGGGGTCTCAAACTATCATGAAAACCTTCCCCGGCCCCAAAAATCCCTACACACCGATTTTCATGTCGATTGGTTCAGTAGTTTCCGAGTCCATAAGAGTCAGACAGACAGACAGACAGAAATCCATTTTTATATATATAGATTAAAAAAAACATAAATATAAAAAACATATACAAACACATTTGAAAGCAGTACTGTGTCTTAAAACTCAATTTAAAAATTCAAAAAATTTACGCTCTCAAATTCTGAAAAAAAAACATTTCAGAAACACGTACATTTAAATGAAAATTGTATTGTTCGTGAACAGGTTTACTAGACATCAAGCTTCGTTTAGGAAAAGCATAAACGATACTTGGTTGAATAAAATATAAGATAAGCATAGTTTCTTGCTGTGGTGTCTGAGAGTAGACAAACGACCACAAAGAGTTAAAACATAATTTATGAAATTCAAAATTTTAAAATACAAAAAAAATATTTCAAAAAAATATATTTTCGATAGATTTGTTGTTTGTTGATAGAATGTTCTGGAGACAGGGCATATGTGCGCTTCAATCCACAATGAATACATTTTAAATTCCGATAAGCTTGTATTTAGTTTTATCTGAATGATTTGAATTTGGAGTGATTTTAATCAACACGAGAGACTCTTTGTTAGAGAAGATTTTCTATTAGAAAACAACAGCTGCTTTAAAAATCTACTTATCTTCTATCGTCACAGCCATTTTGTTCTCTTTGAGTTAAAAAAAGTTTTAAAAAATAAGCAGTTTCACATTTACCCTCATTCAGAGTGTATACTTTCCTTTGAAAATGTACTACGCAGCCCGAATACAAGTTATCTGTGGTATAAAGGATGTTCTGCAGACAGATTAAAGATTCAGTGTTATACATAAAAGTAGCAGCTCAGATAAGCCTCAGTTTTAGAATTATTTTTTCATTCTCAAGCCGCTCCACCACAAGCTGTCTTCTGTGCCTACATACCACAACAAGCCGCTAGCAAGCTCTCGATTAACGTTAAGTTCCAATTTCGTATTTTCTTTCTTGAAACCGCAGGGTGAAGCAAAAATCTGCCAAGGATACACGTGACCCCTCAGGCCAACAGTGAAAATGGAACCCATCAATGGAGCGTGTCATCGAGTGAGGACCGCCGGCCTAGGCCTGGCGCTCTTCCTGCTCGTGCCGAACATTGCCTTGGTGACCGTTGGCGGCATTCCGACGTCGGTTCTCTCCAGCGCAAAGGAAACCAGCGGTAAGTGGTAATACCGAAGTGTGGGATCAATTTTCCACTGCGTTATTCGATTGTTTGTTTTACTTCAATGCCGCTGCCACTGTCAACGGTGCCACTGCCGGTGTCATGTGGCGTTGAGTTGAAAAGTTTTCCCCAGCATTTTCATCCGTGTAACCAAGTGGATGAGAAGTCGAAGTATTTGCTCTTACAATTTCAACGCATGGAATGACGACTGCCGATCTAATATTGATTACAAGTGGATCGATTAGGAGGCACTCTCGACAAGATGAAATTTTTAGGCGTCTTACGAAAAAGTATTAGGCTGTGTTGGAACGAAATTCGATACATTCACGTCAGATTTTAATTTTTCCATGCGGCGGTGCTTCGTGCTTTGAGATAGATCAAGTCATTACAATCCTTCGATGAGGTTGATGATGATGATGATGGTTTCGCCTCCTTCCCCTACAGAGATAGCAAGACGAGTTATCTAAAAGATAATTTATTTTTCTCAGCATTGAAACCAGTTTAGCAAGAAAAAACGAACTGATTTTATTCAAAGATATAAATTCGTATATAGTATTTCAATGTCAAAAATATATGCTAGTTGAAATATAGTTAAGAGCTTGGCTCCTTTAAACTTAGATAACTGAGCCTGTAAAAATAAACGGATTAATAAAAAAAATGTCAAAAATAACCCAAGCCGATACCCAGTCGTGTCCTCCACAGAGCCGATAGGATCCCGACAAGACTCTTGTAGCCAATTGGTCCATCAAAGCACAAGTCCAGCCGCCAGCCTTGTATTGGATTGACAATGAATATCCTCATCCAGAGAAGTTGAGGAATTTTCTTTTACGAAAAATTCCTAGACCGGCTCTCAAAAAACATAAACTTTATATCCTTTATATATGTGCCACGCGCGCCGCTCAAACTTATGTAGACTACTTTTTTCACTAATACAAAACAAAAACAACAAAAAATAAAAATAGTCCATCATCACCATGATCATGGTAGACATAATAGAGATGAACACAAATTGAAAACAAAAAATATAACATAAATGGAAAATTGTTCAAAATTGTCTAAACAATATAATCAGTTTAAAATAAACTTCGTCAGGTCATACATTGAAAATAAAAAAAACAACCAAAAATGGGCATAAACAAAAATTCACCCCTATTGGAAATCAAATTGTTCCAATATTAAAGAGTTTTTCAAACTTTTCGGTATTCCAATCAATACTTTGTAAAAGTAGGTAATTAGCAGACTATTTTGTCATTTCAGTATAGTGGATTTATTTTGAAGAAAAACAAAAAATGACTTTTATTCTTTAATGGGTACTTTTAGGGCACGACATAAAAAATCCACTTCATGGTTTATTTAAAAGTTGTAAGGGGTTGTATCTAGGACACGACCGCATTTTCGACGTAAAACTACTGAATTATATTATTCAATCCGCTTGTGTATCGCTTCGTATATTATTATAGAATGCATCGAAATTTTTTTTTTATCCCAACAGTTTATTTTATTAGACTTATTTAGCAATTCAGGTGTAACAGAGCCGAATTCATTTGTGTATCGAGTATCGGTATCTATCGATAAATATTTGTTTTATTCATAACACAGCAGCCGCTTAGGCGTAAGAGAATTCCTATTCTATCGATGCACAACAAATGTCGCCTTTTTCGGCGTAAGAATATTGCTATTGTTCGAATGTTCACAGTTGGGCTGTTCACAGCGGGACTGTTGATATGAGGCTTTCTTTGTTGCGTTATTAATAGTGCCGATTACCGATGCAGCAGACCGAAAATGTGAGCGGCAAGGGACTGGGATTACCGTCACATGATGATTGTTGCGTGGACATAGTAGCTAGAATAACGCACAAAGATGGTCAGTTGAGGGGCCCTGAGTTATGAGCTCATGATCGTTCGCTTAGTAGCGGACACGCAACCAATTTGGCTACGAAGACCCACATCGAAATTTTTGAAATAACTTTTTAGTTATTTCAGAATTTGTCTTCTCGCTTCAAAAACAGATAGCTCCGCTGTGTCTTCGCTGTTGGTCCGTACTGAGAACCCGCTCTATCTGACAATATAAATATATCAAGTATTTGACTGCTCATGCCGATACGTGTCTGATGAAACCGTGTTTGTTCTCTATGCACAATATAGGGGTAGTGGGGGCAAATTGATCATGGGGGTCAAAGTGTTACCTGCTTGTTTGGTAGTATAACTATTGTCTATAAATGTCTTGTTGATAGTCACCTCATGTTTGAATAATTTAATGACTTTTGAGTCATCCTGTACATCAGTAGAGATATCAAAATATAAATAAAAACAGAAATTGCTCTCTCGATAGCCATTCGGCCGTAGTTCTGTGAGCAATTTCTCGTGAAATTTAGTTTATTCAAACTGATATATTGGACAAATCATCAGTTTGGACGGCTGTTAGAATATTCTGGGAGAGGTGAACAGATATTTTACTCCCATCGTTCTGCTTACAAAAGTTGATATACCGCATTACATTCTGCTCTTGAAGAAGATCCTTTTGTGGTTTTGACCCTGGACCAAGCCTCATTATGCGGAACGTTATGTGTTTCTTACTATGTTTTTGCATGCATGAGAAAATTTGAATTGAGACTCTAGGTGAATAGGCCAAGCTCATTTCATACATGTTCCTACTGTATCAAGTATGATTTGAACAAATTTGGACGAAAAAAACGCATAAATCTATCCCATTTAGCTCGATATGTGCGAGTGACTTCGATTCGATTTTTCACCTTTTTTTCTAATGATGAAAAGTGTACTATTTTGAATTTTTCTAGTTAAAGCCTTTTGCTATCTTGAAGAACAATGAGTTGAACTACAATAAAGGGTGTGTCACATCAAATTGCATCACGGAAAAAACGCTGTAGAAATTTAATGTTTAGGAATTATATCTTCAGCTTTCGCTTATAATCAGATGTATAGAGTGTATAGATCACGTTGGCCATGCTTCACTGTCAATTTTTCGTAAATTTGGAAAAATGTCGTCGAACGAAAAAGAGCGTCGTGAATTAATCCTGTGCACTCATTTCGAGAATCCGGAATTGTCACATCGGGACATCGGTAAGATGCTGGGAATCGTAAAAAGTACTGCCAAAAGTTGTTTAATAGTTTTTATTTTACTGTCTAAAATTTTCAAAAGGATCGGTCTACTGGGCGAATTTCTACAGCGTTTTTTCCGTGATGCAATTTGAAGTGACACACCCTTTATTCTTCGAGAAACGGGAATTGAATCGGTATGTGGACGCTGGAAATGGGCATATTCCTTAGGGTGACCACTATGCCTCCACTTCCCCTACTTCATAGCAAACCCTTTTTCCATTCAACAACTATCAATTTTTGCACAGAATGTTTGCATTGAGCTGCGCGAGTAGAAATATTTCCTATCAATTGATGCAAATACTTCTGCGAACAATCGAGTAATGACGAAGCTTAATCGCAGTAATTCCTCTCTCATTGCCCGTATAACGAACGCTCCATTTGATTCATGTATCACACATATTTCAGCATCTTTGGGTCTTCTACAACAAATTACCATTAATTCCATTCTTGTATCGGGCCGTGTGTATATATGTGTGTGAAATCAGCATGGATGGATGATGTCCGCTATTTGTTTTATGCTTGCTAGTTCGCTCGCAACTGTGGTTTTATTCCATTCTATTTTTGCTTTAAGCTTCTTCAGTTCATTCACCTCTAGCCCTGAGAAGGGTCCTTGTGGAAAGAAACTCTACTCCATACTGCTTCTTCTTGAGAAAGACAATCCACTCCTGCTCGACGCTCACCGGCAGTGATGTTGCTTCGATGACCACCAAACGAGAAGTGATGTGGTCTTAGGGTGGGTTTAGACTAGTGATGTATTCATGTGAAGAAATATGATGAGATTTATAGAAATCGCATCAACCGTTTACACTAGCGTGAACTTCTATAATGAATATATTCATATTTTCGGTGAATTTATTCACCTGAAGTAGAACTGCACCCAACTTCAGTGATTTCTCACCAGTGAGAAATTCACAAGCGTTTACATATGCTGAATTTATTCAAGTTATATATACCTCGAATAAGTGTATCATATTTATTCTCACCCGTTTACACCTATTTTCACGTGAATAAATCCATCTATAGCTATAGATCTCCCTAATGTAAACCCGCCATTAGGAAGGAAGGTAATGAATTATAGAGACTTTAAACTTTTTCAGTTCATTCGTCTCTAGCCTCTGAGAATAGCGCTTGGAAAACTGTACTTTTCCTGCATTACTCCTGCATCTCAATTGCTCGTCCAGCAACGATGTTGTCCAGTCGGTGTCGTCACGAAGAATGGTGTGCTTTCAAATCGCGGATGGCTTATTTATACCAAAAAAGTTGTAAACGGGCAGACACGACTGTATAGTTGCTCGTTATTGATGGTACGGTTAGCACACAAATCGGCAGAACAAATTTTTGGGAAAAAGGGAATTCCTCCAGGGAATATAACATATCAAACAAATCAAACAAATCTCAGAGAATTTCCGTTTCGATTTGTATGCAAATCATCAGAATTCGAAACTATGACGAGCTTGAGACGTTTCTCAAAAAATCGCACGTGGCACGCACCTTCGTCCATCGGCATCTCGTCACAGATATTGGAAAGGAGCTTCTTAAATTGGTCCACAACGCTCTCTTAATGTTCGATTTGTTTGGCCAGTTTGTACGACCCTACATAAAAGTCCAGGGGATTAAGGTCCGGGAAATTGGGAGGGCACAAAATCTTTTTGAGAAAATCAGTCAAATTCTCCCGACACCCCGCTTGGACGATATTCGCCGTATGGGTCAGTGCGCCGTCCTGTTGAAAGACGTAATGATCCTTCCCATAGAGTGCCGAAGTCACAATCTTCTCCAAAACCGCGGTCTTATAGTACGCGGCGTTGATTTTCACGATTTTCTCGATAAACACCAGTGGGAGCTTCCCACGCCTGGATACGACCCCCTTCCCCCGAAACTATCACCGACGCGGCGCTCTGGAACTGCGGGACGTGAGGATGCTGGCCAACGTCGACACCCACAGCCGATCATTTTGGCTGTAGCTAGGGAGTTTCTCATCAGACAAGACCTGACCTGACCTGCGTGCCGCGAAAGTATCAGTTTGGATTCGTCCAGCCTCATTTTCGTTGTAGCTTTTGTTACCCCGTGAACCTTGCGTTTCTTTTACGGCCTGTATCCCAGGTCCTTCGTCATGATGGTGTGGACAGTCCCGATCGACACATCCAGGTCAACTGCGGTCTTCCGGATCGAGCGGTTAACTTTTCGATGAACCCACTTCCTCACCACGTTGATGGCTGCTGGAGTCCTCGCCAAACGTGGCCGCCCGGATCTCGCCCGGATGTCGCCGGGTCGCTCACCTCTATAAACGATTTACTACAGACAAACAAAAAAAACCAATGCCGGAAAATGTTCATGAGGTTATAATTATTTATATAACCTCGCGAACCGCCATTTGTATATATGACAACATTTATGTTTCTAGAAATAGGTCTAAATATTTAAAATGATTGGTGTGGTGTTGGTTTTGCTCCGATGGGATTCGCACTCCGGTTGTTTGGATGATAAGCAACAGCTATCACGTACTGCTATCCGGATTATGATTCTAGAGCAGTTAAAACTTGTACATATAATACGAAAAAGATATGATCGGATACGTCATTCCTGGTCGTCTATTGTATTTTAGTGGAAATGTCTTTAAATTTACATAGAAACGGTCAAGTACGGTCCAGTGCTTCGTGTTTTAACCTTTAACGAACAAGAGCATTTTTCTAGAACGATGACGGATTTTTAAGAAATTAAGTGCTTTATTTCCAGAGCGAGAAAAGAGACATAATTAATATCGCTTTATTGGATTTTATGGAAACTTTCAGTGATAATAGGTAGTATATGAACATACAAAAGGATAATGAAATGAAAATTTCAGAAAAATAATGGGAGTTGAAATAAAGGAATAGATGGGTGTATATTAGGGTGGCAATGGATGTATGGAAAAAACTACGTCATCGAATTTTTAAAACCGACCATGTAGGGGAAAAGGGGGGAATTTGGACCACCTAAGCAAAACGCCTAATATATCCAAACCAAAACGGTCTAAATAAAAAATGTTACATTGTATACTGAGCTACACTTGTTTTCTCTCAATAAATAATGTTTAATCATTATATAAAGCTTTAATCTACCAAAAATATCATAAAATAAAAGAGATGATTTTTGGACATTAAAATTTGATGCGGGGTGATTTGGTCCAGTGTGTGTTTCATCGAAAAAAACATACTTATGTTTAAGTAAAGTATTTTGGTATAATGTTACAATCAGTAACAATGTTTTGAGATCGATACCAGGTGTCTCGGCCAGATTCCAGACCAGAAAAGTTGGATTGACACCATCTCGAATTCTGCATGAATCTATTCACTGTTGGTCGAGCATTTTCAAGCACTTTTGATGCTTGGTCAAAAAAATCCGTTCTCGATAGCCTGCGTTGCTCTTTCAAGCTACTCCTTCTTCTAACGTTGTCTGTCCATCCTCTTTTTGTAATTCAGCGGCATCTGAAATCAATTATACCAAAGAAAAGTCTCAAACCTATAGGACCAATTCACCCCACAGAAACGTGTCCATGTCACCCCACACAACACGCAAAAATTAAAATGCAATTAATTTCATTTATTGTTATCAAACTTACAGTTTCGCTACATCAAATTGTTCCTCTTCTGTAGGCGAACAGAACTTCACTGCACAATACACGCAAAGTTTGTTTAATTTGCGGGAAAAACTTTAAAACCACTATCGGAAAACTCACATTTTTTGACGATCAAAGTGCTTGCTGTGTTTATGCTATCGTTTCCTTCTACTTGTGAATTTATACCAAAGTTTTTTTTACTTTCGGTACATACGGTTCAACAATAGAAGGAAATGACATTATACAAAATCCAAGTTGAGCCGTAATTTTTGAGATAAAGGGGTGGTCCAAATCACCCCATATGACCAAATCACCCCGTGTTACCCTACATTTTGTTTATTGGCCCAAAAAAAATATTTGCATCCCAAAAAGTCGATTTTCGGCCAAAATTTTTTTTTTCGAGATAACACCAGATCTCGACGTTTTATGCATTTTTAGGCCATCTGAATCGAAAAAAACATTCGATTTTCTAAATTTCCTTCCCCCTTGGAAGATTTTCGAGGATCTAAAAATCAAAACTTTGAAAGCTATGCGGCACCCCTAAATCATGTCCGATTGAGCAGAAATTTTGCACAGGTCATTTTTTTTGGGCCAATAAACAAAATGTACATGGTCTGTTCTTTAAATTCGATTATTTTTTTTCCAAACCTTCATCGCCTCTCATCGACGTTTCATGCATTTTTAAGCCATTCAGCATCGAAAACAAATTTCGATTTTCCAAATTTCCTTCACTCCCCCCTTGGAAGATTTTCGAGGATGAAAAAATCGTTCTTTCGGGCCTGCTGATCTGTTAGAGATTAATTTCCCTCCCTAAATCTCCATATCACCACCAGACGTCGGTACTGTACATACGACAAACAACAACATGTAATATGGACTCGGTTACGATCTAATATGATTTACGACGATTTTCCACAGCATGTACCGTTCTGAATCATGTTTCGGACGCTTAAGGCATATGATGCAGAAAACAGGCCTAAACTTTATGCATAGGTATTATTTGGTTGATATTTTGAATAAATTAGTTCAATATGCTTCTGAGCTTTCTACTTTGGTACTTATTTGATTGAAAACATTAAAAAATCATTGAATAAAATGCTTTTCAAATGAAGCGAATAAAAATCAAACTTCGGACACTAAATCAAATTTCGGACAGATTGAATTCAAAATTCGGACACTTTATTTTGTAATTTTTAGAACGAAAATTACATTACACTTGATTATATTTTATAGCCAACTGCGCTTACACTTACCAAGTAATCACAGTAATCTCTTAACGATGATGAGAACTGATAAAACACGGGAGAAATTTAAATATTGATGAACTGGTAAACTCTACGTGCTCGCGCTAAGCAAACGTCAAACACAAACGAGAGTGAGTAGTGTTGATAGATTTTTGCCGATTATGTTATAATTCAAATGTAGTTCTCATATGAAGTAATAGTGAAACCAAGGGATTCTAAAGAAGCAATTGTGATATTAATTTTATAGTTATATCATCAGTGCATTAAGCATTTCAAGATAATAGAACAAAGTGTCCGAAATATGATTCAGAACGGTAATACAATTTTCCGCAGTACTACATTGATTCAATTTATATGTTCATACGACCCAAAAACTGCATCAGCCTGATATCCATAAATGATTTTTTAAAGATCGATTCTGCGATAGCGTATCTCATAAAACCGATGTTTGTTATACCGAATTGAGACTTAATTTAGAATAATAATAATATCGAAGTTTTCGCATTTTATACGATTTTAGATGTACAAAGTATATCTTTTGATCGACATTATATATGATTTTTAAGTTCATGTGGTACTTAGAATATGCCAAGTTATGCGATTTAATGTTTGCTGGGTACTGTTGTGATTTAGAACATAACATATATTCAACGCATAATTCTGCATTAGAACTCATGAAGAAAAAAAATGACACGAAAACAGCTAGTCTCTGGATAAAAAACTAGGAAATATTTTGTAATTGAGTAATTGAATGTAATTGCGCATTTGTATTTGATTTTTAAATCATTTTAATTTCCATTAGATATTCGGATCTGATTCACATTGCATTGTTTGATGTTTGATTCATTTCAATTTATTCCCTCTTCAATACATTTCTTCTTCCTCATTTATTTATTGTTTTAATACGTGTCAATGACTTGAAACAAGGTTTTGAACTTTTTGTGTTCTCTTTCATCTAATACGTCGATGAGAAAACGATGTTACTTTTTTGAATGTGTGATGTCAGTAAGGAAGAAGAATATTCCAACCATAAATACAGTGTCCGGTCGGCGAGGAACAGATAATTTCCTCCCCTCTTTCTCCTGCTATCGGCGAAGCTTAAAATTGGCATTGTGTATTTTCCATTAAAACATATGTAGCTGGACATTTCTGTGTATATTCTTTGATCTATCTGTCCCAAAGGATGCCGTACTTTAGCATGAAACGAGATATTTCGCAAGAATTCCATAGGCTGTGTATCCGACGAGACTTGCCCTCTCACCCCCTGGAGAATCAACTTCGTCGCATTTTCATACGGCATTAGAGGGCGCCAAAAAAGGCAAGCATACGCAAATTTCACTAACCGCAATCTCCACTGAATTAAATTCTTCGCAAAACTTTAACTTGGCTCTCTGTGCTCGAATGTGGTTCCCTCATGCACCTCGAGGGAAATTGGAGGTTAAACTTGTGCACCTCAGGTGTATTTTCCGAGTTGCCGCCCGGTGGGAGTGGAATGTGGATGTTGCTCTGATTTCACGGCTTTCACGCATCAGCCCGCTTCTAGTTATTTCCGCCAACGGCGAAGCCAATAACAACACAAAACTGTATGAGGCTAATGATGTGTGATACTTTCGACATTGTGAGGTTGAGGCCTGCGGCGCTCTTGACACACGAGGCACAATGCACTGGATGATGAGGATCAAGGATGATACAGACACCGGAATGTGTATATTTAATTTTTGGGGTGTATCAAGTGGAAGTATTTCGATTCATTTTCACCAGTGAGTTGGCGATTCATGGGTGCGGTATGCTTCTTTTTTGTTGAATCCAATCGGACGTGAGAACGCTGTTGAATTTTTTTCACTTGTTGTCTTCGTTTATTACGGTTCAGTCGTGCGAACTTGTGCAAAATATTTGTTCAATTGGCTTCTTCTCTCGAGATACATTGCACATAACAGCTTTTCCAACAAATTCGGCGCAAGGCAATTTGTTTTTTTTAATTGTGAAAAAAATTCGAAGAACGGTTTGTTTATTTTCTCATTCCAAGTCTTCACTTTTTGCAATGCTCCGAGCGACTCAAAGACGTTAAATAGCAGCTGACCAAACAACTAAAAATTGTGACACGACAAACGGGAAGACCATCTATTCCCGCCACTTGACTAATCCTCAGCAGGTAGTCAATTAGTGAATCGCCACTTACTTATTTTCATTCCTCCCGCATAAGCTTTTCGAGCATGTCAGTACCAATTTGCTGTGCTGCAAATTCACTCCTACCTGTTAATCACATTCCACCGATACGTATATTCCGGTGGGTGACAAACTTCCTTTGGGTGAGTGGGGGGAGAGAAAAGCTCTGACCAAGTGGTGGTCATACGCCGGCAGAAGTATGTTGGGAAGACTTGGAAATGAAATGGGCGTGGATTATAACGAAGCGTTGAGACACGCATGTTGCTACCAATGGATGGTGAGATGGGGAACAAACAACAGGTTGTTGGCTGTTACTCGTATTATCCGCATGGGAAAACTGGAAAATGGGAAAATGAAATAATGAAATTTAATTTGCATTAGAGTTTTTCACCGCTCCGGTTTCGTCATCTCGCTGCAGCATGACAATTCCGAGTGCAGTATAATGGAGGAAGAAATTGACGGCGTGGCGTGGCGCTGAATGTGATCTTGATGGATGAAGAGTCGTACTGCAACCATTACTAGGTGAAGTGTTCTGATGGGATTTCCCTCGGAATGTTGATGTGGAGAGAAAATTTGATAAAATCTGAGCGCGATTAAAAAAATGTGCATTCATCTATCTAATGTATATTTTTATCACAAAACTTAAGTCATTTGTCATTTCATTTTATAAACAATTCAATCTAATAAGGTGTGTATACCTCATAAAAACGTTATAAAGAAAACCCGCATATAAATTTAAGATGGATGGTTAAAATGGTTCTTGTGAAATATACGCAAATGATCAGCTCATATTTCGCGGAAAAATTGCAAGAAAATAAATCCATTACATATCAACTGTTATGATTCTAATCAGCAATTCCAAATGAAATCTACAAATGACAAAACATGAATATTTTTGATTCGAATGAAAGTGTGTACAGGTGAACTTCGATATAACGTACATTTCACTTTCAAAATTGTACGTTGTATCGAATTGTACGTTATATCGAAGCATAATAAAGTACTCACAAACGTAGTCTATAATACATTATTGTGTTGCTGTTTTAGTGAAGTTAATGAATAACTTCAATCAGAAAACGAAGCCAGCCTTTCTCATGATGTTTTCCTTCGTACTGTTGATTAAAGCTTGATTCATTTAGAATTCGGAATCACAAAACCAGCTGTATTTCGGAATTGATTGAAGGTACAAAACTTGTTTTAGCATCACAATAAAGATAATTCATTGTTCTATCAGAAAAAAAATATTGAAAAAATTTTTCCTTTACACTTTGGAAATGTGTACGTTATATCGAGGTAAAATGTACGTTGTATCGAATGACGTTATATCGAGGGTACGTTATAACGAGGGTACGTTATATCGAAGTTTCCCTGTATTCCGTTTGGGTTAGAGAAAATATGAGTTTTCCACAGCAATTGGAAATTTTTTGACTCAAGCGTAACTTTTGAAAAGGGCGTATCGATTTGAGTATAATAAATCTTTGATAATTTATATCTCAAAAACTATGAGTCGTACCGAAATAGTGTCTTAGAAAGAGTTATAGAGTATTGATGGTTGAATATGAAAAAAATGTACACTGAGAAATAAAATTAGTACTCTTTTTTTTATTTACAAAATAAAAATTCAATTTGCAATATCCAAAATACATATTTTTAAATTTTTTTTTAATTTTTGATATAAAATAGAAGTCATGCAGAAAATTTAAAAAATGGGCCCAAGATGGTAAAACTATTTTTGACGAACTTTGTGGAACATCGAATTTTTAGGAATTTTCGAAACTTCGAATTTTTGTATGTTAACAATCATTTATAGCCACCAATAATGAATCCTGATGTGATTTAAAACAAAAAAGGTTATTATTAATCTCGTTCTAAATGTAGCCATTCTCGAAATATTTAAAAAAATATTTGTAATTTATTGTCTTATTTATAGTAAATAATCCCTTTTAATATGTTTGTCGTGTTATACCGCCATGTTCATTAAATTTTATGAATTTGCTTATAATTTCCAACAGCTTTTCCAAATACATCATCATGGTTCATTTTTTGACTCAAGTGTAACTTTTAAAAAGGGCGTATCGATTTGAGTAACATAAATCTTTGATAATTTATATATAAAAAATAGGAGTCGTACCGAAATAGTGTGTTAGAAAGAGTTATTGTTGGCTTAATTTGAAAAAAAATATACACTGAGAAGAAAAATTAGTACTCTTTTTTTTATTTACAAAATAAAATTTTAATTTGCGATATCAAAAAATATGTATTTTTTCATTTTTTCATATAAAATAGAAGTCATGTAGAAAGTTCAAAAAATGGGTCCAAGATGGTAAAACTATTTTTGACGAAATTTGTGGAACATCGAATTTTTAGGAATTTTCGAAACTTCGAATTTTTGTATGTTAGCAATCATTCTTAGCCACAAATTATGAATTCTGATGTGATTTAAAAAAAAGGTTATTATCAATCTCCTTCTAAAAGCAACCATTCTGGAGATATTTAAAAAAATATTTCTAATTTATTGTTTTTTTTATAGTAAATAATCTCTTTTAATATGTTTGTCGTGTTATACCGTACCGTCATGTTCATGAAATTTTATGAATTTTTTCATAATTTTCAACAATTTTTTTGATTGATTGAAGTTTGTATTAAGATAAAAAAGATTTTTTAGTTTCGCTACGTTTTGTATTAACCCTCATGTCTTCTAATGCTTCGTAACATAACTCCTAAACATATGTCTTTACCATAACGATGTATTTGGAAAAGTTGTTGGAAATTATAAGCGAATTCATAAAATCTCATGAACATGATGGTATAACACGACAAACATATTGAAAGGGCCTATTTACTATTAAAAAGACAATAAATTACAAATATTTTTTCAAATATCTCGAGAATGGCTACATTTAGAAGGAGATTGATAATAACCTTTTTTGTTTTAAATCACATCAGAATTCATAATTTGTGGCTAAAAATGATTGTTAACATACAAAAATTCGAAGTTTCGAAAATTCACAAAAATTCGATGTTCCACAAATTTCGTCAAAAATAGTTTTACCATCTTGGGCTCATTTTTTAAATTTTCTACATGACTTCTATTTTATATAAAAAAAATGAAAGAAATTGAAAAAAATATATATAATAAAAATATATATTTAAATTAAAATTTTATTTTGTAAATAAAATAAAGAGTACTATTTTTTCTTCTCAGTGTATATTTTTTCAAATTAAGCCAATAATACACTATAACTCTTTCTAACACACTATTTCGATACGACTCATATTTTTTGAGATATAAATTATCAAAAATTTCTCTTACCAAAATCGATACGCCCTTTTCAAAAGTTACGCTTGAGTCAAAAAATGAACCATAATGATGTATTCGGAAAAGTTGTTGGAAATTCTAAGCAAATTCATATAATTTCATGAACATGACGGTATAAAACGACAAACATATTAAAAGGGGTTATTTACTATAGAAAAACAATAAATTAGAAATATTTTTTTAAATATCTCGAGAATGGTTGCATTTAGAAGGAGATTGATAATAACCTTTTTTGTTTTAAATAACATTAGAATTCATAATTTATGATTAAAAATAACTTCTAACATACAAAAACTCGAAGTTTCTAAAATTCCTAAAAATTTGATGTTCCACAAAGTTCGTCAAAAATAGTTTTACCATCTTGGGCCCATTTTTGAATTTTCTACATGACTTCTATTTTGTATGAAAAAATTGAAAAAAAAACTTAAAAATATGTATTTTGGATATTGCAAATTGAATTTTTATTTTGTAAATAAAAAAAAGAGTACTTATTTTTTTTCTCAGTGTATATTTTTTCATATTCAACCATCAATACTCTATAACTCTTTCTAAGACACTATTTCGGTACGACTCATAGTTTTTGAGATATAAATTGTCGAAGATTTCTCTTACTCAAATCGATACGCCCTTTTCAAAAGTTACGCTTGAGTCAAAAAATTCCCAATTGCTGTGGAATACTCATATTTCCTCCAACCCAAACGGAATACACACTTTCATTGGAATCAAAAATACAAGTTTTTAAAATCTGCATTTTAAGGACGATTTCATTTGGAATTGCTGTAATACAGGGAATTAATTTCCAGCAGAACTTCATTGGGGTCTTTTGTTTGTTTGCTACTGTTTCATTCTATTTGAATTCATTCATCTCTACCTTATTACTTTTCTGGTTACATTGATCACCATATAATATGAATATTCGCTCAATACAATTTCAAGCGTTTCCTAACCTTGTCTTTCCCATCAATACCACCAGTGTATGATCAACGTCTGGTAGCAATTTTTCAAAAAACAAATAACTCCAAAGCTGAAACAAATTAGTTAGATCTTCAAAAAGCTAAGTCAATCGCCGCAAATGTCTGTTCGTGCATTATTCGAGAACGGATCGTCCGATTTGAGCCGTCTATTTTATTGCATACGTATGTACATCAGGGTGCCAATGGAAATGGTCATCTCGAATTTCAAAAAGTTACCCCATAGAAAATGTTTACCACCTCGAAAAAACACCCTATGTAAAATATCAGCTCAATCGGACGTAAGGAAGAGTGGCGCATAGCGGTCAAAGTTTGAGGTTTTTGAAAATCGAAAAACCACCCAAGGGTGGATTAAAGGAAATCGGGGTTTTCGAAAAAAAAATTTTGATGTCAAATGTCTTAAAATTGCATGAAACGTCGAGATCTGTCATCTCAAGAATTTTTTTTTGTCAAAATTTGGCACTCTGGGCCTTTTTTTTCGGAGTACGAAGCGAAAAGTATGGTTTTGGGTGCCAATAAAAATAGTTATCTCGATTTTTCATTCGAAACTTGCTACGAAATGCAAAAAATGCAAAATATTAGCTCATTCTGACTTCATTTACTGGTGTGACAAATGTTAAAATTTGAGTTTTTTTTGAAAAACGTAAAATCACCGAAAATCGAGGTTTTCAAAAAAAAAATATTGATGCCAAATGTCTAAAAATTGCATTAATCGTCGAGATTTACAGTTATCTCGAAATTTTTTTCTGTCAAAAAAATGTTTTTTTGGCACTTGGTCGTTTTTTCGTCTGAAAAATCGATTTTTGACAAAAAAAATGTATTTTCTTCGATAACCGTAAATCTTGACGTGTCATGCAATTCTAAGCCAAATGGCATAATTTTTTTTTGAAAACCCCTATTTCTGGTGATTTTTTGATTTTCAAAAAATTCAAATTTTAACGTCTGCGACACCAGTAAATAAAATCCGAATGAGCTAATATTTTGCATAGGGTATATTATCGTGCAAACCAACATTTCGTAGCATGTTCCGAATGAAAAATCGAGATAACTATTTTCATTGGCACCCAATACAATACTTTTCGTTTCGTATTCCGAATAAAAATCAAGTCCCAGGATGCCGATTTTTGACAATTTTTTTTTTCGAGATGACACTAGAGATCTCGACGTTTCATGCAATTTTAAGGCATTTGATCTCAAATTTTTTTTTTCGAAAACCCCGATTTCCTTTACTCTCCCCTTGAGTGATTTTTCGATTTTCAAAAATCTCAAACTTTGACCGCTTTGCGCCACTCTCCACTTGCGTCCGATTGAGCTGATATTTGGCATAGGGTGTTTTTTCGAGGTGGTGACCATTTTTTATGGGGAAACTTTTTGAAATTAGAGATGACCATTTTCATTGGCACCCTAATGTACAGAGTAGCAAAGGTTGCCTGTCAGTTTTTTTTTATCGCCACGTTTCTCTTGGACAGTTTCATTTACCGATATCAGCATGTTTTTAAATGAACGTGTAATCATCCAATATTTGACGAATGCGATTTGTATTGGAAGATTGTTTGTTTTGTTTACGCTATAATCATGGACGCAAAACGGGAGCTGGTAGTAGATTTACATTTGAAAAAAGATAGACCGTGTGAGATCTTGAAACGGCTCAAACACAAACCGATACAGAACAGCATCACACATGATTTAAAACTCAAAGCATATAAAAAACAGCGAGTTCACGGATTAACGGAGAAGCAAAAGAAGGCTAGAGTGATTCGAAGCAAGGAGCTACTGCAGCGGCAAGATACTCACAATCAACAGATTGATATATGCAACGAATTTTGCTGATGTTCCCAAAAATAAATTGGCAGTGCAGGGGTTCCAAAATGTGTCGAGATGGGGTAGAATTTCATAAAATGTCAAGATTCCACTTTTTTTTTATCGAGTCAGAAGTTAAAAATCAATACTGATTACTACATCGATCATGTTATGAAGAACCATTTGTTACGCCATGCTTCGACATTGATTCCAGATGGGAATTACTGTTTTAAGCAGGATTCTGTCCCTTCTCATCAATCGAAAACAACACAGGAGTGGTGTCGCCAGAATTTGCCCCATTTCATATCATCACAAGAATGTCCTGCCTCATCACCGGATCTTAAGTCGTTGGATTACTTTGCATGGGGTTACCGCTCGACGGTACACACATTCTCTCTTTGTTTTGAATTTGTTTATCCCATTTGTTTATTTATTTAAGCTCATTAGCATTTTAGCTGTAACAGAGCCGGATTTTAATCGTGTGCATGTCACATATTTAGTCGTATCTTTAAATAGTACGTTACACAGTTACCATTTTTAGACGTAAGAGTATTCCTTCTATATCATTGCATATGGTACATTACACAGTAGCCATTTAGGCGTAGGGTATTTCTTCTGTTCTTCCATTATTCAGTTAGACCACCGAACAACGGAGACAGTTGATATGATCATTGTTGAGTTATTAATAGAACAACAGCCCGATGTAGAGCAGTTGTATATGTGAATCGATCTTATTTCGACCGTGGATCAATCTTCATCGATGATATTGAAGCTGCATTGTTGCGCGGACGTAGTTATTCTGTAACAACACAAAGACGGTCAATTGAGAGCCCTGAGTTTTGAACTCACGATCGATCGCTTACTAAGCGAACGCGCAACCAATGTGGCTACGAAGACCCCCATTTGTTTTAAACAAATTTAGAAGTTGATAAACCTCGGTTTTGATTAACATCTTTTTAAATCCAGTTGCAGTAACATAAATTAAAAAAGAACAAGATCACATTTCTGGTTTTTGAGATATTTTATGTAAAAAATCCTCAGCTTTCTAGAGAAAATATAAAAAAACACAGCGTCCCGAGACCATGAAGACCATAAAAAACAAATACAATGAATAATAACGGAAACAAAGTTTAAATTTTCTGTAAATGTTTTCTACATGCTCTTAGTCACTAAGGATATACAGATATATAATATGATGAATCGTGGGTGGCGAATCTGAAAAGAGAAATCTGGTAATGAACGATCGATCGAGTAATGAAGAAATGCTCCGCTGTTCGACCGTTGTTTTTATGCATTTCTAGCTGGCTGTGGAACCACTGAGGAATGGGGCTGTAATGACTGCCCACGAATGCCAATACGCATTTGAAGCCACACACGAAGTCGACTTTGTGTCCTTCATACGATGATCGCTTAGACTTACTAATGGAAGTTCCTTCCAGCGAACAATGACAAGAGGGGGTCTTCGTAGCCACTTGGTTTCGCGTTCGCTTAATAAGCGATCGATCGTGAGTTCAAACTCAGGGCCCTCAATTGACCATCTTTGTGTTGTTATAGAATAACTACGTCCACGCAACCATCATCAGCTATGGAGATCGATCCACGGTGGAACAAAGATCGATTCATCCATACAACTGCTCTGCTCTGCAAGAAACATCGGGCTGCTGTTCTATAAATAACCCAACAATGATCGATTTCAACTGTCTCCGCTGTCCGGTCTGCTGAACAATGGAAGAACAGATAGAATACCCTTACGCCTAAATGGCTACTACTGTGTAATTTACTATAATGTAATGGAACAGAAAAATCTAACGCCTAAATGGCTACTCTACTACTGTGTAATTTACAATTTATCGAAACATAATTATATGCACATGTACACGATAAAAACGCGGCTCTGTTACACATAAAATGCTTATGAGCCTGATAAATAAATAAATGGGATAAAAAAAAACAATGACAAGTACCTTGCTTCAGGATTTTTATATACTTTTTTAAAATTTCATACAAAACAGACCAAATTTTGTTCTATAGAAATAGGCCTGGTAATATATAACGTGAATAGAAATGGTGACAACTATTGTGGGGCACTGCATTAGACTGATTCCCGACTATTATCATTAGAAATATCATTATATTTATTTGAATTGTGAAATGAGACCCTGGAAATTATTGTTCTCTAAATTCAACAATTCTAATATAATCGGTTGATATCCGAATACTGATAAACCAAATACTATGATGCAAATCTTCTTCTATATATTAAAAACTCGAGTCATGATGTTCGTGGTCGAGTTCATCCGAAACGGCTCAACCGATTGTGATGAAATTATGCACAAAAAACTTGGGATTTTTGAATGAGCACAACAAATTATTGAAATACTAAAAATTACCCTTGCTCTGTTTACAAAATAACAATCACCCTATTGTCATCAATCCGGATAAAACACCTGCTGAAGAGCACGTGTGTAAATTCAATGTTCAAGTGTTGCTAGAATCATAGATGGCGACTACACAGTGACACGAGAAATTATGATTCGAAGAAAAAGCAATAATCTGGATCTGGCAATCGTTGAGGCACATCGTTCATACGACTCTCTCCATGTTCTTCTTCAATAGCACTAACGTTCCCAACGTTCGCCTTATCATCGTAGTATTACTTGCATCAATTTTAGTAGTACTTGGTTGAGATTTCTATGCCTAGCAATACGCTTTGAATGTATTCTAAGTGACTAGCTCTGAAACACGTGTGACTACAATGCAAGTCAGAAGGGTCTCTTCGAAGAAAAATCCCCCATTTGTTCTGAAAGGGACAAGACGGATATTGCATAAACATTTAACAACGAGACACTGCTAAAGGTAATTCATTCATTATGAACATCATTTCTTATTTCGAATTGCATCATAAGATAATTCTATATGATCAGGACAAAGCCATTCTACGATGTCGTGAGCTGTCCCAACAATTTATGATTGACATATGCGCGTAGGGAAAGAGCGTGTGTTTAAATAAAAAATTAATTCTTATCGGGTTCTGTCCCACATATTGCTGGATGGATTACCTCATACCTCATACACACATTTTAACAAAATTGGTAGGCCCTGAGGATATCGATAATGTAATTTCCTTAGAAATTCCATATCTGTCTACTGATCAACTACTAAACTTTTTTTTTAAATTCATATCTTTTGAACTACTGGAACGATTCAGATGATCCACATATTAAATTGAAGCTAATTCTTTGAAAATATATTAGACTTGCAGAAACATTGGATTTCCCATGTTCCTATCTTCTGGGCAATAAGTTACCGCAACAAAAACATCTCAATTTTGGAAAATCATGACTCAAAAACAAAAAAAAAAACAATCAGATCTCTGATTTTTGGATATGTTATGTAAACAACTCGGGCCTAAACCATGTAATATATAAAAAACAAATACAATCAATAATTACGAAAACAAAATTCAATTTTTTTGCTAGAATAATATTTTTCCAAAAAAACTAGTTTACTGAGTTTCATTTGATGTATCGATCATATAAATCGGTGCAGCAGTTCAAAAGTTATGATTTTGTTTTTAAATTGCAATTTTGCTGTTCGAAATTTGAGACAAAAGTGTTCGGAATATGGGTCAGTAACAAAAATGGTGTTCGGAATATGAGACAAATGTGATTGAACATTTTTGTAGTTTTTCACCATGAATATGTATTTGAAAATCAATTTTATTGAAGTCAAATGAAAATGAAGGCTGTACGCAAAAATCAAATGATTTTTTGAAAAAGTACCATTTTGAGTAATGAGACACTGTTTAATGGCCATCAAAGCTTAAGTGTTTGGAATTTGAGACAAAACGGTACGCGAAATTCAATCGAGTTACGGAGGTGGAAATTCATGGAAAAATTAATCAAAACCCATCGAGTAAGGGAAGTATCGAGTTATGGAGAGAAGAATGCTTATAAAATCAAAGGTGCCATGAGATTCATCGAGTTAGGGAAAATATCGAGTTACAGAACATCGAGTAAGGGATAGTTTACTGTACATGCAAAAAATATAATGATGCAAAAAAAGCTGGAAATGAGGGGTTACAATGATGTCACATACGGCTCGATATTTGTTACGATATCTCTGAGTGAAAAAGTAAGAAAAAATTGGAAACATATAAAGGTAAATGATTTTGGTTTGTCCAGTCGAAAATATGACTATGGCTTGTCCACTTTTTTGAATGCTCTGATTCAGCACACCTTTGTCAAATCAGGTATTGGAATGTTTCAAAACATATAAATAAAATTGTCTTTTTCATATTTTAAAATAGTTTTATAGTATAATTTTATGGAATCACATGTTTTAAACGATTTTAAAATACACCATCTATTGGTGTCAATGCGCCCCTCGTTCGAGCTAACTTTTATTCGATCACCAGATGATTATTTCGCACGTATTCAGACCTTTTCTGGATTATAACACTTACAAATATTGTAAACATCATTCTTGCACACCATTTGTATCAGATTTACATCGCTAAACCATTAAATTAACGCATTTTGATGAACTCAATTCTGATCATGAGTTGTCCAATTCAATAATGTTGTTTTGTCCACATTATTTCTATGGCAACCGCTTGGCGCGCTGCAGTTTGTTTATTGTGTCCTTCGCATATAGTAGAAATAAAGTTTCTCTATGTTGAGTGTGTTGAGGAGTGTGTTGCCCAAGAAAATGCAATATTCTGAAGAAAGCCTAAATTATGAATGGATCAATATTTTGACGGTAAACTCAAGCAATGCTAAATGCCACATGTACTTGAGAATTCGAATGTTTTCATTCAAAAATGGTGATTTCTAAAGCCGGACAAACCATGATTATTTTTGGGCAAACCATGATCAGAGGTGGTCAAACCATGATCATAATTCCTCCTTGAGGAAAATCGTTAAAAAACATAAAAGATTTGAATAATTTCAACGCTTCTTCTTCTGTAGGAGCAATGTACCACTGCGACCACTAGTTTGATCTATTGTAGTTTCAACGATTCATGGTAGTATTAGCAACTAGAGACTTGGGGCTTCTCAACAACGTACTAGTATTGATTATATGTGATGTTCATGAAGAAAAATCGATTTGCATTTATTAGTTGCGTAAAATCAGCCCAAATTGGACAAACCAAGATCATCTATCTGTGCACATTTTGAACGAGGCGGAAATTCTTAGCTGGATCCTTTTGTATTCTATCAGGTAATCTAGCGAAACCTTAGGAGGGAGGACGATTATTCTTCTGAGCTTGTCACTCGCTATGGTGTTTGGGGTGGAATTTGTGTCAATATTTTTTTTCTATTTGTTAAACTTTCGTCTCCCTCGTACCATTATGCCTATGGCGGTCGATATTCACCATGAAACCAGCCAAACGCACTTCCTTTTTATTTTCGAGAAGTTCATCAGCTAATTACGAAGCTGTCAAATAGATACCCTGAAACATAAAAAGCAAAACTTTTGACCAGTTTCGAACAAACATTTAATCACAGCAGGGGATTCGTGGTGTTGGAATGACATTAATCTGATAATGTCAGTCGGAAATTCCGCAATTACCGCAGCGTGTGTAAAACAAAATAATTGTTGACACGATTCCTATGCAGCTTCCATTTCATAGGTATATTCATATGTCCGGAATATCGTTTCAAACGCCACCCGCCAAATTAGCATTCCCTGTCGGAATAAATTTGCACCGTGATGAAATTTTCGCTGATGAGACGAGATTAATCATAATTTGATGTTTATACTCGTTCCTTTGTAGAGGGGGTTCAAACGTAAATCGGGATGATTTGAAATATGAATTTTTGAGTATATGTTCACTGTCATGGATTGTATGTTTAATTGGATAAAAATCTTAATTTTTGAATGCAAAAAAATACTTTATTGATTCAAGACTTGGGCAACCATATCATTTTTGAAGCCGGTGAAAATTATGTGCGGGATGACTTCCGGATATTCCATCGTTTACGCCGGTACGTCATTCACTCTTGTTCCCAAGCAAATTGCGGTGATCTGAAGTTCATTCATTTCGATGGCCCTCTGTAGCAATTGTTGGGCTTTGGTCATGCATGTCTCATATTCCGCAAGAACAACCTTGAAGTCTGCGCCATATTGGTCATCTACTTGTTGCAAATCAGCAGCTACAGAGCTTATAATATCCTGCAGATGGGTTCGTTTGGTGTTCAACTTGTTGATAATATTGATAGGGGCGTGGAACACGTTCTCCCCACGGAATACATCAAAAATACTTATATTGCCGATCAGAGCTTCTTGCAGGCCTAGAATCTGGTTGTAATGACCCGTGATGTTATTGCTTTGTTCATCCACTCTGTTGATGCAGTTTGTGTATCCAACACCGGCTAGATTGATGTTCATCTCCAAACTCATATTCACGAAACTGAGGCATAGTCTGTCCACGGTAGCGGCTTGGTTGGCAATCTGAAAGTGGAGCATACCTTCCTGGCTAATCGCACTCAGCGTGAAATTTTCTTTCACTGAAATCGTATCGTTGAGGAATTTCCTTATAATAGCAGAGGTGTTACGGCGTGATTCGGCCAATTCGAAATTGATCCCATCTGCCAAATCGTTATATAGACCAGCAACTTGTCTGGCTGTGGTGATCACATCCTTCGAAGATTGTCGTTGAGCAAACGCAACGCTCACCAATGCAGCAACGATAAGAACTGTCTTCATTTTGTATTACTTTGTTGGAAAATATTTTCCGTAACTGTTGCTATTCGGCAGTTGGACTGTTTCAAACTGACATATCCCCGTCACAGCATCTATTTTATATATCTTGTCTAACGCTCCGTATAATCTGCAGTGCACAGTCTTGTAGATTAGCAGATTAATTTATGATTTCTGAAAGTGTTATCTCGACACAGGCATTATTTGTTCGTTTTCGTTCACAGTTCTTCGAACCAATACGGAAGAAGGAGCAAACAAATGAAATGCATTGTGTGCGGTAATTTCGTGCTGCTGAAAAAAAAAAACGCAAATAGACGCAGTTTTATTGTTACTTCTTGGAAAAAGCAACTTATTCGCCTGTACTATGTAGAAGATATATAACCACGCTTTTCATTATTATTCGGAATCTTGGGAATAAAATATGTGTAATAAATGTATGTACAACGAACAGATATAGAGTTTTAGGAAATACGCTGAATTTTATCAATGTCTACTGGAAATCATAATCACCCTTATGCTGGAATCCGGACGAATTTGAAACTTGATCGAATTTTACGATTCGGTTGAAAATGACTTTTGCATTCTGCAATTCGCTCGACTTAAATCCAATCGAACTATGTAACTGTCGGACACTGTCTTGACGCAAAACAAACGATCAAATAATTCATCCGTACTTGTGACCCAATTTACTCTCTGTCATTTTAGCAGGCCCGAAATCAACCCTAGATTATTAAAATTTGAATGAAAATTATTTTTTTTATTAATTCGTTTATTTTCACAGGTTCAGTTACTTATGTTTAAAGGAGCCGAATTCTTAAATATAATTTTAAAACTATATATATAAACAATTTTCTTACATCTATGGTTAGTAAGCTGGGAAACCGATTACTCGCGGTGTACTCGAGTTTAGAAGGGTGACATATTTTCAGGAGAAGGATGGGATATAAGGAAATTGTAACAATGTTGATGAACACTCAATTTTCAAATCTATTCGTATATCTATAGTGTATTTACATTTCAACTTATTCTACTATTTATAGCAAGGGAACGAAAAGTGAAAATTATTACTTGGTGTTATTTTTATACGTAAACGCAGTTCTGACTTTTGAATGCATAACTTTAAACAGCTGTAACTCCCAAACCAATGACGCTATTATAAAAAGCTAAACCAAATTGAAAAGGAAATTCAATTTCTGATAGTAATACAATTTACACTTTTGATTTTTTGCGGAACTCTTCTATCTTCAAAGGTATGCCTTCCATTAGGGACTTTACTGTAGTTTCGGATACCTTCTTGACTGCGATGCTCCACTTACCATGAAATTCTGCAATATTTTAAGTTCGTCTCTTCATTGACTTCAGATTTCTTTAAATTGAAGCCCAATATCTTTCAATCGGACGAAGCTCAGGATAGTTAGATGGATTGGCATAATGATATGTAGCCAAATCTGGTCAAAAGAATGTAGACACATTGTGTTTCCTTATTAATGGTAATAGACGCTTTTGTAGGCACTCTTTAATATAAATTTTCGAATTTATACTTCCAGTGGTCACAAATGATTTGCTTTTGGCGTCACAACTACAAATCGCCTGCCAAACCAGAAACTTCTTTGGGAACTTTGACTTCTTTTGTGCCTGCATTGGCTTTCATTCACTGAGCTGTTCTCTCACTACAATTCTGTTTTACCGCTATTTAACGATTAGAGAGTCTTGGATTTCTCTGTAAGAAAGCTACTTTCTTCGCGGTTTCTGGATATTTAAAACCATTCTTGCGACCCGAACCAGCTATCCTGTTACCATTTAAGTTGTGTTTGAACGTTTTAATCACAATTAACACATTGCTTTGGTTTGGCAGCTTTATTGGTAATTTTTGTTGGGCCCACCGCGAATTTTGTTGAAATAATCGAATTAGAATGACATTATGCTACTAATTGCTCACATATTGATAAAAGTCATATGAGAGATTATCAATATTCTAACGAACAAATCTCGTCAATCCGCTCACAATTTGCTCTCATATTTTTCGTTTAAGTTATATTTTTTTTTGACTCATCCCTATTGCAGTTTACTTTCATCCATAAATTTTATTCTAAAAAAGTGTGTTCATTGCACCCATAAATTCAGTCCCATTTCCGCTTCACAGAAAAGGAACACGAAGCACGAAATCGTCAATATCGAATTACGTGGCAAATTTGTCTAACATTTGCCTAACCTAGATTGGATTTGAGGCGAACGGATTGCAGAATGTAAAATTCATTCCGTTCGGATAGTTCTGATTCGATTTCGGGAACATCTTCCTAGCCGAATTCAATAATAGATAGTTAGACTTCAGTGTGCACTGATAATGTGGAGAAAAATATCATTTGAGCATTTGGTATAATTTCTCAAAAATCCTACTTATTGGTTTGAGTGTCCCAAAGGAATATTGAATGCCATATGTACTAGTTGTTATCAAATCAAAGAATAAATATATTACTTACATTTATTTATTTATAATGATACTACATCTCATTGAGAGATTAGCTGCAGTTCTCCATGGCTGCAGTTCTCCAACTCCCGGCTGCACCGATTCTTGCCAAGTCCTGCTCCACCTGGTCCAACCACCTCGCTCGCTGGGCTCCTCTCCTTCTTGTTCCTACCGGATTCGATGCGAACACCATCTTTGCAGGGCTGCTGTCCGGCATTCTTGCAACATGCCCTGCCCATCGCACTCGTCCAGCCTTGGCGACTTTCTGAATGCTGGGTGCGCCGTAGAGTTGCGCCAGTTCGTGGTTCATTCTCCTTCTCCATACTCCGCTTTCCTGTACACCACCGTATATTGTTCTGAGCACTCGGCGCTTGTGAGTCCTCTTCAAGCATCGTCCATGCTTCGTGCTTATAGAGAACAACCGGTCGAATTAGGGATTTGTACATGGTACACTTCGTACGGGGTCGGAGTTTGTTGGACTTCAAGGATTTGCGGATCCCATAGTAGGCACGACTTCCACTGACAATGCGTCTTTGAATTTCACGGCTGTTGTTGTTGTCAGTTGTTATCAACGAGCCAAGGTAGACAAGTTCCTCTACCACCTCGAGCTCGTCGCCGTCGATCACAACACTACTACCAAGAAGAACTCTGTTGCGATCAGTCCCTCCAGCTAGCATGTATTTAGTCTTAGACGCATTGATCCCAAGCCCAATCAGCCCTGCTTCGTGTTTCAGTCGGGTATACAAGTCGACTACCGTCGCATGTGTTCTTCCGATTATGTCCACGTCGTCGGCGAAGCAGATAAACTGACTAGACTTTTTGAAAATCGTGCCCCGCATGTTGAAGCCCGCTCTCCGCATAACACCTTCCAGCGCCACGTTGAAGAGCAGACAGGAGATTCCATCGCCTTGTCGAAGTCCCCTGTGAGTCTCAAATGATTCCGACAGATCACCTGAGATCCGCTCACTGCACCGCACACCGTTCATCGTTGACTGAATCAGTCTTGTCAGCTTTCGGGGAAAGCCGTGTTCATCCATGATCCTCCATAGCTGTCGTCGGTCGATTGTATCATATGCGGCCTTGAAGTCGACGAAGATGTGGTGTGTAGGGACCTGATACTCGCGGCACTTTTGGAGGATATGCCGCAGTGTAAAAATCTGGTCCGTCGTCGAGCAACCGGGCATGAATCCGGCCTGATAACTTCCCACAAATCTACTTACTATTGGCGATAGGCGGCGGAAGAGGATCTGAGACAACATTTTGTAGGCACCATTCAGGATTGTGATGGCACGATAGTTCCCACAATCCAACTTGTCGCCTTTTTTATAGATGGGGCAGATTACCCCGTCCTTCCACTCCTCCGGTAGCTGTTCTGTGTCCCAGATCCTGACTATCAACCGGTGCATACACTTTACAAGTTTTCTCGGACCTCCCTTGAAGAGATCCGCTACGAGGTCATCCTTACCAGCTGCTTTATGGTTCTTGAGCTGATTAATGGCCTCCTTAACTTCACCCATCGTCGGGGGTGGTACGTCGTCATTGTTCATTGCACCGGTGTAGTCCTCCTCAACGCCGTCTTGGTCTCCTGTCTGCGCGCTGTTTAGGTGTTCATCGTAGTGCTGCCTCCACCTTTCGATCACCTCGCGTTCGTTCGTCAAGATGCCTCCTTCCTTGTTTCTGCACATTTCGGCCCGCGGCACAAAGCCTTTGTGCGAGGCGTTTAGTTTCTTGAAGAACTTCCGCGATTCTCGAGAACGATAAAGCAGCTCCATCTCCTCACACTCTTTCTCTTACAGGCGGCGCTTTTTTTCCCGAAAGTGATGTGTTTGCTGCCTTCGTTTCAGTCTGTATCGTTCCACGTTTTGTTGAGTCGCTCGTTGCAGCATGGCTGCGCGTGCTACATCCTTCTTGTTCAGGAGCGCTCAGCACTCGTCGTCAAACCATTCGTTCCGTTGTCCTCGTTGTTCATACCCGATGACGGTCTCTGCTGTGCTGCTAATTGCTGATTTTAAGGAGTTCCAGCATTCATCGAGGGGAACAGCATCCAGTTCGTCTACCCCCGGTAACGCAGCTTCAAGACGCTGCGAGAATGTTGCAGCAACGTTCGGCTCCTGTAGTCGTCGTAGGTGGTACCGTGGTGAGCGCTGGTGTCGTATGTTATTGACGACTGACAGTTTAGAACGCAGTTTGACCATCACCAGGTAGTGGTCTGAATCGATGTTAGCGCCATGATAGGTTCTGACGTCGATGATATCCGAGAAGTGCCGACCGTCGATCAAAACGTGGTCAATTTGTGTTTCTGTTTGCTGTGGTGATCTCCAGGTGTAACGGTATTGGAGGCTGTGCTGGAAGAAGGTGCTACGTATGGCCATGTTCTTGAAGGCAGCGGAGTCGATAAGTCTTAGGCCGTTTTCGTTGGTTCGCTGATGGGCGCTGAACATACCAATTACCGGTCTGAATTCCTCCTCCTGGCCGACCTGAGCGTTCAAATCACCGATGACGATTTTGATGTCGTGTTTTGGGCAGCGTTCGTATTCACGCTCTAGCTGCGCGTAGAATTCTTCTTTATCGTCATCGGTGCTCGCTAGATGGGGGCTGTGGACGTTGATAATGCTGATATTGAAGAATTGGCCTCTCATCCTCAATCTGCACATTCTTTCATTGATCGGCCACCAACCAATCACCCGTTTTTGCATCTCCCCCATCACGATGAAAGCTGTACCCAGCTCGTGTGTGTTGCCGAAGCTCTGATAGATGGTATATCTAGCATGGAACGATCGCACCATCGAACCTTTCCAGCACACCTCCTGCAGTGCTACGATGTTGAAATAGCGGGCTCTCAATATTTCCGAAAGAATTCGGGTACTCGCAAGAAAATTGAGAGACTTGCAGTTCCATGTTCCGAGTTTCCAATCTCTAGTCCGTGTTCTTTGCGTGTTCTAGTCCGATTGTCCTGTCTCGAATTTCTTTGTGAATTTTCCTGTGCGTTTTATTTTTACGGATGGCTTGCAGGGCCTGCACCAACCCCCTGTCTCGCCGGAGAACCGTCGTGCACAGCTCTTTTTAGAGTCCCCACTGGCACGAAGACAGTGATCAGCCGCCCCTAACATGGTTACCCGATCTTCACTATGGTTACTCGTACCCCAGCCGGCACCACGGGGAGGTAGGGATAGGAGTTACTGGACAGGAAGCTAAGGACCACGAATGGGGTCTATTTTATGCCTGCAGGTACGCGAAGTACCGATGGTACGCTTAGTCCAGTCATTTACCAACCATATTATTTACATAATACTTTATATTATGTAAATATATTTATGTGGTCTCACAGTAGTATCGTTGAGTAATATTATTGGTTTTCACGTGACTATAGTTTTTTTTAGTAAGTTTATCAAATGAGAAAACATGTCACGTTTTTATGAAATAACATTAATAACTTTTTTTACTGCGAACGAACCTCAATTATTTGCATTTCAATCGAATCGGAAATTCTCTTAGATTTACTTGATTTGCCATACATTTAAATCACCTAGTCTGTAAATGGTTTGAATCGATGAAAGTTAGAAGCATTGTCATTTTCCCATACATGTTTTTGCTCATTTATGTGCTTCCCAAGCCGTACCGTCAATAAAGAGCAACTGCGAATACCATTGTGAATCTGTTGCTTGAAATGCTAATGCGGAGAACAAATACAGCAGTGTGTGTGAACGGACACTGTGGAGAGAGGAGATATTGCAAATTAAGCTTAGGCAGAATTTCAGCAATTGTCAAACCAGTCTTGTGTGAATACCAGTGAATAAATTCAAGGAATTTCATTTTGCATAAAAAAATCTCCACTAACTACTAA